>NC_089801.1:2355188-2667688 GCF_029633855.1 Hoplias malabaricus
AATGAATAATGATGTGTATATGTATTCGGTGACTCAACGGAGACCGAGGGCTGATATATTTTGGCTATGGCCTCAGATCAATCTTTCCTTAACATTGGACAGGTACATGTGCACTTGTCATGCTGGCAGAGCCGACACTTACTTTCCCTAAATTCAAATGATCTGATCTTGCATCTAAAAAGGTAATTCACAGACTCAAGAGGGGTTTCCTGGGGGACCATTTAATGTATCTGTATGCTATCAGCATTCCAAGGGGAATCCCTGATAAATTCAAAGTGCATAACCCTATAGCAGCAGGGTTTGCGTCTATTTTTGTATGGGTTATGGTCAAAAAAAATGTGGATTGGATAAATTTCATTTGGTAAAATATATAATATATGGTATAATATATAAGTATAGTATAAATGATGATTGAATGGTGCATTGGTGTTGAAATTAACTATCATGGCGATCATTTCATTATTAGTACTGGCAGTAATCAGATGCTACATTATTCCCTGTGTTAGAAGTCTGATCACCAAATCTATTGAGTGTTCTGTCACCTTCACTATGGTTAGTGAAGAAGTGTACACGTAATCCTCTGGACGAGTTGCCCCTTGAAATGCCTCAGCCAATTTATGCCTCCTTGAACTATGATTCTACTGAGGAGGATGAGTAAATATTTTAATCATTTTATACATTGCATCAATATTTCTTTAATAATCACTCGTTTGATCACTCAATCGGTTTACCATTTTTATTTTACTTTTGCTCATATTACGCTCATTTTTCAATGCATGATACCTAGCTAGTCTGAGGATGATGTTATCTTTTGCATTTTATTACTTTACTTTGATTTATGATTAAGTTGTTCTTTATTACATGCTTAATTAATCATAAAAAGGGAGGAATGTGATGGGAAAATGCAATATAACATTGTAAAGAGATAATAATGATAATAATCCACCAATATATTCTATAATGATTGTTATAGACACATACTTCCTGACTGAAGTATAGAACATATTGTGCTTAAGCTTGTGACCTTAAAGGGATTATTACATTCTGTTCTCAGGGCACGACCGAGGAGAGAGGGGAGCAGAGAGATTAGAATAGGGAAGTAGGTCCCTAGATAGGGTACACATGATGCTTGGTGTACGTGCAGAAGGGGCACATGACAGTGGGGTGGGCGTGACTGAGGTCCTATATATACTGAATCAAATATTCGAATAAACTAGAGATTAGAGTGAATACTTGACTCAGTGTCTTTGTTCCTCTGATTTCTCCTCGGGCCTGAGAATCGTTCTTCCTTACTGGTTACACTTAGACAATTGCCATAACACAAGAAAGTACTTCTTCAGAATCTGCTTCTGAGGCAGCAGAGCATTCTACAACTTCCTCGGAGGCACATTATCCTTCAATTAATCAAAACAGAATATTAAAAATATTGAACATTTCTAACAAATTACGAAACAGAACTAAGTGTACTGTATACTGCACTCTTTTTCCTTCCAGAGGCATTTCTTGCATTTAGAGCAGACAAGCCTCGAGGGTCTAGGTGGAGCTTTACCAGTTTGTGGTGCAGTATTTTAAAATCTTGGCCCAATGCAGTTTAACCAGTTACATTTGTTCCTGCCTGTTAGTTGGTAACCAATCAAGCTCCTCCTGCCCGAAGGCAGCGCTGCCTTCAGAACCATTTTGAGTAGTGATTTTGCACTTGCACACATAATGTTCGGGAACTATACCCCAAAATACTCTAACAGTTAAAAAACTTTAACAGACGGAATTCATGCATCACTATGATCTGAACCCACATCAAAATCATAAACCATGATTCCTGACTCTATCCATTTATCTATGGCTCAGGTGCTCAATTCAACCACAGCAGTGTTGGATAGCTCCAAGGTTCCCAAGTATCCGGTTCAAGGACCGAAGTTCTTTTACCGCTGCACTATCGAGTGTGTTCTGACCAACTGTGTAACAGTGTGGTACAGCAGCTCTACTGTGGCTGACAGGAAGCCCCTGCAGGAAGTTGTGAAGAATGCTCAGTGATTTATTTGCGCACAGCTAACTTCCATCTGAGACATTCACCACCAGTGCTGTCTGAGCAGAGCCACCACCATAACCAGGCCACCACAACCGCACACTGTACAACCTCCTACCATGTGGAGGGAGATACAGGAGCATTTGTGCCAGAACCAGTCAGCTCAGGTCCAGCTTCTTTCTGTCCGCCATCACTCTACTGAACTCCACAGTAAAGAGATAAACACTGCTGCCTCACAAACTGTGCCTTGCACACAAATGAAAGGTGTATGCACACTGTACACAGTCATACAGGTTTATACTGAATATTCTGGATATATCCAGTCTGTACATAGTCATTATATTCTATTTGTCTGTTTTTTTGTGGAAAAGGGCTGAGTGTAATCTCATAATTGGCCTCAAGGAGGCAGCATTTCAAACACAATAAAAACAAACACCCCCGTTTCTCAGAGTATGAATAAATGACCTACAGAGATTATTACTTTTCTACATTTTGCTGTAGTGCATCTATAGACATAAATATAAGGTAAAACAAAAAATTAAAAATACAAAATTGAAATTAAATTATATATCATATTACTTTCAAAAACATTCATGACTTAAAATGTTAAATTATATAATATAATATAAGTTAATTGTGCCCACAAACATGAAAAGGATCAAATGGAATAAAAGAAGTAGAAGAAGAAGAAGAAGAAGAAGGAGGAGGAGGAGGAGGAGAAGAAGAAGAAGAAGAAGAAGAAGAAGAAAAAGAAGAAGAAGGAGGAGGAGGAGGAGAAGAAGAAGAAGAAAAAGACTGTCATGAGCAGGGTCCTGGGGGTATGGGTTCAATCCCTGCCCTGGGTCACTATCTGTTAGGAGTATGGTGTGTTCTCCCCGTGTCTGTGTGGGTTTCCTCCAGGTGCTCTGGTTTCTCCCACAGTCCAAATGCAGGTTTGTTCAAAATTGGCTGTTCAAAATTGTCCCCAAATATGAGTGACTGGGTGAGTGTGTGATGCCCTCGGATGGACTGGTGCCCTGTCCAGCACGTGTTCCTGCCTTGCGTACAATGAAACACCTGTTAGGCTCCAGCACAACCTCGATACTGAACAGGATGATTAATAGAAAATGTATGAATGAATAAATCCCTAAGTGGAGCAATCGCTCGATTACACAATGTGACAAATAGAGCCTCTTGTGAGTGCGTAGTGAGTGTGTGGGTTACAAGCGAAATCCATGAGGTGTTTCGCATCGAAAAAATAGCATTAATCATGAATAGCACATTAACCGCTTTCTTCTGAATCATAAGTGAACACAAGATGGCAGCATTGCAAACAAAGTAAAGTGCCCCTTGCTTCAGTGTCAGCAAACTGAATAAAACGTTTGTATCTTTGTAGTATGTTGCATTTATTTATACATAAAAACAGATATAAATATCTGTGCTTTATGACATTAGAAATATATATGACCTAAAATATTAATATTTTGTAGTGTACACAGTCCTAATTTTTACAGTTTTTCTCAGTCACTTTGGAGCATTTCTCAGATCAGTATTGAGTTTCTCAAAATTACTTGTTCAAACCCCACATAATGTAGGTATTTGTGCACTTCATTAAAGCTGTTTCTCGTTTATTTGGGATAAATAGCACATGCTTAGGTTAATCGTGCGGATGATTTTGGTGCAATAGGTGTTGCAGTCACAAAGCTCCAGGGTCCTGAGGTCATGGGTTCGAGCCCCGCTCTTGGTGACTGTCTGTGAGGAGTGTGGTGTGATCTCCCCGTGAGCATGTGGGTTTCCACCGGGTGGTCCAGTTTCCTCCCACAGTCCACAAACACACATTGGTAGGTGGATTGGCAACTCAAAAGTGTATGTGTGAGTGAATGTGTGTTGCCCTGCGAAAGACTGACGACCCCTCCGGTAGGCTCCAGACAGTAGTGGTATTAACATGGAACCCAGTAAACATTTAGCCTTTGATTCAATGTTGAAATAACGTAATGACTGCCATCTAATCAACGTTCTCTTAAGGTTGAAAATGAAATTTGAAAAGACGTCCAAACACAGACATTGAAAAGACGACTATTAGACGTATTTTGGACGTCCATTGACATTTTTTAATTGGTCCCAAAATAAATTACTTGTATAAAACGCATTTTGGACGTCCACTGACGTTATCGATTGGTCACCGTGTGACGTCCTTTGACGTTTAAAATATTTCCTTGACGGACAGACTACTTTTAGACCTATTTTGAACATCCAGGGAAGTTCCTTGTTTACTGGGAAAGAAATTGGTACCTTATATTCTGCATCTTCATTTATTCATTCATTATCTGTAACCGCTTATCCAGTTCAGGGTCGCGGTGGGTCCAGAGCCTACCTGGAATCATTGGGCGCAAGGCGGGAATACACCCTGGAGGTGGCGCCAATCCTTCACAGGGCAACACACACAGTCAGACACCACACCCACGGACACTTTGGAGTGGCCAATCCATCCACCAACTTTCCGGAGGAAACCAATGCGGACACAGGGAAAACATACCAAACTCCTCACAGACAGTCACCCAGAGGAACCCACGCAAACACAAGGAGAACACACCATACTCCTCACAGACAGTCACCCGGAGCAGGAATCGAACCCACAACCTCCAGGTTCCTGGAGCTGTGTGACTGGGACACCCACCTGCTGCGCTACCTTTCTGCATCTTACTCACCTAAATAAATGATTTCAAAAGAAAAGCCATAAGTGAAGAAATCAAGAAATCAATCATGCTCTTAAATGATGACATTTCTATCAATTTTATATCAAATTTATTAAAAAGGAATGCTTCACCAATTTCATGTACAAATTATAGTACAACACCTGAATGTGTCAATCATCTATTATCCAAGCATTCTTATATGCAATTTTAAAATAAAGGCCCCTTTGTGTTATCTCATTTCTGTAACTTTAATTCCAAATATAGTTAATTATTAAAAGGACAATTTTATAAAACTATGAAAAATACCACTAACAGAGAATAAACTTTAAATAGTATTTGTTTATAGTTTAGGGGCAAGTTTGGAGCTTTAGATCAATCACTGATCCACCTGCTCTTTCTTTCCTGTATGATAATGAGATGGTCAGTCTTTGACCTACAGTACAAAGAGTACAAAGCATGAATTTTGTCCAGTTTCTTTTAATCAATTTCCCACATACAGTAATGTCTAATGCTGTAATTTTTACATGTACCTCACAGTAAAAGTGCAGCCAAGTGATTTTTTATCACTTTCATCAAAACATTCAGAAAACACTTACAGGTTTAATGATATTTAATGATATTGTTCGTAAACAATAAAATAAGGTCTTGTCATTCTGATAACACTGACATGTTCATTGACACAAATACATGATTCTGGGACATGAACTAAAGAGCAAGTAACAGGCATTAGTCAGCAATCCACTCTGTAGTGCTGTTTATGCGAAATATTTTGAGAAATTTACATAATGTTGTGCAAATATAAATGATGATTCGAGAAATGCTCCAAAGCGACTAAGAAAAGCTGTATTTCTATGCCACCTGCTATATCCTCTTTCACTCTGCTCGTCAGTTGTGTTACTTTGTGTTGTGCAGTTGTGGTCACTGAGGGTAAAACAGGATCTAATCTCCAGCAGCACTGCCGTGACAGTGTTCTGCGCATTGTTCTGCGTATTCTCTACGCATTGTTGATACAAATGATGTTGTGGCGTTGTGCTGAGTTGCTGCTGTTAGCTTTGTTGTGCTGAAGAAACAGACAAAAACTGCAGAAACCAAAAGATTTACCAGCGATATTTTACAGGTAATAGTTTAATTAAGTTATATGTTTATTTTACCTCGGGGTACAAAATCAGTATTTATGCACAGGAAAGTATACAAATATTTTATAAATGTGGAGCTAGCTCCTTCACAGAGACATCAGTATTAGCTACTTGCCTCTTGTTACTCTCATACACGAAGAAAATATTTTATAAAGAAATAAACGTAATTGATATCTAAATGTTCTTATATCACTCAGTTTTAAGCTATTTTGGGTAGTTGTCAACATTAAATAGAGGGAAGATGTTTGTAAATAATGTTAGCAGTGGTTGGAAACGTTAATGATAGCTAGCTTATTTTATATCATCATTAACCTTATCCAAGAATGTCAATACAAACAGAAATAAACAGTCAATTAAAGCAGTGATTACAAAGCAGTGGTTTTATAACCTTATTCCATAAAATTGACAAGAGTTTTCAACATAAATGTAAAAGCCAACATAAGCGTTTACAACAAGCCTCCATTTAGCTGTTCATTTTCTGAAGGAAACGTTCAAAATTCTGAGTAGAAAGTTTGAAATAAAGGTATAATTTTGCCAACCATTTATACTTAATTTATATTTAAGAATAAGTAGTGTTAAACTACACTTCATAAACTCAAATTTGAATACCAGAATTAACAGAATTATGGTTAATCTCAGCATTAGCTAATTATTTATGTCTTGTTCAGAAGACGTGTTTTTGATTAGCAGCAGTTTTACAGCAATAAATAAATAAATTAATAAAAATAATGTTCTATCTCCACCCACACCTCCACCGCTGGCCAGCTGTTAGAAGCCACACCCGCTAGTAGGAAAAAAAACCTTGGCTGTTTGAATATGGGTATTTGATATTGTCTTGGGAATACAACTTTCAGAATTGATCATATAGGGTGTGAAATACTAGTCTGTAAAGACTCATTTTAAATCGCAAGACCTGCAAATGGAATTGTATCATACGTTATTTAAGCCTCAAGGATGCGCTGAGGGAAATAAAGGTTTATTGTATATAAATAATGCTTTTCAACTGCAATATAGGTCAAAATGGCCAATTTTTGCATACTACTTTTGTTGGACTTTTCTTCAATTACAAGTTATTGTCTCAGTATGTATATTCTGTTTATTGTATATTCCACAATACTGAGTCTTACCAACTAGAAAGAGAAGTAGAATCCTAACTGAGCTCTTTGTGCAGATCATCTTTTCTCCTCCCTCTTTACTGAGCAGTTTTAAAAGAGGGGAGAGTAGATATTTAATTTATTTCAGTCCGTAAATCTATCATAACATAACAGCAGCATGTCGTTGGCCAGGAGGAACTCATGCACACCCAGAGTAAGTGTTACAAAAGAGAGATTTTTTTCTTTTATTCAATTTTAAGTAAGTTTACCCATTTTTTATTCTGTACAATATGCCTCTGTTGTGGTTTGCTTATTAATGAACAGCATTTACATTTTTGTGTCTACTGTTTTTTTTGATCATATATCTTATCTTTATAAATAATAGTCCAGTTTATCAAACAAAATCTGTTATTTGACCCAGCCATGAAACATTTATCCAGTATTATAAATGTATACTCACTGTGTCCGTTATGTGAAAGCTTCATTTGTTCTGCATTCGTCCAGTTTTCTTAAGCACGGGTTTACTGTTGTATTTTACCTGTATGAAGAAAGTTGTTTTTGCTGAAATGTTCATATGGCAAACATTCAAGTGCAGAAAGAGGATCCTCTCACATCTTTTTTAGAATTTGTATCAACTGAAGAAAATTGTCACAGAAAAACTATGCATATTTTAATGTTACATATTTAATTTTATAGTGGTGTTAAAGGAGCAGCAGACTAAGATGTTGTTGTGAGGTGTGTATGTGTTTGTGTGTGTGTTGTGGTCAGGCAATTTCAGCATGTGATGTTCAGCCTATCTCTCCCTCAGGGCAAGTGTGCTACTGATTTTTTTTAAAAATAGTTTTTCTTGTTTCTCTCAAAGTTTTTCAGTATTTTTCTTGTCTGAGAACAGTCTTGAAGAACTCTTTCCCCCTTTCTACTCTCTCCCTTATTTCTCTTTATTTGGATTAAATAATGCTCTGATATACTATAAAATGTCTGCATTATTTCTCTCTCAAATAAATTATAAAATCTCAGATTAAAAAAAAATCCTCTCTCTCTCTTTGTCTGTCTAAGCTATCCAGTGGAGTGATAAGCAGGATGAGTGCTGATGGAGGAGCAAAACCTGCAAAAGTGGGATCATTGGTAGAGGTGATTGGTAAAGGCCAACGGGGCACTGTCGCATATGTTGGAGCCACTCTCTTCGCCTCTGGGAAATGGGTCGGTGTCATACTTGACGAACCAAAGGGCAAGAATGATGGCACTGTGCAGGGGAAAACATACTTCACCTGCAAAGAGAATCATGGTATTTTCGTACGTCAGTCCCAGGTGAGGACAGACTGTAAAAGCATGCACATAATAAAATATAGCATTAAAACAACACTATCCATCCCCAACACTAAGCCCCAAAATATTGGGAAATATTATTAATGCAGGAAATGTAAAAAGTACCTTTCTAAAAACAGCTTGAGGTATTGGACAAAAGTTTGATCATTTGAAGCTCATTAAGGTGATTAAAGAGTGAGGTGTATTTAGTGGATCTCCAAACATCTAGTATCTATCAGCACAGGAACTGCAGTGGGCACCAGTCTGTTGTTCTGATTTTTGGATAATTTTGGCTTAAATAAAAAGCTGAATTTCCAAAGTTAGAAGTGGGACCCGATCACAAAGCAGCACAGAAGTAACACACCATTCTGTTACACACAGCATCACATTACACACAGTGAAGGGAATTAGAAACTATATTTATTCAGAATGAAGTAAATAGTAGATTCCTGTAGTCACTAATAATCATGAGCAGGAGAAAAAGTATTACCATTTGAAAATATTCAGAAAATGCACCAATCCATTTTTTAACCAAAAATACAAATATATTACTAAATATAACCCACCCTTCTCTGTGTGTATCATATTGAGATGTTTTGTCTTTACGTTATGTTCAGATCCAGTTGATTGAAGAAGGTGGAAGCTCTGCTACATCTCCAGACACACCTGAGTCAGGTGTCTCCAGACTGCCTCGGAAAGGTAACACATTGATGTTATCATAATTATTCCTGTAAATGAAGAATAAATGTCATGAACATCATTTATTATTGTTATATAATTGTAATAAGGTCAGAATTAAAGGAATACAGTGAAACCTTGATTTACAAGTGAGTCAACTTACTAATTTTCCGAGAAACGAGCCATCGCTCGGTTGATTTCTTTTGCTTTATGATGCAAACCAAGATCTGAGTTATGAGCGAGTGAGCTTACGCCACCCGCTACTACGTGGCCCAGCAAGAGTTCACTTCACTTGGTTATTTTGCCATGCAAGCATCTCTGTTGTATCACTGTTTTATGTAGCATTGAAGCATTAAGTGTATAGCGAGTAAGTTAAGTTAAACTGAGCAATTGAGCACGAAATGAAAAACTCCCCCAGTCTCCTCCACCTCTGCCAGAATCTTCATTTGACATTCAAGGTAAAAACACTTAATAGAACCAATTTATTTCTTTACATTCTGATTTTTTGTGTATTATTATGTTTTTATCCAATATTATTTATTTATAACGTAATTGTTTCCTTATTTAAAAACACGTAACAATAAATGTGGTGTGTTTTTTGAGGAGCTAGAACGGATTAATAGCATTTCAATTCATTTTAAATGGGAAATTTAATTTAATATACGAGCAGATTAAGTTACGAGCTCAGTCACAGAACGAATTAAACTCGTAAGTCAAGGTATTACTGTATTTAGTTTGCATGGCAGAAAAGTTTTTATACATTAGGTTTAATCTGAACCTTTTTGTACGATACTGATATACAGGCAGAATTTGTAACTTCTCAGTTTGAATAAATGCTTTCATGTCTTTTAAATGTCTTTACAGAGTATTTTCTCAAGACATTGGAATTGTAGGCTACCTGGAAAAATTAAGAGTACAATTAAGCACTTAAAATAACAATGTTTTTTTTTCTTATTTTACAGAAATTCAAGAAACCCCAGGAAAAGGAATAAAGCAGGTATGCTCATCTTTTCCCTTTTCCCTTTCCATTTCTTTAGTTGCTCCTGCAATCCTCCAGTCATTTGTTCTCTGTTCTCATTTAAGACTTAAAACTGACTGAGGATCTATTCTCTTGTATGTGTCTACTTTTCTCCTTGTTCTTTTTTCCCCCAACATGATGTAAAAGACTCCAACTGCAAGGAAGGTACAGAAATGCGACAGTTTTTTGGGGTTTTGGTCACTTTTTAATTATCTGTCATTTTACTTATTTATTTACAGAAGTCTATAAAATTACCTTCATTTTTATAAATATATTTTCCTGTCGTTTAGATATCTTTGGTGAAAACATTTCTTTTATCCATTTCCACACGTTACCAGTCCATATTGTCCCAGTTTGCTTGCTGATATTTTTTTATGGTTTTGGCCATAATTACACTTGTTGTTTCCATTATCTGTTTCCATGGCGATGAGTATCTGAAAGGTTTGTGCATTACAAATGACACAAACAGAGAGTGTTTAAATGGGTTTATCATTTTTAATTTGTGGTAAGGAGTTACACTTTTGTTCCATAAACCATCAGAATAAATATAATATTCCATATAATTTAAACGGAATTACACTGACATTTCACTAATTTCCCTATAATTCAGTGTTTGAGTTACAGATAAATTAAGGGAGTGTGTGTTGTTGAGTACCAATTATAGAGAAACTTGTGGTTTTACAAGTTGTCAGAATGTTCCCATTTGCTATGTCTTTTAAATGAGTTTCCTGTATTGTTGTTATTATTAACACTTAACATTGTCTCTGTGATTTTTCTGCCTTTGAAATGCTTGGCTTTTGTCTCTCTCCCTAAATTTTGTCCTGTTTCTATATCCTCTTTCTTGCTGTTACTCCCTCTGTCCTGCTTGCATCTCTCTTGCTTTCTACGCTCCTTTTGCATTCCCTTGTTCCCTGCCCCTCCTCTGTGTGTTCTCCTGTGTTTTCTTCACAAATCTCCTATCCTCCTTCAGTCAGCTGTGCGTCGTAGTACAAAGGTGAGCCCTAACCCATCAGCTGAGGATGCTGGAAAATATAATGTTCTAAACAATATTCACAAATGTATGTCTTCACTGCAATCTGTTCCAAAATATAGTCATAAAGTATGCTTCCTTGATTTAATTTCCAGTCAAAATGACCATTAATTACAAGACATGCAGGAGCTATTTGTGAAAAGATTAGATATAAAAGAGAGGAAAGCATAATGAAGACTGGAGTTCAAAAATAAAAAAAGAATCATTGTAAAGAAAATAGGACCCATAACCACCAAACAAAACCTGGTCCCTTTCCATAGGATAAACACCATTTGAAGTTTTCAACTGTGAGAGAAACAACAAAAAAAAAAATACCAAGCTCCACACTTGGCTTCTGATCCGAACATATCCACAGTTTGTGTTCATCTTTCCACTGTAGAACAGGGGACTCAAAATATGTGGATCTCTCCAGGTAATAACTTTGAAAAAGAAAATGACACTGAAGAATAAACTCAAACAAAGAAGCTCCTGGTTTTTCTCTATAAAATGGACTGATAAACCCACAGAGCCCAGACCTCAACTTGGATTGTGAGAATAAGAAAATGTTTAACTGTTTTCTGAGAATTAACTTTTGAGATGTGGCTGCAAATTTTTTTAAATAACTGAAACCCTGTCTACGTGAATACAAATATTGAGAATTAAATGTGTCTGCTTTGTGGTTTCCCATCCACATGAAAATGGTGTATTACATCAACAAAATTTCAACTTTTTATAAACATCCCCAGTGGACAAATCTGAGAAAAACATTGTTATTGCTGAAGAACAGCTAAGGAAAATGTCAATGGGCATCACATGCCTCAGAGTGAACTGCTGCAGCCTTATATAGAAGGAGATGCAGAAATGTAGAGGTCTGTTTTTTTGTGCTGTGGTGTGGACTGAGATATTTTCAAAAATCCTGATGGTGCAGAGGAATATAGTTTTGAAGACAGACGCACACAAACAAAAACAACAGTATCTGGATTAGCGTGGAAGTGGCTTGTAAATCAATCTCTAGAAAGCTTTAATAATAGCAATGTGTGGGCAAACAGCACTGAATACAAATATGATGTACTTAACGGTCATTTTGACAAATATTAAGGCAATGAAGCATGTTCTCTGCACTGTATTTGTGTTAATGTCAGACGAGTAAAATCCACACCCAACACATGCACGATTCATCTTTTCATAATTCTTAATTAGCTTCAATGAAATACTATAACTACAATGAATAGAAAGAGCAATATTTCTTTACAAAAGCTAGGCTATAAGTTTGTGAATATGGGCTCATGGTGTTTATTCATGTGCAGTGGAGTGCTCCCGGTCGACTTTCATACTCATCCTCCTTCCCCTCCCTCCTTATGGTATGTTCCAAAACCACCCAAAAAAGTTGTGAAAACACGGTGGTGGTCCAGCGCAGTTCTGAAGGGGCTACAGAAATACATTTAACATGCATGGAATTATAGTACCATAATAACAAACAAATATCATACTAAAGGTGGGTGATATGACAGTGATCATTATTGTGATAAACCATTACTAACCAGGTTTTGGAAAAATATGAAGTTGTTTCCTGTCGGATTAATAACATCCTTATCAAGTTGTGGACCCAGATATTGTTGTAATAAATGCACCAGCCTTGCTTAAAATATAAAACTTTCAAACATAACTTTCTTTTTTTTTTGTCAGTTTGGCCTCTGTAGGTCCCTCTCAGGTTCAGCTCTCCTGTTCCCTGTTAATAAGGGATGGCATTTTAGCCTAGTTTCTAATACAGTTCTAGAGTTTTCTGTCTCCAATCACTGCCTCGTGTTTTTACCAAACTTATTTTTTTTCAACCTTTTGTTATTCACTTAAATTAACTAATCTATCAATTCTGCCTTCTTTCTAGTTTCTTTGGCTTTACTTCTACCATCCGTCGAGGTTTTATTTGGTGGAACCTGTATTATACAATACAAAAACCGTTGAAGTCAAAACTGTGGTGTGCGCTACAGTCTAGCACAAATTTAGATCCACTATGTAAAAAAGTATTAATCTTAAAATTTTATAATAAAATGTTGTTGTTTTTTTTATAAAAAAATGTGCCGCCCTAATTTATTATTATTATAATTTATTATTAAATGTTGAATGTTTAGTTCTGTTATTATTCCATACTCTAAAATGCCCCTTCATGAATAAACTGGACAGCGATCTTTCATAAGGTTGTAAAGAAAGCACGTTTGCTGTTGGTGGAAAAGGCATGTTGTTCTCGCACTGTATAGTTTGCACAGGGTGGGGTTTTTTTGTGTTTCACCTTCAAGTTCAATGGGATGAAGATACAGGGTTCACCAATATATGGAGTACCTTTGCTTATAACACACTGGAAATAGCACTGTGACACTTTTTATATCCATTTTAAATGGTAGTGTGTATTTATTTATTCATGTTTCTTTTGTCACTGTTCTTTCTATTAGGCTGAAATATTTATTAGATTTTCTATCCATCTATCTATTATCTAGACTGGTCGTCCCTCTGCTCTTGGATCTGTTCCTGATTTGACGGAGAATGAGCCTGCTACACCTTCCCAAACTGCACTGGGTGCTCCCATAATGCCACAGCCCAGCGGAACCCCTGGAGGCTCTTCCCATGCAACCTCCACCAAGGTGAGATGTCTCTGAAGATAATAATTTAACCCTCAGATCTGTATACCTCCTTTTTATACAAAAACATACACTTCGTGTGATGTATTGCAACCTGCCACAATGGTCGTGCAGATTATGAATACAGAGCATTATAAAGCTTAAAGTGTTTTTAAATATTATAGGGGCCAGATCACCCCTTCTAATTCCAGTGAGTTAGAATGTGTCGGGGTTTTTTTTATTTATTTATTTTTTTTTTGGTGCCTTTCACTAGGATAGGTAGATATTTTATTGAAATGATGCTCACTTTTGATTGTGGCATGGTATTTTTAGCGATGTGGAGGGGTCAATTCTGTGAAGTGTTACATATTTCTCCTTTAAGTAAACACTCCGCTGGTTGGCAACTCTGTTGAAGGAAAAAAAAAACAAGACAAAACTCATTTATTCATTTTCTTGTTTTACACAATCCATCCTTCTTTTCTTATCCATCTCATCATTCTTTCATGTCCTGTTCCACAGGCAGAGTCTGGGATTTCCAAACAGGTGAGTTTGGTTAAAGGGAGGCTTTTTGTCAAGAGCTTGGATTGGATCACACTTTGGAAAAATGAACTAATTTATTAAATCGTTGTAAAATTCACATTCCCTCATTCCATTTGAGCATGCTCTCTCTCTTTGGTATATCTGTTTGTTTTGCACATGAAGATCACCCAGAAGTTCACATTTAATTCCATTTATTTAAACCATGTTGTAGTGAATGGTTCTCTCTTTCTCTCTTCTTGTTTTTTTTTTTTTTCTTTTTTCCTAATTTTTGCTATTCTCTCTCTCAGGAGGAGGAGGCCCTGAGAGCTCAGGTGAAGGACCTGGAGGAGAAACTGGAGACTCTGAAAATGAAGCGAGCTGAAGACAAGGCAAAGCTCAAGGAGCTGGAGAAGCACAAAATTCAACTGGAGCAGTTGCAGGAGTGGAAGAGCAAGATGCAGGAACAGCAGAATGAGCTTCAGAAACAGCTAAAAGAGGCCAAGAGGGTAAAACAAAGCACGCTACATCAATAACAGACGTATACAATACACAATACATCAGACACAGACCATTATGAAACATGAACAGCTCAAGTAAACCAAAACCACACAGAACTGTATGTTAATACATATTCACAGGGATTTTGCTTTGTTCGGAGGTTGTTTTTTCGTGTTTCAGGCAGCAGAATCAAGAGGCTTGACCTGTGATGAACTTGAGGAACAAACTAGAATATTTAAGAATTAAATTAAATTTAAGAAAGAAATTGAAGGGAATTTTCACTGGTTGAAATGCTTAGATGTCAGTTTAAGGATCTGTATGAGAAAATGTAGCTGTAAAACCTTTAGTATTGGGCTGTGGAGCAGTGGAAATATAAATTAAATTCTTTTTAGAGGTTTTGTTTTTATGTTTATGGAGAGCTTTTTACATCTGGTGTTGTCACAAAGCAGTTTTAAATATTACCAGGTCTTAAATCCAGCTGAGCACCAATAAGGTGTCGATATCAAGGAAAAAGAAAAAGAAGAAACCTCATCAGACATTAGAACCTGACCTTGCTAATAGTTATGTGGTTCAGTACTATTATCACATACATGTCCAATATCTAGGTTATAGCTTTCCCAGGAGAGTAGATACTCTTGTTATAGGAAAAATAAAACACACTCCTGATTAACACACTTCATTATAGAAGAAATGCTGGAGATACTAAATAATTGTACCAAATTAAGAAAAAAAGTTACTTTTGTGGCTGTGTTTCTGTACTTGTTCATATGTTTTTTGTGCTTATAGGAAGCTAAGGAAGCCCTGGAGGCAAAGGAACGTTACATGGAGGAAATGGCAGACACTTCAGACGCTATAGAGATGGCAACACTGGATAAAGAGATGGCGGAAGAGAGGGCTGAGTCTCTGCAACAAGAGGTTGAGGGGTTAAAGGAGAAAGTGGAGGAGTTAACCATGGACCTAGAGATCCTCAAACATGAGATAGAGGAGAAAGGTGGAGAAAATATACAAAGAACTGTTCAACATTGACGGGGTTTATGCTTGGAATGGTATAGACTTGGAGCATGTAACATTTAGGTTCAATTCCAGCTATTTATGAAATTATTTGGTGTATGTATGCAAAATGAATATATATGTACATTTTGGTATGATATGTATATACCAAATGTGATTGTAACTTTCAGAGCACCCCAGTGAATGTATAGTACTGTGTGACTGATTGTGTAGGCTTTTTAATTTCTAATATCTCTCTCTCCCTCGCCTCCTCCCTAGGTTCAGATGGGGCAGCGTCTAGTTATCATGTGAAGCAGCTAGAGGAACAGAACAGCCGGCTAAAAGAGGCTCTGGTCAGGTGAGCTCTTTGACAGATTCCTCCTGGAGTTGTCGATACTTGCGTTAACTTTAGTTTAGTAGAGATTATGATTTCAATATTCTTATCAATATAAACGATGTTTCTTTAATGTAAGGCATGACAAATGCCAGTCACAATATGTTGCAAGATAATGGGAATATTAATATTCTGCCTTATTATAATCATTATTTACTCCATTGGCCTCTTCCAATGAAATGCTTTGGTGTTGTCCAGAATGAGGGATCTATCTGCATCAGAGAAGCAGGAGCATTTGAAACTTCAGAAACAGATGGAGAAGAAGAACTCTGAGCTTGAGACTCTGAGAGTTCAGAAAGAGAAGCTGCAGGAAGAGATGAAAGAGGCTGAAGCCACGATTGATGAGCTGAAAGAGCAGGTCCAAAACTGAATGTGTATCTCAATTGTTTTATGTTGTTTTAAATAAGAATATGCTCATGATGATTTGCCCTAAATTGCAGCTTTAAAAAAATGCTTGATAATAATATGTGGGTTGTAGGTGGATGCTGCTCTGGGAGCAGAAGAAATGGTGGAGACTCTGACTGGAAGAAATCTGGATTTGGAGGAAAAAGTGAGAGAAATGAGAGAGACTGTCAGTGACTTGGTAAGAATCTCATATAAAGGAAAATATTTATGAATTTCTAAGGTACAGAGATAAATAACATGGGACATATGGAAAAAAATTACTTTTGAGTGCAGTAGCACATTATTAATTATAGTGGGTCCCTAATAAGGTGCTGCACAGTTAATGCAAATAAAACAGTGGAAACCAGACTGAAGTAACTGATCTGACAGTGTACTCTTGTCTTTACAACAGCACAGAAACAAAAATTATTGCTCACCATTTTTAATCATTTCTGCACTGTCCTATGACTTTTGGCTCCTAGGAAGCAATGAATGAGATGAATGACGAGCTGCAGGAGAATGCAAGGGAGACTGAGCTGGAGCTCAGGGAGCAGTTGGATCTTGCTGGAGCTCGGGTTCGAGAGGCAAATAAAAGAGTGGAGGCAGCTCAGGAGACTGTGGCAGATTACCAGCAAACTATCAATAAATACAGAGAACTCACTGCTCACCTGCAGGTAAAAGAGGAGGGGCAGGGGCACAAAGAAAGATCCAGAATTGTGCAGACAGACCTTTATAATTAGTACATTTTGCAGCTGGGACTGTGTTCACTGGCGTGATGGAACTCCATTCAATATCTGTGGGATGAACTTGTGTGATCCAGAACTAATCATCCTACTTCATTGCCTGACCTCACTAAAGGCTGTATGCAGTAAATCATTGCTGCTATATTTCAGCACCTAGGGTAAATGCTTCTCATAAGCTCTTACTGCAGCCAAAAAGGAACAAAGGCTTCATTTCATAAGAAATTTGATAAACAAAATGTTGAGCATGTATAATTATCATTAGTTAAAATCAGTGCTAATACTGTAGCATTGAATCCAAGTCGCAGATATTTTAAAGCACGTTAATAATTATCTTTGCTTTACACCGTTATTAGTAAAATGGTCCTCAGTAGATTTTACAGGTAGAAATAGTGAAATTAAAGGGACAGAGTAACTAATGCTGTTCCTATGTTTTCTCTCTTTCTCTCCTCTCATCATCTGTGCTATAAACAGGAAGTGAATCGTGAGCTGACCAGTCAGCAGAGTGCTTCAGCAGAGCAGCTGCAACAGCCTCCCACTGAACTCTTCGACTTTAAGATCAAATTTGCTGAAACCAAAGCTTACGCCAAGGTATAGTTCCCTCAGATAAAACCTCTCAAAACCCAGAATGTCAGTCTTAGGATTTTAGTACTAAGTATCACCGCTGTGATACACCTATACCCATGTAAAATACATTTAACATGTTAAGGCTGGGATTATCTGTTCTTTAATTTTTAATTCAGTCTTTTCCTTATATGTTAACATACTTAGTACTGTGCTTTGTATGTGTCTGAGGGAATATGTAGCTTTTTAAATGTGCCTTATATAGTAAAAGTACATTTCTGATTATTATGTAATTAGTATCGCAAATAAATCATAATAAACAGTATTCTGTGAAGGGTTTCCAAACCAGTTTTTTACATTTATAAAACACTCAGGCATTGTACTGGTATTTAAATGAGAAAGAAATTTAAACGTTTCCGTTTATCCCAGGATAATTCAAGCACTGTGTTAATACTATGTTTGTGTGTAGGCCATAGAGATGGAGCTACGTAAGATGGAGGTATCTCAGGCAAACAGACATGTATCTTTGCTTACCTCCTTTATGCCTGAGTCATTCCTGAGACATGGAGGAGATCATGACTGTGTTTTGGTCCTGCTACTCATCCCCCGACTCATCTGCAAGGTAACAATACTTCTAGGGACATCTAAGGTTGAGCATAATGGGTTTGGAGGGTGGGGTTGTATGAGGTGGTGCATTGCTGTGTTGATTTCAGAGCAGATGACCGTTTAGCTGCTTTTTGAATGGTAAAACTACATTAGGAATGTTCACCAGCTGTATGTTATGTAATGGAAAATGCAGATTTACACTAATGAGTGATGATTAATAATAACTAATGACATAATATATGGGGTTTGATTAATCTTGGTAAACCTTTCCATTAACATGTGTCATAAAAATTGCATCTCTTGATAATTACAATAAAAAAGATCACTTTCTTCACAGGCTGAGTTGATCATTAAACAGGCTCAGGAGAAATTTGATCTTAACGGAAATATTGTGGACAGGACAGGACAGCGAGGACCAGCTGGAGAACAGCAGAGCTTTGCCACTGGACTTGTTTACTCTCTCACTCTCCTACAGGCCACATTGCACAAATATGAGCAGTATGTATTCACACGTACACATTCAACGTGCGTTACAAGTTAGCGTCAACCTGCAGAGCCACAGTTAGTCTATTTATTTAATATAGCTTGATAAGTAAGGATAAGGGTATAATAAACTGACTCCTGAAATATTAATCCAAATTTATCTATCCATACTTTTATTTTTCATTTCATTTCAGATTTTCTCATTCTTGGTTCTGGATGAGTTTTTGTAAATGAATGATGTGATAGCAACATTTCTCTCATTTTCATAAAAAGAGAACTTTAAAGGTTTTTAAAAATATAGCCATTATTCAGTGTATTCAGTATTAATATGTAAACAAAGTGATGGAAGCATTTTAACTGAAATTGTTGATTGTGAAAAAATGACTGAATTTATTTCCAGTGGGGTTCAATAGAAACAGATGTCCTTTGACCTACAACATAGATATAACATTTATAATATTTAGTCTCTCTTTCTTTCTCTCTCTCGCTTGCTTGCTTCCTCCCTCTCGCTCTTTTGTGTACTTTCTCAGGGCTCTAAATCAATGCAGTGTGGAGGTCTATAAGCGAATGGGAACACTGTTCTCTGAGATGAGTGTTCATGAGAGATGTCTAGACTTCTTCATTGATCTTCTTCACAAAGACCAGCTTGATGAAACTGTCCAAGTGGAGCCACTCACCAAGGCCATCAAATACTACCAGGTAACCACAGACACATAATAACAAGGATGTGGCAAAGTGCTTGCACTTTTATGAGCTAATTCTGCTTTGATTTTATGGCTGTTAATTTTTTTTTAAATTAGCCAATCTACTGTAAATCTTACTTTATATCTGTTTTTTTTTTTGAAAGAGTAAATTTTTTTTCTCCTGTTCTAGCAACTGTATGGCATCCACCTGGCGGAACAGACTGAAGACTGCACCGTGCAGCTGGCTGATCATATTAAATTTATCCAGAGCGCTCTGGACTGCATGGGGGCAGAGGTTGGTCGTCTGCGGGCCTTCCTGCAGCCAGGACAGGAAGGGACAGAATTTACCCTTCTACTGAAGGACTTGGACACTTCCTGTGGAGATATACGTCAGTTTTGTAAGAAAATCCGCCGCAGGATGCCTGGCACAGATGCTCCAGGAATTCCTGCAGCACTCAGTTACCCGCCTCAGGTATGTTAACAAAACACTCATGCAAGAAGAAATCATCACTTTGCATGTTAATTTGTTAATAATCCGAGTTATACCTCATACAGGTAAGTGAAGTTCTGGTGGACTGTAGGAAGCAGATGGCTAGAGTACTTGCTGTTCTGCAAGAAGTGGCAGCAGCTGGAGCTCAAACGATTGCTCCCCTCGCTGAACAGGAAGGCCTTTCCTCCCTCAAACTGGAGGACCTGACCTTTAAAGCAGTTGAACAGGTGAACACACACATCCACTTCATTGAGACGCATCAAATAAATTAGGATTAAAAACTTTCATTATCATCGCTAAAGTAACTGGTAGTTTACCACTTTAATGAAAGCTACTTAATAATAAATAATAATGATCAGTATCATCCTGTTGCAGGTTTATGGTTCTCACGGTCTGAACCCTCAAGAGTGTCTGCGTCAGTCATGCAGCGCTGTAATAGCAACAATGAACAAGATGGCCACTGCCATGCAGGAGGGAGAGTATGACTCAGAGAAACCCCAGCGAGTGGTAAGACACAGGCTCACAAAAAAACTAAAATAATAAAGTGTGCATGCATACAATCATATACACATAAATACATATCTGTGGTTAGAATTTCTGTATTTCTGCATTTGATTAAAGTTAATATTTGCATGTTTGATATGTATATTTCATGGTATATATGCTTTGCAGCCATAGCCATACTGTTAACATACTACATTACATCGTGGAAGAATGGTAAATTCTCGTTTACAGGAATTAGTTTAATTAGTCCTTGACCTTTTATTGATGTGTGTGTTTGTGTATCTCCAGCCTCCACCTGTAGAATCTCGAGCTGCTGCTTTGAGAGCTGAGATCACTGATGCTGAGGGACTGGGTCTGAAGTTGGAGGACAGAGAGACTGTTATCAAGGAGCTCAAAAAATCACTGAAAATCAAGGTCAGATTAATCCCTCTCATATTGCTCTTTGCTGTTTTTTGGCTTTTTTTTATTTTATTTTCTCCATCCTGTTATGATTAACTGTGGGTCTAGAGATTACAAAGATTCATTGAGTGCAATGCAGGAACCCACCCTGGACTGGGCGCCAGTCCATTACAGGGCATGACGCAGCTGTGTCTCTCTCAACTCGACATGCTCTTGAACAACCAGTGCACCTATGTGTTTTTGGACTGTGGGTGGAAAAAACAGTGACCTGAGGTGGGGTTTAAACCTGTGACCCCAGGACCCTGGAGCTGTGTGACCGTGATGCAATTGGTACCGCACCATCTCACTATATTTATAATTTATGTATTCTAAATATTCTGCTTCTTTCTCTCAGGGAGAGGAACTGAGTGAGGCAAATGTGCGTCTGAGTTTGCTGGAGAAGAAACTGGACACATCCACTAAAGATGCAGATGAACGAGTGGAGAAGATCCAAACCAAACTGGACGAGGCTCTGACTCTGCTGAAGAAGAAAGAGAAGTGGGTTTTGTGTTTATATGTGTGAAAGAGAGAAGGAAAACATGTAGAAAAAATATACTATGGAAGAATTAATTTTGAGCACAAGAGATGGTATATATTTGCAGCGTTCATCTCATTAACTTCTGAATTTTACTTGGACCAGAATATGAGTACATGAATTATTAACATGAGTTATTAACATTTGACTGTGTTATATGAATTCATTTTCTGTGTGTGTGTGAATAAAAGGGAGTTTGAGGAGACGATGGATGCTCTCCAGGCTGATATTGATCAGCTGGAGGCAGAGAAAGCGGAACTAAAGCAGAGACTCAGCAGCCAAACACGGGTCGCTGTTGAAGGTGTGCGCGGGTCCCCAGCATCCGGCATCGCTTCCATTGTTACGGGAACTGCAGCAGGTAAACCTGATGCATACACACGTGCATATGCATACATACATACATACATATGTGCACAAACTATTCAAAATTTCACATATTTGCACATAGCAGTGCAATACAATTATGTGAATATTGAGGTTTATATTTTTAAGCCTGTGTGTGTGTGTGTGTGTGTGTGTGTGTGTGTGTGTGTGTGTGTGTGTGTGCAGGAGGAGGTATTGTGGGAGGTATATCTGGATCTGTTCAGGTGGTGGATTCTCCGCTCATGAGGCAGCAGATTGACGTCCAGAGACTCGCCATCAAACACTTGAAGAATGAAAACTACAGACTCAAGGTCACACAAACACACACATGTGGAGTCTTCTTTAACCATTAATAAACTTCTTATTCCGCTCTATTAAAGCAATAAGAGTGGTCACTTCCATATCAGAAATCCCAGGTCTTAGCTGTATAAATATATATGAATATAATTTTTGAATATTTCTGCTATCGTACCCTGTATAAAGAAAGGTGTTTACACTATGTTTAAATATATGAAATATATTTAAAAGCTATATTTCAAATTTTCATAAAAATGTCAGTGCATTCTTTGAATCACCATGTCCTTAGTGGTTTGAAACAACATATTTTAAATGTATAATTGCTTATTTATAAATTTCATATCTGCTGATTGTTTTCTTGCAGGCTGAGAAGATGAAGGCTCAGCTGGCATCTCTTCCACCTCTCAACACCCCGAACTTGTCTCAGAGAATTAAGGAGGGTGCTCTGACTGAGGGGGCAGCAGGATCTTTGTATCGCAAAACTGACCTGCTCCTCAACAACCTGCTGAAAATGAGTGCAGGGGTCAGGGTTGTGGACATCACCGGAAAAACCCCAGGTATTTAACCAGTGTGAATATAAATTCTGAGCTTTTACTTGATCTCTCCTGTAATGTGGCACATATGCTTCAAAGAGCATCATTTTCCATTTTGTTGTTTGTAGTAAGTGCGAGTGCTCAGCTGTTAGAGCAGATGGCCAGATTGCAGTCTCTCAGTGAAGCTCTGGACAAACTGAAGGTGACTCTCTCTCTCTCTCTCTCGCGCACACACACACACACACACCATTTTTTTAACAATTTTTTGGGATTGTTGTGTTTTGCCATGTTATTATATGTTCTCTCTCTCTCTCTCTCTCTCAGAGTGAAGTATCTGAGCACATAGTAAGTCAGCAGTCAGGGGCTCAGGTTTGCTCAGATTTTGCCACATTCCCCTCATCTCCTTTCATCAAGGTAAAACTACACGTCTATTAATTACAAACATCCTGTCTGAGGCTAAGCCTTTGTTTAATCTACATACCTTGTTTAGTTTCTAAATATTACATCTTTCTTTCTCTCTCTCTCCAACTCCACCTCTCATTTTCCCTCCAACCTCAGGCCGAGGAAGAGAAGAGGAGGTGTGGAACAGTGTTGGTGGGTAAAGTGATGATCCCTTGCTCTCGTGGTAAAGAGCAGGCTCATTCACTCATCCTGACTCACCCTCAGCTCCAGCAAGTTCATCACCTCTTGATGACATAAGCGTCTACTCCTTGGTCAGTCTGGATCAGGAACTGGTCTCTCCATTAATCAGAATTACCCTTCCACGGTTAAATTTTTTATTACTTTGATCACTCTCAGGAACAGGTTAGTTCATTGCTTCCAAGCCAAAGAGAATCACTAACACCAAGCAGATGATTACAGGCGTGTGAAAATGTTTGAACACCTGGTCAAATGTCGACACATCCTCTATGTAGAACATGTGCTAAACATTTTATAAACGTAGCTACTTCCCACATGGGGGACCCATTCCATGAAGCATAAACTGGTTCATTGTTGGATTTAAAAGCAATTAGAATTTTCATCTTAGGTAAAATGAAATAGAAAATAATTGGGTGTTAAAAAATATGCAAAACGTACAAAGTTTTTGGACATTTTATAATGTAAAATTATGCAAATAGTAATTAGTTGTGTATTAAAATATGTAGAAGAGGATGTGTTCACATTTTAAGCATGAAGAACAGATATTTTCACACAATTGTATGGTTGTACATTTTTCTGAACAATCACCAAATAAACAAGTAAAATTAGCTTATATACCTCAAAAACAGGTACATTTGTGGAAATATGGCAACTAATTACTAATGTTTATTATTATTTACGTGTTACTGATGAATGGAGGGCAGTTCCATGAAAAAATGAGGTGTTGGATACAGTTTAGAGATTGCTCCTTGGCTAACTTTGAAGAAGATATTCTGAATATCACTCCTTTTGAGCACTTCATGAAATGATTTTATGCATACTGATGCTTTGCAAGAACGAGGGGGACAGTGCATAGTTCAGGGTATGAAGCGTTAATAAAAAGCTGGTAATAGGCATTAACTCTAGTTTGCACTAATATTCACAACCAGTTTTCAGGGTGTAAACAGATATAGGACCAAAAATTCACCACTTTTCAGGAAATTCTAATTTATCTGTTTAAAAGACATTTACACGAAAGCCTCTAAATAATCTGCCAAGGTTTGAGAAACACTTTGTTTTAACATCTGCTTCTGAAGAACAATTATCTTTTAACAAACAGTAAATAAAGCCCTGATAAATAGAAACATATCGTTTGTAAACAAGTAGAAATTCTGTATAAATGTCTTATTGTGTGTCAATAAATGCTTTATATAAATCTTATTATACATGCTAAAAACACATTTATAAAGCATTTCTCAGCTTGCTTACAAATGACTTTTGTTATTATTTAAGCATAATTAGTTACCAGCTAATATTTAAGTAGTTATTTAGACGTAGACTGTAAAATATAGTGTTACCGAGTTTTGCTCTTCTGTAAGCAGCATGTTCATCAGAAGAAGAAAAGGAAAACTAAATTTATTAATATTCTAGTACGCTATGAGACATTTGTAAGGAGAATTCCTCACACTCAGCATACCCTGAAGATCTATTTGTAATTTTTTCACATTGTGAATTACGCAATTTTGTCATGTTAAAAATGTCCGCTTTTTTCAGACACTTTTCTACACACTTTTGTGACCTTTTCTAACACACCACACAGTTTTGGTCTATTTAATGATGTTAATTAAAATTAGTAAGCTTTGCTTACTGCAATCATAGATGTAGTGTTGGTCCATGTAACTCAATATTTAACAGCTTTTTTGCATTAAAACATCAATAAAGTTGAATAACATGCACCTTTATGAATCATGATGGTTTTTCAGATGTCTTTTGTCTTGGTTTGTTTATGTTTGAATTCTGTATCAGGTTTTCCACTTTTGCTTGTTTTGAGGGTACTGCACAAACAAAATAAAGGTTTTCATTCTCTGCATTGTAATTATCAATAATGTATCTAAATATGTATTAAAAATAGAAATTTTTAACATGAGTACCATAAAGGCAACATCAGTGTTCCATATTAATTAACTTTATTTAAAAGCTACACTGAGATACAGAAGCATCCCCACCCTGTCAGGAAAAGAAATACTAAAAACAGCTCAGTAACCAACGCAGTCAGACACCAAACACTAGGGTGTGATATGTATTCAAACAAACCAGTCAGTTCAAAGATTTCTTTTTGAAGTTTTCGTGTGTTTAGAGATAAAGAAATGGAGATGGGTCAAAAACAGCAGCGTAATGTGTTATGATGTAAATACATTTAAATTTAAATCTGTTGAAGTGGCGCAGTGGTCTAAGAAACGTGGTTCAATCCCCAGCCCTGTAGGGCTGGGAGTCCAAAAGAGAATAATTGGCATCTCTTTGTGGATTAGCAGGGTGCAGGTCGGCAGCAGCTCAACACAAGTCAGTGTCTGATTTCACGTGTCTTGGAGAAAGCATGTACTTGCCTTCACCCTCTCAGATTGGAGGCATTATGTGTGAGTGGGCAGTCCTAACTAACAGGGTGGAACTGGGGACAAATGATGATTGGTAGGACAAATGGGATAAAAACAATTTTGATAAACTTTTTAATAATTCCAAATGTCTTTAGACTGATCCGGATTAGTTTTACAGCATTGATTAATGAGTTTAATACAAATAGCTGTGTTATTTAAAGTCCTGGTGTTTTGTATTTCAGAAGAAGATGCTGAAGAAATCTGAATTCTCCATCTCCATTGTAGCGCTGGTACAGAATGAAGGAGGAGTTAAAGGACCAGGGTCTGTTATCCCCACAATGTTGTTAAAGATGCTGCAAAACACAGAAAATAGAGTGTGAATTTGATCATATAAAATTTTAACTTGTTTTAACACTTTTTAATCTGTGAAATATAAATATAAATATTTCAGGCTGCAACCCAGATCTTTCCTTACACCCAAGTAGTACACATATGCCTTTAAAAAAATATTGACTCCCCGCACTCAGTCAATGCATCGGGAGTCTAAGAAAGATACATTTGGGAGTCAGGTAAACACAACTGGACACACAGTGCAGTATTTGCATGAATAAGGTAAGATTTAACTGAGGTAGAATCACAGACTACCAGAGGGGATGATTCCTAGTTTGAATTATGAAGTGTATGCAGTAAATGGTGTAAGTGGAGGACACAAGTTATCTGTAAACAGATCCAGGGACTCGTTCGGAAACGAGCTGCAATAAAAGCAAAATATTTCTCAGATAAGAGTAAAGCAACAATTTACAGAAGACCTCAACAGTGTCTTGAGCATTTTCCATTTGTTTTTCCTTTGTACTGTGTCTAGTATTCGCTGGTTGTTGCTTTACGCACAGCTCAGTTTGAATCTGTCAATATGCAATATAAGGTAGGTATTAGTTTAATGTGTGACATCATGGACTACACCAGTGTGTGTGCAGGGGAGTGGAGCAAAGAAAACGCATGAGGCATGTTTGAGCACTGTAAACACTGTGGGAGTGGGCGGCAGGGGTATAGTTTGAACAAGGCCCACGTGCAAGTTCATGCGCATAGACACTCGTTTCTGGCTGATACGTGAACTTTGTGTGGGATCTCAAATAAATCTACAAAAGTGGGACACTGCACAAAAATGGTGGTAACCACTGGACTTTGCTGTTTACATTGTTATTCTGAAGCTGTGGTTAGGGGGAAGCACACAAAACAAATTGCATGTTACTTTCTTCACAGTGCTGTGATGAACAACTGTTGGACTGAAACCAAATTCTGAAGAGAATCATATTTTACTGAAAAACTGATTTTATGAATTAAACTTTACTTTCAGCTAAAAATGTATTTTTAACAACATACATTTTTGTCAGGGCCAACATCATTAAAAAACAACCTATTACAAGCTTTCTAGTATTTTATTTGTTTCTCTTCATATTTCTCATTTAAGGTCATGTGATATTTTAATAGTTTTCCCTACTGATGTTGGAAAAGCTGAAAAAAAACAGGCGAATATTGCAAACAAACTAACAAATTAATTCAGTATACATCTGAATAACTATAAAATATCTCTTTATTTGTGACAGATTATTACCTGGTCGCTACCCAGCCAGTCTTCGGTGAGTAGTAGTAAGTGGAGACGGGGAGACAGCCAGAGTCAGTAAATGTCAGGGAGTATTTAGCTAGAAGAAGAGGTAAATATGTTTGTTTAAGACTTTTACTTAAGGATAAGGTTGCTCTCAGAACAAATGATCATCTTCAGAATGTAGCGTTATAAGTAAATCATTTTATTTGGTACAATACAATTGTCTTGAAATTGTTGCACAATGTAAAGGAGATTTGGTTCTTCATTTTGCCTTTAATTATGCAAAAATTAAAAGAAATGTATAGGAGATACAAATTTTTGCCCAGCTAGGAAGACTTAAGGTGAAAATGGCTTTGGGTTTGTCAGAGATTTTTACCCCAAAAACATAGCAAATATTTTTATTTATATGTAACTCTCATGCTTTGTAGTCTCTGAATGAACCAGTTTATGCTCAGTATGAAAGTGGCCAAGTTTAAATTATGCTATGAACAATAAACATTGGGGAAATCACTTATTGCTTCTCTAATGCTGTCCCCGTGTGTGTGTGTGTGTGTGTACCCTGGGTTTTAGGTATTTCCCCAGTCCAGGTGTTCACCACCAGACTCTCTTCTGGCTCTAAGAGACTCCCCAGAGTCACCTGCCCCAGAAGAGTGGCATTCTCAGGGATCTCCATGGGGTGGAAGGTGGCCTTTAGTTCTTTCTTAACGCAGCTCTCATTTTCAGAATTGATCACATACATCACATGCTGAGAAGGAAACACACAGAGAATGAGTGAGGGGATTCATGTGTAGAAGAATTATCTGTATATTTACGGAATTTGTGATTTCTGCTGCTTTAAAGTTTACACATTGTGGACACAGACTGCACCATAGACTTCACAGAAAAGCATCTCGTGTTAAATTCTATAGCAGCTGAACATAAGCCTAAGGTCTTGCTCAATGCCAAATGTCAGCTAAAGCAGTACAACGCCCCAACATTGGGCTTTGGAGCAGTGGAAAACTAATATAATTCCATTCAATAAATTTGGGGTAATTTGGATCTGTAACTAATCATCCAGCATCAGTACCTGTCCTCACTAATGTTTATGTGACTGAATGCCATCAGATCCTCAGAACAATGTACGGAAATTTAGAGCAAAGCCTTCCCAGAAGAGTAGAAGCTGGTGCTGTAGTAAAGAGGAACAAGCACCTGATGTAAACCCTTAACAGAAGAAAACCCTAATGAGAATGTGTCTGCCAAGTTTGGTCAAACAGGGTTTATCAATCTTAAAGGTTAAAAAGGGGAAGTGAAATAAGAAATCAGGTTCCTCTACAGTTTCCCAGAACACACAAAGCATTTTACCTCTTTATAAAGGAAGAGAAGATCTGATTTAAAGGAGTCATTCTTGTATCGTCCAGTGGTTTCCAAGCGGACGCGCTGACCATTTGCATCATAGAAGTACTTCCCCAGTGCTAAGAACTCACCACTAGGAGTTGTCTGGGAGAGAGACAGAGAGATTAATTATAGTGATCTATAAACAAACAATGCTGATCTACATAACTGGACAAATGTCAGAGACCACCTTTTTGTTATTTTTATTGTTAAGTCGTTAGAGTACTATGCGCTCAGGAGAGAATGCTGAAAATATCAGGAGTTTCTGAAATCCCCTGCTGTATTAAATTCTGAGCAAATGTACGTCAAATGTGTTATTCTGCTTTTTCCTCTGATACTGAAAATTACGAAATAACAGCACTGTACAAATAATTCTGACTTATATTGATCCTTTTGGCAAGATGTGAGGAGATCTACCCACCGCCATGAAACTTCCCTCGACTTCTGGAGGAGACTCTGTGAAATAACAAACATTGATCATAAAAAAAAATACTACACTGACCACAGATTTACACCTGCAATAGAATTTGTTAAGGATTCTTTTAAAGTGGCTGAACTCAGCTACATTCCCCCACACACACCACACTGCACTCGGATCAGATAAAAAAACCAGTAGTTGCTTACTATCTGTAATATAATGTTAAACGTAACCATTTTATTTGGCTTATTGTAGGTAAGCGCTGTTTTTTATTGGGAAGTAAGACTCCATAAAAATAGTTTGTCTTGGCAGAAGCTCACATTAAGGCAAACATTTACAAGGAAGTAAATAGAAAACCGGAGGGAATCCTCTTATTTATGAGATATTACTGTAGATTAGACAAAAAATAATCCACCTGCATATGGATTTAAAAAATAATTAAATGATTCAAAGTGGTGCAAACTAATGTCTCCCCAAAACGGTCCCATCAATTAAACAGGTCTAAAGCTTCATGTTTGAGAGAGAACATCAAGCTCCACTCTCGCTTCACATCCACAGATGTTTGTGTCCACCCTTCTGTGAGAATATCATCTCATTTATGACTGAAAATTAAATATACATCTATTACTTACACATTACAGAAGAAAAGAGAGTATAATAAAATGTTTATCTTGTTCATTACTTACTGCAGGGAAGAGGTTTCACCGCCAAACAGGTTCCTGCCAAAATCCCCACGAGAGCGACCCCCAGCAGGTAGTTCATGGTTTCAGCCTGAGAGTAGGGCTGACAGATGAAATGTTTTTCTATCAAAACCACAGCTTGTCAGTGATAGTCATTGATTTTCTCCAATGATTTTTCCTGCACATTATGAAGTACAAATAATACCTGCTGCTGTCATTTAAAGTAATTTCTTTGGTAAAATTAATTGCAATTAAATGTTTTTACCTGAAGTTATTTAGCCCTACCTTTAAATCCTTCTCGTTTCTTCTTTCTTTCTGTGTGTCTTTGGAGGTAAACTCGATGCTTTTCCCCTCCTTAAATAATCCTTCCGAGGCCTGACTTATTGCAACATTGTAAACACAATCTCTTGAAGTTACTCTAAAGTTTTTATAATTGTGTGTGGGATTAAGATAAGGCTCTGTTTGCCAGGTGCTGTCATGCTCTAAATGAGTCCAACCCCGTCAGCTGACTAGTCCAGGTTGCGTACAATTTTTGCATTCCAGTTGGCCACAGGTGCATTTGAGATGCAACAAGCAATAAAGTCCCCAAATATATATGTTGTAAATACAGTAAAGGACAAACTTATTTTTTGTCACTTAAAATGCTTTATTATATGTCACTGAGCATAGATTATTTAAAGAAAAAAAAAAATTAAAATATTTTCTCACACATTCAAGTATCTTCCCCTTTTATAAATCACTGTTAAGTTGTTTGGGGTTGTTTTCTTGATAAAACCTTTTCCGTGATTAATTTTTTCGAGCTGGTTTCTTGTCCAATTAGTTTAAATTCTTATGTAATATCTCCCAGTAGGGTGCTCCTTTTATATTTCTTTCCATGAGATTCAATTTATGCCATTGATCATTACTGTTTGTGTAATAGGTAATAACACACTCTAAAACTTGCATTAAACTATTAACTAAATTGTATTTTTAATTACTTTAAAATGTGTCCTCTTTTGTAGATAAAATATAGCTGAGTTGTAGTTTATTTGTTGTGAACATTCCAAGCATATTTCACAGTTTCTTCATCAGAAAAAATACATTTTACTTTAATCTTGACAAAAATGAAGTTCTCAGTATGAAAGAACATAACAAATGCAACTCTCTTCATCTACACACACTGAGACATTGAAAACATCACATTAATGCAGAGTATGAAAACAGAAAGGAAAGGCAAGGTCATACAACACAGGACTGACTTTTAACTTTTAACAACTGCTAATAGAAATAAAAAGTATTTGCAGTTTAAAACTATAAAATAAAACTTAACGAAATTTAAAGTTATTTCCTGAAATGTAGCAAGGATTTTTTCTGGTTGAATCAAACTTTAAAATAACATTTCTAAACTTTGTCTAAAAACTACAATTAAAAAACATCCATCATAAAGGAGAACAACAGCCTTTAGAACACACAAAAAAACAACATGAGCTGATCACAGATCTGATGTAGAATTGTTCATTTATATCTCTATCAGGGATCTAAAATTACATCTGTCTCTAAGAGTAGCAATTAAAATATATTAATTATAATCAACAATTTAGCAAGTATGTATTAATTTTGTTTCCTCAAAATATGTACCTTGTAATAGCTTTAGTAAATTGTTTATAATGTTTGAACTCTTATTATCGATAGAGCTTAGTTCCTTGTGAACTATGCTTAAATTTAATCAAGCAATTGTTGGAAATTTAGGTTTCTGTGGAATAAATAACACAGTATATTATATTAAAATAAGCCATTCAGGGAAACTATGTAATATTATTCTCCATCCAGGCTAAATAAATGTTACAAATCACTCACCCTGCAGGTCTACGACGACCTCCTCCTTGTTGGAAAATTCGTAGGTGAAGTGTCCGAAGGCGATGCCATATTCTGTGGCTGAATACCGATGATCTGTTTTCGTTGTGTTGTTGGTGAGTTTTACGAAGTCCCCAAGCATGAATGGCTCCACAGAAACACATGCTACTATACAGTCGTCCTCTGTGATCTATAAACAGAGGTAATAAACCTGCTAATCTGAACTTGGAGTTGTGGGTGATAAATCTGAGTTAACAACATAAGCATCCAAAGGTCTATCACTTTCTTTAATTTTTATAATGTTTCAGTGTCTGTGTATTTCATGTGTGCATGTTCGGCACCTGCTTAACACATCGGTGTTCTGTCACTGTGCCGTTTGTTCTTAGACTTATTCCCCTTGCTGTGACTGGTCCTAATCACTGTCATTTATATTAAGACTTATATAAAAATGTCTCTCACCAGAAGGAGCTCTGAGGGGGTATAGAAGATCTGAGTGGTGATGTTACTCTCATAGAGGCGTTTGTTAAACTCCATGATGTAATACTGTGTACGTAAGGCTTCATCTCCTTCAAATACTCCTTCCCTATATAACTGATCAAAATACCACCACAAAATCATTTCTAATATTTAATGGGCCTGAAGAACAACCTTAGATTTTTACATTATACTGTGGAATGACAGTAATGGTCACTTGACTTGAAATAAAGTGAAAATTCTAATTAAATTTAGCTTTATAAATGTAACTTTATACAAAAAAATAATCAAGCAGCATCTTGTTTTTACTTCAGATCCATTAGGTTAAAGTATTCTTGTCCAGAGATATTTTTTGCTGTCATTATGACCTACCTGCCAAGCAGCTGCTCTTGGTGAAGATACTGGATCCTGAAGGCCTGTCTCTGAGCTCCTATTACATCCACCTGCAACAGCTCTCCCACATAAACACTCGTCTCACAACCCGTCCACGTATGTGTGGCTTTTGAATACTTCACTACAAGAGCACCTGAAACAAGAACATGTATTTGAACACTTCTGTGGATCAACAGGTACTGTTCAGACCACTGATGTTTTACGATATTTCTTTAGTGGGTGTCATGTGTGTATCATGAGTTCCAGGTCTAAGCTGAATTCCTCTGTGAGGAAAAAAATGGGATTTTTGAAAAACTGCTTTGGCATCCTGTGTTAAACAATACCGTTCCCAAACCAGTACATTTTTCCTTCAAATGTCACTGTATTCCTAGAATCACAAGTCACTAAATAATCAGTACACTGTTGAGCAATAAAATGACAGTTGGAAGAAGACTGGGAACCTCCTTAGAAGAATCCATACACACACCAGCAAGGTTTGTCCAGTGTGCGAGTTATGAAGGTCTTTGGGTTGTAGGCTTCAGTTTTAGGAGGAGCCGTTGGTTTATAATAGTTTAATAGTAGTCTTTTTTATGTGTGACATTATTTCAGCACACATAAGTGTTAGCTGTGGCAGTATTTATATTTAACTCCTTGATAACTTTGTAATTCCAATGGCATTCTACAGGAGCTAGGAGAACAGGGAAAAACATATCTGGTTTGGAAATACTGTGTTGACTACAGGACTAAACAAAAGGGTCTGACTGATTAGTAATGATACCCATATTATGTGCATATTGATGTTGGAACAATTAAAAAAAAATATTATCCTGTTTTCCCAACCACAAGACAATGTTTCTCGAAACGTACTGTAAGTTTTGTTGTATTGGCTCAGTTTGAAGGTTTTATCTGGCAGTCTCTTCAAGAGGCAGCTTTGGCACACTCCTGAGAAGAGGGACTTGTAGTCGTGCTCTTTAAAACTTCACTTCCCATGACACAACCCTGGAAACATCCTTTACAATAATTTATATAGGTAATTTGGTCAAAACCATTGTCAGAGGGACACTGGCTGTTATCCTTTTTGCGTAGATTCTCTACAGGTTTTGAAAATAATGAAGAAGGTTTACAGTCGTCTGCTTCAGTTTCGAGGAGTGGAACAACTTTCAGAATGTTTTGCTTTTGAGAATCTGCAGGATTTTTATGTATAGCTTTGTGAGCCAAGGCTGACAATCCCAGACTTATCTTTGGGTTCAGACTCATCTCTTAAAAGAGATACTTCTGCATCTTCTATATCTTCAGCAGTCTCAACAGAACTCTCATCTTTAATTTGGCATTTGATAACATCACTTGTCTGAAATGATGTGGTTTGGCCTCCTTTGCTAATGGGTGTAGCACAGTTGAGGCTTATCAACTCAAAAGGACTGTCAGGACCATCCTCACTCGATACAGGCTCACACTTTTGATCGATTACAGACTTGTCCTTTAGGATCTTAGCTAAATCTCCATATTGAGGAGATCTGGAGAAGGATATACTCTGCCATGAAGAGCCCAGGCTACTGTTGAAAGACACTGAAGATGTTCTTGTGTTTTTGCCATTTCTCATGCTGTTGTTGGGGATTTTATTGTATTCGATACTTTCCAAGGTGGTGCAAAGGTCTTGCTCTGGCTGGTTTTGGGCACAGACTTCTTTAACCAAGGCTCCAGCTGACAAAGTAGAAGCTTGTATGGTAGTTTGATCATTCCATTTGTGTCCATTCTGATTATTTTGTACAGATTTTGCTTGTGATCCATTTGTAATCTTGTGATGAACAACATTAGCATCGTCTTCTGCTTCTGTGCAAAGTGATGGATCAACAAGTTCAAAAGACTCTCCAGATGATCCCAAACTGCTGAGAACGCCTTGGACGTTGTATTTCAAAGTTTGTTGGGTTTTGACCATTCTTTGAAGCTTGGTCACCTTCACTCTCCAAAGTAATTCCCAATGTTTCTTTGTGAAAGACTCTGATTGATGGATCTGCAGATTTTTCAGATTTATTCAGGTCCAAAATGTTCGCATCACATTCTGTGGTGAGTGTCCCGGTTAGTGTTGTCTGGAAGACTGTGATGCATTTAGCATGTTGTCTGCTCCTAACTTTCAGTTCTGAAGCTTTAAAAGCCTCACACACAGATTGATGGTGCTTCTGGATGTTTTCGATCATCTTTGTAAAATCTCCGGGAGTGAAGGGGACAGGTTTGTCTTCCATGGTTTTGTAACTATCAGGCATGGAAGAACACAGATCCAAATTTACTAATGGTTTCACTTTCAAAAGGGACTTTGCACGCTGTACCTTCGCCATGACTTCAGAAGAAACCACTATTTTATCCAAGTCATCTTTGTAACAATAAGAATACAACAGAGTGTTGGCTTCCTAACAAGCTTTAATTGCCAGAGAGACCTCTTCTACTCGACCACACATCCACTTATTGGTAATGGCTAAGCAGTAAGCTGCCTTTATAAGTGAGTGTAGCTCTTGCTGACTGGTGACTACATCTTTTCAGTCTTGGTAAGCAGCCCATTCTCAAACGCTTCTTTAGCGAGGGAGAGATAGAGCTGTTTCTCAGCAGCAGGACAATCTCTGGAGAAACTGTAGGACAACAGGCAAGTTCCCTGAGTAAGCTACAGAACAGAAAAACAACATTTTGTTTTTAACACATAAATAATACATACATAACATACATAAATAAGTAAAATAAAATAAAATAAAATAAACACCTAAATATAGAGCTGTGGCCTTCATATATTCTATGAGCTTCACTGCCTATAAAGCAGTGGCTGTCTGTTTGCTCCAAATCAAATCAAATCAAATTTATTTATATAGCGCTTTTCACAACTGATGTTGTCACAAAGCAGCTTCACAGAATTCCAGTAAGACAAAGATTTGACATGAAATGTAAAAACAAATGTAAAACCCTCAAGTGAGCGAGGCAGGGGCGACAGTGGCAAGGAAAAACTCCCCCAGCTGAGGAAGAAACCTTGGGAGGAACCAAGGCTCACAAGGGGTGACCCATCCTCCTCTGGTCAATCTACTGGTGATGATAGTTAGTAGTCCATAAGAACTTCAGTGTAGGGACAGCTTCGAGGCACTTGGTGGTTGCAGGAGCGTGGGCAGCTGGTCTGAAGCGTGGAGGAGGATCTCGACAGTCATCCATCAGTGTCCAGACAGACAGGTGGGCAGTCGTTTACTCGGAAAGATGTAAAGGGATGGAATTAGTTTTGAACTGTTTTGTGTTTGTAAAGTAGAAAATATGAAAATTTCCAGAGTGTGGCTAATGACTCCGGCAGATATGACTATGACAGCTTCAACTAAAAGGAGAGAACCAGGAGGACACACAGACACGGGAGCATCCTGAAACACTGGCATCCCTCCGCTCCACCGTCAACAAACCTGAGTGATCGCGAGAAGCGGCGGGACGACAGCACCAGCGTCTCAGTTTACTATAATTCCCTGTGTCCATGGACCCTCCGGATCTGCCGCCTTTATCTATGGGGGAGTATTAGCTACCAAAAGATAAACTAAACAAATGTGTTTTTAGCCTAGATTTGAAGATTGCGACTGTGTCTGAGTCCCGAACATTTTCTGGAAGATCATTCCAGAGTCTGGGGGCTTTATAAGAAAAGGCTCTTCCCCCAGCTGAGGCCTTCTGAATTCTGGGAACAATTAAAAATCCAGTATTCTGTGATCTGAGTGAACGTGGAGGCTCATAATAGGAAATTGTATCTTGAAGATATTCAGGAGCAAGCCCATGTAGAGCTTTATATGTTAATAACAAAATTTTGTAGTCAATGCGGAATTTAACAGGCAGCCAATGAAGTGATGATAAAACTGGGCTGATATGTTCAAATTTTCTAGTTTTAGTGAGGACCCTAGCTGCAGCATTTTGAACTAGTTGAAGTTTTCTTAAATTGCTGCTGGTGCATCCTGACAGTAGTGCGTTACAGTAGTCAAGCCTTGAAGTAATAAAGGCATGTACTAATGTTTCTGCGTCCTGGAGGGATAAGGCATTTCTAATCTTAGCAATATTGCGAAGATGTAAAAAAGCTGTCCTAGTGATACTACCTATGTGTTGATCAAATGATAAATCCGGGTCAATTATGACACCAAGATTTTTTGCTGCTGAACCAGGTTTAACTGGAAAGTTAGCTAGATTTAAAATTAAATCTGATAATTTATTTCTTGTCACTTTTGGACCCAAAAGCAGGACCTCTGTTTTGTTGCTGTTTAGAAGGAGGAAGTTACGCAACATCCAGCCTTTCACATCTTTTACACAGTCCTCTATTTTATTTAATCTGTGTTTGTCATCGGGCTTGGCTGAAATATACAATTGTGTGTCGTCTGCGTAACAGTGAAAGTTAATGTCATGGTTTCTTATAACTGTGCCTAGCGGTAACATGTATAATGTAAATAATAATGGTCCTAAAATAGAGCCTTGTGGAATTCCAAATCTTACTTTAGAATAATTTGAATTTAGATTGTTTACTTTTACGAATTGATAACGTTCCGTTAAGTAAGATTTGAACCATAATAGGGCTGTCCCTGTGATTCCAACCATGTTTTCTAACCTTTCTATGAGAATATTGTGGTCTATTGTATCGAAGGCTGCGCTTAGGTCAAGAAGCACCTACAGGGATACGTGGCCTTGATCAGAGGCAAGAAGAATATCATTTGTTATCTTGACTAGAGCTGTCTCTGTACTATGATGTTGCCTGAATCCAGATTGGAATTTTTCATATATATGATTCTTATGTAGATATGAACTAAGTTGTTGGGCCACAGCTCTTTCTAAGATCTTGGACAGAAATGGCAAATTAGAAATAGGCCTGTAATTAGACAGTGTACTAGCATCAAGATTTGGTTTCTTGATCATAGGTTTAATAACTGCTAGTTTAAAAGCTTTGGGTACATGGCCCAGACTAAGGGATGAGTTTACTATAGTTAAAAGAGGATCAATAATAGCTGGTAGTACTTCTTTGAGCAACTTTGTGGGAATTGCATCAAGTGTGCAAGTTGTACAGTTTGCGGAGGTGATAATCTTCTCTAGTTCTAATTGTGGGAGTGGGTAAAAGGTTTCAAGTCTTTCTTTTACAGTTATATTATGTTTTATTTCATTCACATCAGGTGGCAGCCAGGATGGATTTGATCCTGTGGCTAGAGTTTGTTGTCTAATATTCTCAATTTTATTATTAAAAAAGTCCATAAAATCTTTACTGGTGAGAGTTGCTGGAATTAGTTGTTCAGAACCTGCTTGATATTTTGTAATTCTAGAAAACACACTAAACAGTGCTCTCTGATTATTTTTATTATTGGAGATCAGCGAGGCCAGATATGCTGAGCGAGCTTTAGTGAGGGCATTTCTATACTCTATAAGGCTGTCCTTCCAGGCAGAATGGAACACTTCAAGCTTGGTTGATCGCCATTTCCGTTCTAGTTTTCGTAATGTTTGTTTTAAAGTACGGGTCTTATCATTATACCATGGTGCGAGCTTTTTCTGTCTTATACTTTTATGTTTAAGTGGTGCTACCTTTTCTAAAGTAGATTGACAGGTATTTTCTAGGTAATCAGTTAGTACATCTAGGTCCATTGGGTCTGATGGAGTTGGAACTGGGGTCGATAGTTCTGGTAGGTTTTCTATAAATTGTAGGGCGGTAGATGGTTTTATTATACGCCTTGTAGAATACATTTTCAGAGTGTGGTTTATCAAGAGTTGGGGCTATAGTGTGTAATTGTAGAAATAATATGTGCTCCAGTATGGTCAGTGGAGCTGATACACTGGACAATGGTTCTAGAAACAAGGAAATAATCTATATTATATTGCTGATCTATGTACAGTTCACATTGTAAGTGTGAAAAATAATTAACTCACCATATGTGTGAGCACATACAGAGAACCGAACTGGCTATAAACCAAAGCCATTCGAGCAGCCTGAGCAGCACAGAGCAGACGATTACTGCAGTTTCTTAGAAAACTCTGGAAAAAAGGCAGCACAAAGGGTTAACTTAACTTACAGCAGGTTTCACTACAGAGCAACATAGACTCGTGTCAAACTTATTAGAAATTCCAATTAATTCTATAATTAAAAAATGTTAATTTATTATATAAAAATAAAACAAATATGAATGCTTATATAATAGTAATAATTCATTTTTACATTTTCCAAAATACACATAAGAAAAAAATATTCAGAGCTTTTTATTGTTAACTATTCACATAAAGATTTCTAAAACATGAATGTATGCTTGTGAACATCATTTAAATGACTGTTTCTTACCAGATCGATAAGAGTCTTTTTTTTAAATGTAGTGAAGTCTTTATCGTTCATTGAGATCAGAACACTGGCCAGAAGTCTGAGAGACGTTCCAATTCCCTGTGATAAATGAAAAATAACATCAATGGCTAATAAGGTGTTATTATTCACATCTTAAGAACTGATTTATCACATAATAAAGTCAAGGAAACAAGATGAAGTAGGTGGGTAGCATGGTCCTCCCACTCCCCCATTACACAGTGAGACTCCAGGTATCAGCTGATATGACAGAGCTTTGATATTGTGTAAGCAGCAGTTTCCAAAGATATAGTGGAGGTTCAAAGTGCTAGCTGGGGTAGAAGTGGCAGTGACTAAAATTATGAATAAATACTTTTTAAAAAGTTATTGTACAGATACATTAGTGTTCACTAAAGATACAGACAGCGTATATATCTTTAAATCTACATCAGGTGTTTTAGTGTCCATTAGTGTTCCCTAATTGTACATTACATTCTCTTCTCTGGAGGGAAACGTTTTCATAATGTAATAGCTTTAAATAGAAAAACAAAATATAAATCCTTGAGTTGAAATGAAATCAATTAAAATTAAATACATATAATTAATATAGAATATGGTACAATCTTGTTCCCTAACTAAAACTACTGAAGATGTATATTGAGGCTACCAACACTGACAAATTTTCTAAGAGTACCAGTGCTGTTAGAAGAATAAAATGGTTTACTGAATTAAACGTGGCGGCACGGTGGTACAGCAGGTAGAGAGGTAGAGATAAAGAAATGGAGACAAATGATGATTGGTAGGACAAATGGGATAAAAACAATTTTGATAAAACTTTTTAATAATTCCAAATGTCTTTAGACTGATCCGGATTAGTTTTACAGCATTGATTAATGAGTTTAATACAAATAGCTGTGTTATTTAAAGTGCTGGTGTTTTGTATTTCAGAAAAAAATGCTGAAGAAATCTGCATTCACCATCTCCATTGTAGCGGTCGTACAGAACGAAGGAGGAGTTAAAGGACGTGTGTCTTTTATCCCCACAATGATGATAAAGAAGCTTTCAAAACACACAAAATAGAGTGTGAATTTGATCATATAAAATTTTAAAGTGTTTTAACACTTTTTAATCTGTGAAATATAAATATAAATATTTCAGGCTGCAACCCAGATCTTTCCTTACACCTAAGTAGTGCACATATGCCTTTAAAAAATACTCGGTCAGGTAAACACAACTGGACACACAGTGCAGTATTTGCATGAATAAGGTAAGATTCAACTGAGGTAGAGCACTATGTAGGAAGTAGGGGAGAATTCAGATGCAGTTTGAGTCTGAGAAACAGACTAAAAGAGGGGATGATTCCTAGTTTGAATTATGAAGTGTATGCAGTAAATGGTGTAAGTGGAGGACACAAGTGATCTGTAAACAGATCCAGGGACTCATTCGGAAACAAGCTGCAATAAAAGCAAAATATTCCTCAGATAAGAGTAAAGCAACAAATTACAGAAGACCTCAACAGCAGGTTCACTGCTGACACTTATTGTCATTCATGGGAGTGTCTTGAGCATTTTCCATTTGTTTTTCCTTTGTACTGTGTCTGGTATTCGCTGGTTGTTGCTTTACGCACAGCTCAGTTTGAATCCGTCAATATGCAATATAAGGTAGCTATTAGTTTAATGTGTGACATTGTGGACTACACCAGTGTGTGTGCAGGGGAGTGGAGCAAAGAAAACGCATGAGGCATGTTTGAGCACTGCAAACACTGTGTTGGAGTGGGCGGCAGGGGTGTAGTTTGAACAAAGCCCACGTGCAAGTTCATGCGCATAGACACTCGTTTCTGGCTGATACGTGAACTTTGTGTGGGATCACAAATAAATCTACAAAAGTGGGGCACTGCACAAAAGTGGTGGTAACCACTGGACTTTGCTGTTTACATTGTTATTCTGAAGCTGTGGTTAGGGGGAAGCACACAAAACAAATTACATGTTGCTTTCTTCACTGTGCTGTGATGAACAACTGTTGGACTGAAACCAAATTCTGAAGATAATCACATACTTTCAACTAAAAATGTATTTTTAACAAGATACATTTTTGTCAGGGCAAACATCATTAAAAAACAACCTATTACAAGCTTTCTAGTATTGTATTTATTTCAATAATAAAATAAAGAATTCATTTCATACATCACATGCTGAGACGGAGACAGGAAACACAGAGAGTGAGTGAGGGGAATCAGGTGTAGACAAATTATCTGTACATTTATGGAATTTGTGATTTCTGCTGATTTAAAGTTTACACATTGTGGACACAGACTGCACCATAGACTTCATAGAGAAGCATCTCATGTTAAACTCTACAGCAGCTGAACATTGCTCAATGCCAAGTGTCAGCTAACGCAGTATAACGCCCCAACATTGGGCTTTGGAGCAGTGGAACACTAATATAAATCCATTCTATAAATTTACAAAACAAATTACACAAAAGCCTCTAAATAATTTGCCATGGTTTGAGAAACACTTTGTTTAACATCTGCTTCTGAAGAACAATTATCTATTAACAAACAGTAAATAAAGCCCTGATAAATACAAATATATCATTTGTAAACAAGTAGAAATTCTGTATAAATGTATTATTGTGAGTCAATAAAGGCTTTATATAAATTTGATCTTATTTATACATGCTAAAAACACATTTATAAAGCATTTCTCAGCTTGCTTATGAAGTATATTTTGCAAATGACATATAATTTAATGTCCTCATATGCATAAGTTATTGAGTATAATTTACTGTATATAGAGATTTGCCACATGTGCAAATGTGTCTAAAATACCACATGATTTCTTTTTAAGGATTGTTATAATTAGATTAGGGGTCCCTGGTCTAAAGGTCCAGGACTCACTAGAGATAGGTCTCTCTCAGTCCAAGACAAATAAGATTAAGTGAATAAGATGCTTACCTTAGTAAATATGTTTACCTTAGTTTCAGAAAAACAACCAACCTATATAAACGGAGGAGCTATGGACTGAGGTCAGAAGACATTGGCTAACTTCTCAGCAAGCTGTCCATTGGACTTGTTAAGATGCTGTTCTTTTCATTGTAATAAATCTGATTATTTTGCAACGAAAAATGGTGTCAGTGTATAAGTCTTTTTCAGCGACTTCTTTACAATACTGAAAATAAACTACACTTACAAATTACTTTTGTTATTACTTAAGCATAATTAGTTACCAGTTAATATTTAAGTAGTTATTTAGACGTACATTGATGTACATTGAGGCTACCAACACAGACAATTTTTCTAAGAGTATCAGTGCTGTTAGAAGAATAAAATGGTTTACTGAATTAAGTGTGGCGGCACGGTGGTACAGCAGGTAGAGAGTTAGAGATAAAGAAATGAAGACGGGTCCAGAACAGCAGCGTAATGTGTTATGACGTAAATACATTTAAATTTAAATCAGTTGAAGTAGTGCAGTGGTCTAAGCGATGCCTCAGATATCTGTTTCAATCCCTAGCCCTCTAGGGCTGGGAGTCCAAAAGAGAATAATTGGCATCTCTTTGTGGATTAGCAGGGTGCAGGTCTGCAGCAGCTCAACACAAGTCAGTGTCTGATTTCACGTGTCTTGGAGAAAGCATGTACTTGCCTTCACCCTCTCAGATTGGAGGCATTATGTGTGAGTGGGCAGTCCTAACTAACAGGGTGGAACTGGGGACAAATGATGATTGGTAGGACAAATGGGATAAAAACAATTTTGATAAAACTTTTTAATAATTCCAAATGTCTTTAGACTGATCCGGATTAGTTTTACAGCATTGATTAATGAGTTTAATACAAATAGCTGTGTTATTTAAAGTGCTGGTGTTTTGTATTTCAGAAGAAGATGCTGAAGAAATCTGAATTCTCCATCTCCATTGTAGCGCTGGTACAGAATGAAGGAGGAGTTAAAGGACCAGGGTCTGTTATCCCCACAATGTTGTTAAAGATGCTGCAAAACACAGAAAATAGAGTGTGAATTTGATCATATAAAATTTTAACTTGTTTTAACACTTTTTAATCTGTGAAATATAAATATGAATATTTCATATTTATATGAAATATAAACCCAGATCTTTCCTTACACCTAAACAGTACACACGTCTTTAAAATATCGTTCTGAAACAAGCTGCAATAAAAGCAAAATATGCCTCAGATAAGAGTAAAGCAACAAATTACAGAAGACCTCAACAGCAGGTTCACTGCTGACACTTATTGTCATTCACTGGAGTGTTTTGAGCATTTTCCATTTGTTTTTCCTTTGTACTGTGTCTGGTATTCGCTGGTTGTTGCTTTACGCACAGCTCAGTTTGAATCCATCTATACGCAATATAAGGTAGCTATTAGTTTAATGTGTGACATTGTGGACTACACCAGTGTGTGTGCAGGGGAGTAGAGCAAAGAAAACGTATGAGGCATGTTTGAGCACTGTAAACACTGTGGGAGTGGGCGGCAGGTGTGTAGTTTGAACAAGGCCCACGTGCAAGTTCATGCGCATAGACACACTCGTTTCTGGCTGATACGTGAACTTTGTGTGGGGTCTCAAATAAATCTACAAAAGTGGGGCACTGCACAAAAATGGTGGTAACCACTGGACTTTGCCATTTACATTGTTATTCTGAAGCTGTGGTTAGGGAGAAGCACACAAAACAAATTTCATGTTACTTTCTTCACTGTGCTGTGATGAACAAATGTTGGACTGAAACCAAATTCTGAAGATAATCACATACTTTCAGCTAAAAATTTATTTTTAACAACATACATTTTTGTCAGGGCCAACATCATTAAAAAACAACCTATTACAAGCTTTCTAGTATTTTATTTATTTCTCTTCATATTTTTCATTTAACCGCGACCCTGAAATGGAAAAGCGGAAAAGAAGATGTATGTATGTATGTATATTTCTCATTTAAGGTCATGTGATATTTTAATAGTTTTCCTCACTGATGTTGGAAAAGCTGAAAAAAACAGGCGAATATTGCAAACAAACTAACAAATTAATTCAGTATACATCTGAATAACTATAAAATGTCTCTTTATTTGTGACAGATTATTACCTGGTCGTTATCCAGCCAGTCTTTGGTGTGTGGTAGTTGGTGGAGACGGGGAGACAGCCAGAGTCAGTAAATGTCAGGAAGTATTTAGCTAGAAGAAGAGGTAAATATGTTTGTTTTAAGATTTTTACTTAAGGATAAGTTTGCTCTCAGAACAAATGATCATCTTCAAAATGTAGAGTTATAAGTAAATCATTTTATTTGGTACAATACAATTGTCATGAAATTGTTACACAATGTAAAGGAGATTTGGTTCTTCATTTTGCCTTTAATTATGCAAAAATTAAAATAAATATATAGGAGATACAAGATTTTGCCCAGCTAGGAAGACTTAAGGTGAAAATGGCTTTGGGTTTGTCAAAGGAGCAATCAGAGATTTTTACCCCAAAAACATAGCAAATATTTTTATTTGTATGTAACTCATTTGTTCAATGATCATAATAATTTGCACACAATGTAAAGAGATAATAGTATTTTTGTATTTTCTGGAACATTTCATATACCAAAGGAATTTAACATAACATTTTAAAATAATTAAAAGCAAAATTAACAACAGTGGAAGATTAAATACAATAAACTTAGACAACTACAAAAATAATAGTCACTACCTGAAACATATTAAAAATATTTCACTAAATGGCAGCAGCTACAGGATCATACTTAAAGTATAATTACAGTAATAAGGATTGTCATTTAAACATAGTAATGCCGGAGTGATTTCAGCCACTTTATAAAGTGCATCCATTTCTGACACAGATGTTTTACACAAAGAGGTTTTATAATCTATACACAAAAATATTTAAGCTGCAGTATCCTTTGTGCTACTGTGTGAGCTGTGTGAGTGTATTTAAAATGGCACATCATATTAGACTACAGTATTTTTTATGCCACTGTGTGAAATGTATGTAACTGTGTGAGTGTATTTAATGTGACACCGCCAAATGGGGCTGCAGTGACCTCTGTGCTACTGTGTAAGATGTGTGAATGTATTTAAGGCAGCAAGGCAGATAGAATTGCAGCGTTCTCCATGCTGCTGCAGCATGAACTTATTGATGCCGTTCTGGTGGAAGTTACTTGAGGATCTGGGTTTTCTGAGTGAGTGGATCCGTCAGATATGCAAGGCCTTTACCATTAACCGTCACCCAGCCTTTAGAACACACACACGAAAAAAAAAAAAAACATGAGCTGATCACAGATCTGATGTAGAATTGTTCATTTATATCTGTATCAGGGATCTAAAATTACACCTGTCTCTAAGAGTAGCAGTAAAAATATATTAATTATAATCAACAATTTAGCAAGTAGCCCCCCCCAGGGTGTATTTCCGCCTTGCGCCCAATGATTCCAGGTAGGCTCTGGACCCACCGCGACCCTGAATTGAATAAGCGGTTACAGATAATGAATGAATGAATGAATGAATGAATGAATGCATTTGGCAAGTATGTATTAATTTTTTTCCCCAACATATGTACCTTATTATAGCTTTAGCAAATTGTTTATAATGTTTGCACTCTTATTATTGCTAGGGCTTAGTTCCTTGTGAACTATGCTTAAAGTTAATCAAGCAATTGTTGGAATTTTTGATTTCTGTGGAATAAATATTTGTTTCCGTGTGATATTATTCCAGCACACATAAGTGTTAGCTGTGGCAGTATTTATATTTAACTCCTTAATAACTTTGTAATTCCAGAGGCATTCTGCAGGGGATGTGAACAGGGAAAAACATATCTGGTTTGGAAATACTGTGTTGACTATAGGACAAAACAAAAGGGTCTGACTGATTAGTAATTCATTCATTCATTCATTATCTGTAAACGCTTATCCAATTCAGGGTCGTGGTGGGTCCAGAACCTACCTGGAATCATTGGGCGCAAGGCGGGAATACATCCTGGAGGGGGCGCCAGTCCTTCACAGGGCAACACAGACACACACACACATTCACTCACACACTCACACCTACGGACACTTTTTTGAGTCACCAGTCCACCTACTAACGTGTGTTTTTGGACAGTGGGAGGAAACCGTAGCACCCGGAGGAAACCCACGCAGACACGGGGAGAACACACCAACTCCTCACAGACATGGGTAAGTAACTGAAACTTGTATTAAACATTTCTAAAGTAACTGAAATGGGGTTAAATTTCTAAAGTAACTGAAAATTGTTGTGCTGTAAATTTTCTAAAGTAACTGAAACTTGTTGTGTTATACGTTTCTAAAGTAACTGAAATGGGGGTAAGTTTCTAAAGTAACTGAAAATTGTTGTGCTGTAAATTTTCTAAAGTAACTGAAACTTGTTGTGTTATACGTTTCTAAAGTAACTGAAATGGGGGTAAGTTTCTAAAGTAACTGAAACTTGTCATGTTATACGTTTCTAAAGTAACTGAAACTTGTATTAAATGTTTCTAAAGTAACTGAAATAGTACTGAAACATGATTTCTGCCTGAGATATTGAGGCTGTGGTGAATACATACAATCGTTTGACCCTGAAGCAGCCTGATTGGTGGAAGTACTGAGATAGTTTGTCGATATTTAAGCAAAAATTTATTTTTTCTTTCTATTACACTGAATAAAAGCCTTAGAATAGAAAAACTAGTCGTTGCATACATTTCTAAACATGGTTCAAAAGAACTATTTATTGGGATTGAAAATATTGTGGATGAGACCTATGAGTGGGCTATGTCCCGATTCGAAAATGATCCTAAGTGCCTAGGAATAATAAGAAGAATATTGCTAATGCCCTTCATGCCATTTTTGCGTCATTCAAACTAACCAGAAAAAGGTTCAGAGACATCAAGGCAGAGAGAAATGCACTTGATACACAGAACACAGTGCTTCGTACTCGAATTAGTGAAAACATGTCTATGAATAATTACCAAGCAGGGGAGACAATTCAGAAGGAGGAAATAGTCTTGTGTTGTCTTGATTGTGTCTTCCCTCTACTCTAGGCTGAGCTCTTTCAAATACAGTTAAAAATAAAAAGGCTAACAAGGCAGAAAGAAAACAGGCATTGTTAGAGGTTTTAGGAGCAAGAGTCATTAACTGGGAAAAGTTTCTCAGAGAGACTCATGGATGCTTTCTTAAACTACAGCGGTATTATGGACATTACTACACAAGACCAGAGATTTAAATCTGCTCTGATTGGACAAAGTGACGGTTTTCCCCGTGCAGCCATTGCAATTCATGTGACCTATATGTCTACATATGATGAAATCATTACTAAAATGACTCAATTTTACAATAGTAATGCTGATACAAGGAAATCCATTCCCATAGCAGCTATTAATCATAAAGCTTCCAATCAGAATACAGCTCGGAAAAATGTTTTCCGGATTAATGAATGGCAGGTAGCTGGAAGAGCAGACTGTAAATATGTGCAAAGTTCTGCATAGGAATCACAGGACTCTGTGATACCTGTAGCACTTGTAACCAACCTGGTCACTAACTATGGTATACCTCCTCCTATCCTCTAGGGGGCAGGAGGGAGGTTAACATGTCTAGGGGTATAAATAGGGGAAGCCAAGTAAGAGTAGGAGAGAGTTGACCTACAGGCACATGTACTATCTGCTTGGAAGACCTCCTTGTGAGAAACTTTAAGTTTCAGGCTCATTGTGAGTATGTATTACTTATGCCACAATGCTGATATTATGCTAATATAATGCTAATGCTAGTGCTAGGCTAAGCCTGTTTTTTATACTAGCATGCTAAGGCTAATGGGTTAAGAACATGGTAGTTGGGGAATTCATTTTCACCCTTTTATACAGAAGGAGGTTCTTAATGTGCGGATGGCTGGGATTTAAGAAACTGCTTGGAGGTTTTGCCGTACTCAAGTTCCTTCAAGTCTATATCTTCCACCTGCTGCTCATCCTTTCTGGACTGCATTTCAACTGGTGGGACTAATTATCTCCTTTTCCATTAAGGATCTACCCAAACCTAAGCCCATGCTCCTATAGGATAAAAGGACTGTGTTTGGAGGAGTTACTTGTTTATATCGTTTAGGGTAATTGTTACACACTTATGCCATGAAACACTATTGTAAGCCAATTTAAAATGTTGTTGGAGGTCAGTGCAATGATTGGCCATTGAAGATATTAAACACATAAAATAAAAATGATGCATTTGGGAAATCCGTAATAACCATTCATTACTGGTTTTGTGTTTACAATCTTTAATGCAAGATGAAACAGTTTGGCCCATTTGACATTGTGTATTCACACCACAATCTGAATATTGGAGTTTGTGCTGCCATTTGGCACAAACCCCCCACTGACAGATCTGACACTCAGCATTTACAGCTGTGTGATAATGAGGGGAGGGACAAGGTGTGCAGGCAGCTTTCATACAAAAATAAAAACACTTATACTTCACATCATTATTTAGTGCTACAACTAATATTAGGGAACACATGAGTTACTCTAAAGAAGGGCTTTGAGCAGAACTCAAAGTGAAGACTCCCTATTCCCCAATAAAGCAGTTAGCGCCTTAGAGTCTTATGGCCTTAACTCTCATGGTTAGGTAGGGACAGTAGTAGCACTATTTAATATGTGGAAGTCCACAGTTATTTTATTAACAGATACCATCAAAACAAGATACTGCTATTGCTTTGTTTATGCATTTCAGGAAATGTCGAGTGAGTATTGGAGGATTTTCTGAAGCCATGGTGGATAAAGAGATGCCAGCTGGTAAGACCTTATTCTACTCAGCAACCTAAAACCAACTGAAATATAGATGACGACGGAAGATGCAACACTTAAAGCATTCATCTCTCCCACTGTCTTAAATGAAATCAAAAAGTGCTGTCAAAATGGGAGAGATTGTAGGATTTCTATTTGTTTTTAAATTTCTTTTATATACTTTCATTTCACATTCCCAATTTACAACCTTTCGTGAACTGATCAAGCTGACAAAGCTGAGGTTGGTGTCTAATGTATAATGGTGTGGTTAGTGTTCACATTACAACTTCCTCAAACACTTCGTTTTGGCAGTTCAAGTGAATGCGATTGTTGTTGAATGAGACTCCAAGAAACCTTGTTAATGTTTGGTTGTTTATTGTTTTTCTCTCATTCTCTTCTTCCTTGTAGAGGAACTGTTATGATAGTTTGCTATTAGAGCAAGTGGGTACCAGTGTGTTTTGAGGCACTTCTCCAATGACGGGTAAGACTTCTCAAGCCAGTGAGGGGCGACCTAAGGCAGGAGGGTGTCGACCAATGTGTTTTTTCTACACTTGTGATCATCATTTAAATGACTGTTTCTTACCAGATCGATAAGAGGCTTTTTTTTTTAATGTAGTGAAGCCTTTATCGCTCATCGAGATCAGAACACTGGCCAGAAGTCTGAGAGACGTTCCAATTCCCTGTGATAAATAAAAAATAACATAAATGGCTAATAAGGTGATATTATTCACATCTTAAGAACTGATTTATCACATAATAAAGTCAAGGAAGTACGATGAAGTAGGTTGGTAGCATGATCCTCCCACTCCCCATTACTCAGTGAGACTCCAGGTATCAGCTGATAAGACAGAAATGGACAGTACTCCTTAAAGTGAACTGAGCTTTGATATTGTGTAAGCAGCAGTTTCCAAAGATATAGTGGAGGTTCAAAGTGCTAGCTGGGGTAGAAGTGGCAGTGAGTAAAATTATGAATAAATATTTTTAAAAAGTTATTGTACAGGTACATTAGTGTTCACTAAAGATACATATAGCGTATATATCTTTAAATCTACATCAGGTGTTTTAGTGTCCATTAGTGTTCGCTAATTGTACATTACATTCTCTTCTCCAGAGGGAAAAGTTTTCATAATGTAATAGCTTCAAATAAAAAAAAACAAAATATAAATCCTTGAGTTGAATTTAAATCAATTAAAATTAAATACATATAAATAATATAGATTATGGTACAATCTTGTTCCCTAACTAAAACTACTGAAGATGTACATTGAGGCTACCAACACTGACAAATTTTCTAAGAGTACCAGTGCTGTTAGAAGAATAAAATGGTTTACTGAATTAAGTGTGGTCTGTACCTTTTTATCAGGTAAAGGTAGAATATAGAAGCCGATAAGAGAAGCTCAGATAAGCTCTGTAGCCTCCAGCCACAGTCCTGCAAAAAAATATAAATAAATAAAAGATTTTACACAAAAATATAAACATATAAAATACCAAACAAAAGCAACAAATATTATGATCAGTGATGAGGTGTCAAAGACTGTGTCCTCTAATGCAAGCCAACTTTAAATCAGAATGTAGTGTTTTATCTTATTACTTCTGTGATGGGAAAATGCAATATAACATTGTAATGAGCTAATAATGATAATAATCCACCAATATACTCTATAATGACTGTTACATCCTAGACACATACATCCTGATTGAGGTATAGCACATATTGTGCTTAATCTCATGACCTTAAAGTGCTTATTACATGATGTACTCAGGACATGACCCTGCAGTAGAGAGGGAATTCACTTCTGTAGTTAAATTAGAGAAGTAACATCTCTAGATTGATTGGAGAAGTCTAATAAATATGTTGAAGAACATTTTGAGTGGAAAACTTGACCTAACTGTTTGCAAACATTATGATTACAAGAAAAAAGAAGACAACAGAAATATGCATAGCATAAGATGCCAATTATGGTAATGTCTGGGTTTGTGAAATGAGACATGATGTAATAATGTCCAAATGGTACACATGATGCTTGGTGTACATGCCGAAGGGACACATGACATTGGGGTGTACGTGACAAAGGTCCTATATATACTGCATCAAATATTCAAATAAACTAGAAATTGGACTGAATACTTGACTCAGTGTCTTTGTTCCTCTGATTTCTCCTCGGGCCTGAGAATCGTTCTTCCTTCCTGGTTGCACTTAGACAATTGCCATAACACAAGAAAGTACTTCTTCAGAATCAGCCTCTGAGGCAGCAGAGAATTCTACAACTTCCTCATAGGCACATTATCCTTCAATTAATCAAAAAAGAATATTGAAAATATTGAACATTTCTAACAAATTATGAAACAGAACTAAGTGTATATTATACTGCACTCTTTTTCCTTCCAGAGTCATTTCTGGCAGTTAGAGCAGGCAAGCCACGAGGGTCTAGGTGGAGCTTTACCAGTTTATGGTGCAGTATTTTAAAATCTTGGCCCAATGCAGTTTAAACAATTACGTTTGTCTCTGCCTGTTAGTTGGTAACCAATCAAGCTCCTCCTGCCCCAAAGGCAGCGCTGCCTTCAGAACCATTTTGAGTAGTGATTTTGCACTTGCACACATAGTGTTCGGGGACCATACCCCAAAATACTCTAACACTTAAAAAACTTTAACAGACGGAATTTATGCATCACTGTGATCTGAACTCACATCAAAATCATAAACCATGATTCCTGACTCTATCCATTTATCTATGGCTCAGGCTCTCAATTCAACCACAGCAGTGCTGGATAGCTCCAAGGTTCCCAAGTATCCGGTTCAAGGACCAAAGTTCTTTTACCGCTGCACTATCGAGTGTGTTCTGACCAACTGTATGACAGTGTGGTACAGCAGCTCTACTGTGGCTGACAGGAAGCCCCTGCGGGAAGTTGTGAAGAATGCTCAGTGATTTATTTGTGCACACCTAACGTCCATCGGAGACATTCACCACCAGTGCTGTCTGAGCAGAGCCGCCACCATAATCGGTGACTCCTCCCACAACAACCGCACACTGTACAACCTCCTACCATCTGGAGGGAGATACAGGAGCATACGTGCCAGAACCAGTCAGCTCAGGTCCAGCTTCTTTCTGTCCGCCATCACTCTACTGAACTCCACAGTAAAGAGATAAACACTTCTGCACATAAACACTACTTCCTCGCAAACTGTGCCTTGCACACAAATGAAAGGTGTATGCACACTGTACACAGTCATACATGTTTATACGGAATATTCTGGATATATCCAGTCTGTACATAGTCATTATATTCTATCTGTCTGTTTTTTTGTGGAAAAGGGCTGAGTGTAATCTCATAGTTGGCCTCAAGGAGGAAGCATTTCAAACAATAAAAGCAAACACCCCCGTTTCTCACAGTAAGAATAATTGACCTACAGAGATTATTACTTTTCTACATTTTGCTGTAGTGCATCTATATATATATATATATATATATATATATATATATATATATATATATATATATCACATTCAAAAACATACATGGCTTAAAATGTTAAATTACATAATACAATATAAGTTAATTGTGCCCACAAACATGTAAAGGATCAAATGGAATAAAAGAATTAGTAGAAGAAGAAGAAGAAGAAGAAGAAGAAGAAGAAGACTGTCATGAGCAGAGTCCTGGGGGTATGGGTTCATTCCCTGCCCTGGGTCACTGTCTGTTAGGAGTGTGGTGTGCTCTCCCCGTCTCTGTGTGGGTTTCCTCCAGGTGCTCTGGTTTCTTCCACAGTCCAAATGCAGCTTTGTTCAAAAGTGGCTGTTCAAAATTGTCCCCAAGTTTGAGCGACTGTGTGAATTCCCTGCCCAGCACGTGTTTCTGCCTTGCATCAAGTGAAACACCTGTTAGGCTCCAGCACAACCTCGATACTGAACAGGATTATTCACAGAAAATGTATGAATGAATGAATCCCTAAGTGGAGCAATCTCTCAATTACAGTGTGTGAGAAGTAGAGCCTCTTGTGAGTGAGCCATTGAGTGAGTGAGTGAGTATGTATATGAGTGTGTATATGTGAGTGAATGAGTATGTATGAGTATTTTTTTTTGTATGTGAATGTGTGTGAGTGAGTGAATGAGTGTGTGGGTTACAAGCCAAATTAGGTGTTTCGCATAAAAAAAATAGCATTAATCATGAATAGGATATTAACCGCGCTCTTCTGAATCATAAATGAACACAAGATGGCAGCATTGCAAATAAAATAAAGTGCCCCTTGCTTCAGTGTCAGCAAATTGAATAAAACGTTTGTATCTTTGTAGTATGTTGCATTTATTCATACATAAAAACAGATATAAATGTCTGTGCTATATGACATTAGACATATAGATGACCTAAAATAATATTTTGTCAAATGTTATTGTAGTGTATACAGCCCTAAATTTTACAGTTTTTCTCAATCACTTTGGAGCATCAAAATTACTTGTTCAACTTCACATCATCTAGTTACTTGTGCATCTCATAAAAGCTGTTTCTCGTTTATTTGAGAGAAATAACACATGCTTAGGTTAATCCTGCAGATGATTTTGGTGCAACAGGTGTTGCTGACACACAACTCCAGGGTCCTGAGGTCATGGGTTCGAGCCCCGCTCCGGGTGACTGTCTGTGAGGAGTGTAGTGTGTTCTCCCCGTGAGCATGTGGATTTCCACCGGGTGGTCCAGTTTCCTCCAATTGTCCAAAAACACACATTGGTAGGTGGATTGGCAACTCAAAAGTGTATGTGTGAGTGAATGTGTGAGGCCCTGCGAAGGACTGACGACCCCTCTGGGATGTGTTCCTGCCATATGCCCAGTGATTCCTGGTAGGCTCCTGACAGTAGTGGTATTAACATGGAAAGGAATCGGTATCTTACATTCGGATGACACTGGCACATGCCAGTGGCTTCTGCATCTTCATTCACTCATTATCTGTAACTGCTTATCCAATTCAGGGTCCAATTCAGAGCCTACCTGGAATCATTGGGCGCAAAGCAGGAATAGCAAATACATTCAAATTCATTTTCAGAGCTGATGTCTTCCTATCTGTGTATGGGTGCATATTGAGTGTTGTTGTTTTTATACTGAAGGGATTCTAATTACTTATGGGTATGTCTTGTTCAAACTGTAGTGGAAATAGTATGTGTAGTTGCATTAGCACTACATAGTGGATTCAATGATAATTAATTTTTATTTTATTCATAATTAATTATTTAATTCATTTAGCTAAGCTCCATGTTTGCGAGCCATTAACTAATATGTAGTGTCTTTACCTGTCTTAATTTCATCTCAGACAAGAAAGTCATCTTCACATATTATACAGCAGAATTAGCTAGAATGAATTATTATTAATGAATTATGCTCATTGACCCACCGTGGGTTCTTGATTCTGAAATGGAATCTGAACTAGAAATTATAATTCCATACAAGAAAGGTGTACACACAAACAAATAACCAAGGATTGGTTTTATCACACGACTGGTTTATTAATTGTAATATCAAATAATGAATATTAATTAGACATTCATATAATGAAATGGATTACAGCAATAGACAAGTGAACAGGGAGATTAATATATGGGGAAATTTCTCTATGATAATTATTACCCTAGGTTCTAAGAAAGGCTATTGTTTATCCCAGCAAACTTTCAGTACCAAACCATGAGCCATGAGAGACACGAGACCATGTGACCTTACGTATCCGGAGATGAATGGGGAGCATGTCGCTGACAGTGCCTTCCGGCACGACTTCCTGGAGAATTACAGAGTCTTGTAGGTTACAACCGCGGGCGTTCATTTTCTCCCGAGGCTTTCAGACACAGCCATTGGAATGGTGATGTTCTGAAGGTCTCTGTGGGGATTCTTCGTCGTCGCTGATCTGCCGCCTTGTGAGAGAGAGACACATCCATGCAGGTCTCTCCTGGGCAGGTTAAGTGTGCATGCAGCCGTCCTCTTCGTGGCGTTGTCGTCGTTTGGAGGGTCAGAGGTCTAAGGTTGCCTTCATGCTCTGGGTGTGGCGTTGAAACTTTGCTAGGGTTAAACTATAGCTTTTCTTAATCTGTAGTTTCTATCTGGACCACGCTTTAAAGGTCCAAGACTGTTTAGGAAACCCATGAGTCTGACGCCTGCAGAGTCATTTCCAAAACTCAGGTCATTTTACTCTTTTAGCCTTAAAAAAAGGCTAAGAGAGACAACACCCCAAGTGTCTGGAGCCTTGAAGTGAAGAGTTGAACATCGGAGAAAAAGGGGCAGAAGCCTAAACAGCTTAATTCAAAAACTTGTCATTTGGCGCCACAGGGTTTTTAACTAGAGTTTAGAAAACCTGCCCCGAATACCTGATTCGTCCTCAGTTAGGGAGAATTGGAGGTTTTCTTGCTCCTGATTGGCTGTTTCCTGTACCTTGGGAGTGGCATCACATAGAATTTATGACACTTGACAAGACAAAGATTTGACCATCCCTGAGTGAATACTTTGCAATATAAAAGATTATATGTTAACACAAAGTATTATCATTAAGAAAAAGACAACCATGTTCTATATAATTATTAACCAACTAAACACATAGTATGTGGCTACCTTTGTTCTACATAAATTCATATAAACAAAAATGACTTTAAACACATGTAAATTAATTCCACCTATTTTGATTGTCAAAACGGGGTTAATTTCAAACAGTTGTGCCCATATACAACTTGTTTTCCATGTAAGAACTTTGGGATGTTTGAGTTTGAGAGTTAACAAAAAGGTCTTTAAAAAGGTGTCCTTTAAAGAGGGCATTGTGAGTTTCAATTAAGATTGAGTGTCTGTGTCTCTCTGCATTCTTTTCTTGACCCTGGGGTTCCATAAATCATAAAAAAGGGTCTTTGGACGGGGTTTTACAGACCTGCTCTGGAGGTTTATCTCACCTTACGATCTTGGTTAGAGATGTCTCTGAAAACTAGCGAAAGCTTGGGTATTTAAAATCACATCTTCAAAAAGTCACAATATCCACTACATATCCCCCCTTTCAGATCATGCTTTCTTTCTAGAAGCATTGAGCTGATAATGCAGAGATGAATGTGAACAGCAAGGTCAGTGGAATCATTTATTCATACACTCAGGGTTGATACCTTTCTGGGATCATTTAATATGGGAATAAACAAAGTGTCTGTTAACTAGGAAATATTATTGTTATCAAAGGAAATGTTCAAGGGTAGTTATTCATGCAAATACTTAAAAACATATCTTTGCCTTAGTGGTAATTACTGGATAAGCAGGGTGTTCCTCTATAGTTAAGCTAACTACTAAGAACTCTGATTTAACATGACTAGTGGGCATAGGCCTGTTAGGCATTGAATGTGAGTGTTATCACCTTAGATTGCTGAAGAAACAAAGAAAAATACATTTTCCAGAGAAAAAAAATGTACTGTGTGCTGACTGCATCACCCCCATTTTGAATTGTTTGTCGTGGCTTAATGAATTAGCTGTGCATAGCGACGGACGGCGATACACAAATTAGAATGGGATACAATGCTTGAAGTAGAAATTAGAATTTTTACTCCTAGATTGATATACCACAGATTGCTTTATCAGGCGGACGCAACGTAAGTACAGATGAAAGTTTGTTTGGTTGGTTTTTTTTTATATATATTTCTGGGTGTCTGCTGCTCTTTTATGACTTAACAGGGGTGTTGTTTTTCTCTACAAATCTCCTAGTGATTTGGTGAGGCTCCATCTGGTTGTGAGGAACCCATTTGAAGTCAGCACTTTGCTGATCTTTATTCACATTCCTGAACAGAGGATGACTGGTGGGGGAAAGATTTAGGACCCTGTGTGGGTCTGACTCATGTGGCAGGAGCTGATGAGCCTGTTTCTTACCTTTCCTGAACTTTTGGGCCAGTTTAATGGAGTTGTACTTTTGCTTTTTATACTTTCAGCCTTTCACGGAACACATTTTGGTCATAACCATTTTTTTATCCCCTTTTTGCTCTTTTCCAGTCTCTGCTGGCTGACTGCAAAGGCGGCTCTGAGGAGTTTTGCAAGCTGCCCTTATCTTGTTGTGTGTTGTACGTATTTTGCTGGACTATGTGATGTTTCACTTTAATCCCTTTTTGTCCTGCACTTAAGAATTGAATGGAATCAAAATCACATGGGAGGTTTTTGTGGTTACCCAGGTTTGTCAGGTCTTTTAATTTATCTCTTTATGGAGGCCATTTGGAATCCAAATGGGTGTTAGCAAAAGGGACTGTTATTGTGTGAACAGTCATTTGTTCATCTTGAGCTGAGATTCTCTGGCTCATGGCATCCTTTGTCATTGTTGGAGTGTGAAAGGTGTTGATAGTCTCTGTGTACCTGGTGTTTAGGTGACAGGACTGAGCTTCAAGGTGGTGTGAGTGTGTGATGGGCAGGGGTTTGTGAACCTGGGCCCAGATCTTCAAACACTTGAAGTCAATCAGTGGCTCAAGCCTGTTGACTAGGTCCTTGCCAATAAGGAAGGGAATGTTTTCAATAGGAGACACATATACAGGGTGAACCAGACTTATGAACCCTATTGTTATGAGCACTCTTGCCACAGACCTTATGCTGATACCAGTGTATGAATAAGGTACAATTTGGAGGGAACAGTTTTGTAACTGTAATCTCCGTGGGGCATGGTCTGCTGCAGCCCACACTTCATCAAAGAGTGTGGATGACATCAGAGTGATGTCTGATGCAGTGTCCAAGAGAGCTTCTTGTACAAGCTTCTTTTCCAGGACTGTGGTCAGGTTTCATCTACGAGCACCCCCCTTTTCTGTTAAATGGCTAAGGAACTGTGGTGCAGGTGGATCACATTGAACAAGCGTGACATTAAGAGGTGTCTGATTTTCACCCCCCTTATTAAACTTGTCAGACATGCAAGTCTGAATTGCAGGGGTCCTTGGGACATGCTCAGTTTCACCTGAGGTGTCTGAGAAGAGGTCAGCTGTCTGACGCTCCTCTTTACACAGGTGCGAAAACACCTGTTCAGTGGTTACTGGAATTTCTGTGCTAATTCCAGGTACTTCAGACTTATTCGCATCATCTGAGCTTCCACACTGGTGCCAGTTCTCATCCCTGTTCTCGTTAGTTGAGTTAGGACAAGGGTTTTTGTCTAGGGTTTTGTCGCATGTGTGAGAGTTTTGGGACCATCTGTGGTCCAAAATATATTTCCTTGGGTGCTTGATTCTCATGCCTACTGGCAGGGATTTTATTCTGAATGTGCCCTGACATTAACTGATTAACACAGGGGTTTGAGTGATGTTGAGTTTCACCTGACCAGTGAGGACTGGAGTGAGGAGAACACCTATTGGATCATAAAGGGTTATTTTTCGTCTGATTTTCTGTAAGCCTGTGAGATGGTGTGGGTCTTGGATACCATGATTCAGCCCTAGGGGCTTCGTCTAACTCCATGGGGGAAGGCTGAATGTAACAATTAAAATTTTTTGGCATTTCTGGCTGTTGATTTAAAGTTTGTTGGTCTTTTAAAAAGTCTTTGAGTGCTAAGTCACACAGCTGTTTGCTAGACAAGGTGCGTGGACATGCTGCAACCCCTAGATAGTAACTAGTGTTGGGATGGAGATTTAGGACAAACAGTGTTTTGAAATCCAACTCTTCTTCCATTCCTGGTTCATTTCGAGGCCCGAAATAAGCTTGTCTAAGACTTCCCTGCTGGATGTCATTCTGATCAGGTACCGTGTTTCCCCGAAAGTAAGACAGTGTCTTACATTCTTTTTACCCCCGAAAGTCCCGCTATGTCTTACTTTCGGGGTATGTCTTATATTGGTAAAAAATGTCGATTTTTGTTTTAACCATAAAATTAACATTTATTAACAACCTGAACAGTATGGTATTCACCATAAAACAGTTTTATAAAAGCAAGTGCCAAGAATGTCTTGTTACAACCGTATCATGACGGTATTTCCATGTATAACATGTAAAACAATGAAAAACGGTAAGAACGAACAGTTTGAATATGTTATACTGGAAGATAAAACAGATTTATTCCATGACAACCATGGCCATGCCAATCAGAGCGGCCACCAGCGGCTGCACATGAGGGCACTGAGGCTGCGTGTTGGACCACGGACAACATTACTGCTGCTCCCGCGGCCTCCACATCCCTCCGCTCATTCCGCTCCAGATCCGTCCGCATCCCGCAGTTAATGCAGCAAAAGGTACCGGTACTATGGCTTATATTTTTCCAACGTACAGTTTACTATGTCTTACTTTCGGGGTACGTCTTACATTAGCCGACCCCCCTAAAACCCACACTGCGTCTTACTATTGGGGGTGTCTTACTATCGGGGAAACACGGTAGATTCTGTCATCTATCGTGGCTCCGGGGAACCTTTGCAAAAAGAAATCTATGTCTTTTAGGTACGAATAGATTTCATTTGAGCCATCTGGCTTTGGCTCAAAGTGCGTTATGTGGTGCGCGAATCTGTCCAGGTCCCTGTAGGGAAACTGACAGAACCTATGTTCAGCTGTGTTTGGGAGGACTCTGTTAGCCTCCAGTGATGGAGCTGGTGTTGGGGCTGTTGGTGCAGCGAAAGGTGACTCAGGGATACCTTTCGACTTTGGAATCTGCAGCTCCCTATATATGTGAGCGGTTCTCTGTTGGTTACTAAATAGCTGTGAGCGTACCTTCTCTAGCTCTGCTTTAACAATGTTTAGCTTGCTTTCTGTCTCTGACTGCAGGTGCTGAGACAATTGGAGTTCATCTTTGACAGCAGCAAGTTCTGCTGTTTTTGCATGCAGTGCCATTAAATGATTAGGCTCTTTGTGAGCATTTCTGATGTTCTCCATTTCTGGGCTCATCATTTGTGTTTTCACTGCTTCTAAGTCTATGTCCTGGACAGTGTGTTTAAATTTTTCTATTGCTAGTGTAGCCATTTGGCTGGCTAACTTTTGTTAAGGCCTCACCTTTAGGTTTCTCCATTAAATGGAGGGCCATTAATTGTGACATCAGATTTGCCATGTGAGAGGGCTCAGCGCTGTGGATCATGGCTGTATATTCTGACACTGTGGCTCCTGTTGAGCTGGCTAATTACAAATACACCTCAGTCAGGGGTCTTACCACTGATGATTGGTGACTGGGTTGTGTGTCAGATTTAATACTAATTAATGCTTAGTTAGATATGCAGTTTTAATTTATTTCACCTCAACCAATATAGATTTTATAATCAGTAATTTGTTATTTTCACTTATGGAAGAATGAGTAAAGGATAGAAGCAGTACAACAAATATAACTTACAATTTACATGTGAATTTACTGTACTATATTAAAGACAATTGCTTTTAATTAACTTGCACTTACACAAGTCATACACAAGAGTGCACCAGAGAAACTTTAAATGCAGTAACGCAAGTCATGCGAAAGGGGGCACTATAAATTGACTTCAGTTGCAATAGCACAAGTTATACACAAGGGTGCACCAGAGAAATTTTATATGCAGTAGCGCAAGTCATACGAAAGGGGGCACCATAAATTGACTTCAGTTGCAATAGCACAAGTCAGCCACAGGGCTACTGGTGTTTCCAGGGCTGGGTCATATTTACTGAAACCCCCCCCCCGGGGTAGGTTCACTGATTTGGCATAATTTAAACCATTCCAGTTCGGAAACTGAAGGGCAAACACACCATTGCCAGTCTTAAACTAAACAGACTTAAACAAAAAATTGCCGATCAAAAGCTGGAATTCGCAGACTTTTGGGCGATTCAGAACGTACAAATACACGGAGATTCGCACATAATGATTAATTTAACCTCTCACGGGTGTGTCATACGCTTTTCATGCAGGTGATTACAGTGACGCAGGACAGCTGATAAACCCACAGTATTACTTCACAATTAGGTGCACGGCGTAAGCCTAATAATTTCACGAATGAAAAGTGTGTTCACACTAATCATTAAATCAAAACAACAGTGAAATGACAATCATCGCACACATTCAAGGCTTATTTTAGAAACAGGTCCTAGTTATGAATTAGAGGGGATTAAGGTTGGGAGGAACCATTTGTGAGGCCCGTATCTTAAACAGGCTTATCGCTGAAGTACAAGACTGCGCTTAAATTATTGGTGTGCAATTTTTTCTTGTACAGGAATCATACCTTCTGATCACGACTATTAATCAGAGGCCCCACGTTGGGCACCAAAATTAAATAATATATATATGTAGTGGAAAGGCTGCACGGTGGCGCAGCAGGTAGTGTCGCAGTCACACAGCTCCAGGGGCCTGGAGGTTGTGGGTCCGATTCCCGCTTCGGGTGACTGTCTGTGAGGAGTTGGTGTGTTCTCCCCGTGTCCGCGTGGGTTTCCTCCGGGTGCTCCGGTTTCCTCCCACAGTCCAAAAAACACACGTTGCAGGTGGATTGGCGACTCGAAAGTGTCTGTAGGTGTGAGTGAATGTGTCTGTGTTGCTCTGTGAAGGACTGGCGTCCCCTCCAGGGTGTATTCCCGCCTTGCGCCCGATGATTCCAGGTAGGCTCTGGACCCCCCGCGACCCTAAAATTGGATAAGCGGTTACAGATAATGGATGGATGGATGGATGTAGTGGAAATAGTATGCACACGTTGCGGTGGCATTAGCACTACATAGCGGAGTCAATGATAATTAATTTTTATTTTATTAATAATTATTTAATTCATTTAGCTAAGCTCCATGTTTGGGAGCCATAAACTAATATGTAGTGTCTTTACCTGTCTTAATTTCAGCTCGGACAAGAAAGCCATCTTCACATATTATACAGCAGAATTAGCTAGAATGAACTATTATTAATGAATTATGCTCATTGACCCGCCGTGGGTTCTTGACTCTGAAATGGAATCTGAACTAGAAATTATAATTCCATACAAGAAAGGTGTACACAAAAACAAATAACCAAGGAATGGTTTTATCACACGACTGGTTTATTAATTGTAATATCAAATAATAAATATTAATTAGACATTCATATAATGAAATGGATTACAGCGATAGATGAGGGAACAGGGAGATTAATATATGGGGGAATTTTTCTATGATAATTATTACCCTAAGTTCTAAGAAAGGCTATTGTTTATCCCAGCAAACTTTCAGTACCAACCCATGAGCCATGAGAGACACGAGACCATGTGACCTTACGTATCGGGAGATGAACGGGGAGAACGGTGCCTTCCGGCACGACTTCCTGGAGAATTGCAGACGCTGGCCTTGTAGGTTGCAACCGCGGGCGTTCATTTTCTCCCGAGGCTTTCAGATGCAGCCGTCGGAGCTGGTGGTGTTCTGAAGATCTCTGTGGGGATTCCTTGTCGTCGCTGATCTGCCGCCTTGTGAGAGAAAGACACATCCATGCAGGTCTCTCCTGGGCAGGTCTCCTCATCTCAGAAGGTCATTCTGAGGGTGTGTGCAGCCGTCCTCTTCATGGCGTTGTCATTGTTTGGAGGGTCAGAGGTCTAAGGTTGCCTTCATGCTTTGGGTGTGGCGTTGAAACTTTGCTAGGGTTAAACTATAGCTTTTCTTAATCTGTAGTTTCTATCTGGACCACGCTTTAAAGGTCCAAGACTGTTTAAGAAAGCCATGAGTCTGACACCTGCAGAGTCATTTCCAAAACTCAGGTCATTTTACTCTTTAAGCCTTGAAAAAGGCTAAGAGAAACAACGCCCCAAGTGTCTGGAGCCTTGAAGTGAAGAGTCGAACATCGGAGAAAAAGGGGCAGAAGCCTAAATAGCTTAAAAGCTCAAAAACTCAAAAACCTGTGTCATTTGGCGCCACAGGGCTTTTAACTAGAGTTTAGAAAACCCGCCCCGAATACCTGATTCGTCCTCAATGAGGGAGAATTGGAGTTTTTCTTGCTCCTGATTGGCTGTTTCCTGTACCTTGGGAGTGGCATCACGTAGAATTTATGACACTTGACAAGACAAAGACTTGACCATCCCTGAGTGAATACTTTGCAATATAAAAGATTATATGTTAACACAAAGTAATATCATCAAGAAAAAGACAACCATGTTCTATATATTTATTAACCAACTAAACACATAGCATGTGGCTACCTTTGTTCTACATAAATTCATATAAACAAAAATGACTTTAAACACATGTAAATTAATTCCACCTATTTTGATTGTCAAAACGGGGTTAATTTCAAACAGTTGTGCCCATATACAACTTGTTTTCCATGTAAGAACTTTGGGATGTTTGAGTTTGAGAGTTAACAAAAAGGTCTTTAAAAAGGTGTCCTTTAAAGAGAGCATTGTGAGTTTCAATTAAGATTGAGTCTCTGTGTCTCTCTGCATTCTTTTCTTGACCCTGGGGTTCCTTAAGTCATAAAAAAGGGTCTTTGGAGGAGGTTTTATGGGCCTGCTCTGGAGGTTTATCTCACCTTACGATGTTGGTTAGAGATGTCTCTGAAAATTAGCGAACGTTTGGGTATTTAAAATCACATCTTCAGAAAGTCACAATTTCTTATTAGAAATTAATACATATTCGTCATATCCACTACAAAACCTCGAGAGCTGGTTCTTCGACATTGCCTTCGGCTTCATATCTAAAACTTGGGGCCCACCCCTCTGGGCTCTCTTGTGTCTAAGAAACTTAACCATTTTATTAGACCAAGTTTCTAATCTGCTCTGTAGGGCTTGAGTGCGTTTGAAATTGAACCAAGCTATACCAAAGGTCAAAAGATATCCCAATCCTACCAGTGCAACTAGTAAGGTGTCTGGAGTGGACCATGCATAGGTGACAGGCTGTACTGGCCAGAGGGGTTGAGTTCTTTAAGAGTGTTATCAATAGGGGTTAGGTCAATGACTCATTACCCTCATACTCTAGGAGAGTTAGTGTTTTACTATCCAGCTCGATGGTGTGCTTGGAGAAGAAATCTGAAATTTCTATGTCGCTCTCATATTGGTTCAGATGATACAGGGACAGGTCTCCCACATGTAGGATTGCATTTATGGGGACATCTACCCAGAAAGTCTGAGTAGGAAGAGGTACCCTTTCTGAGGTGTCATGTGGATCATAGGTTAGTAGGGCCTCTCTAAGGGGGGTGGTAACCAACCAACGGTTTCCAACAATCTCAGCTTGGATACTGGTTAACAAACGTCGAGGTGTGACGACCACCGGGCACTGAGTATTACTCATCATAGGCTTAAGGCCACAAATCCCATTTGCGCTGTCACAAATAAAAAGGTTTGCTAGGGCACAAGTAGTGGATGTCGTTGGTGAGTGTGCACATAAGCAGGTTAGGCACCAAGTATAGATCAGGGTTCTCATCTTGGTATGCTACAAGAGGTGTTGTCTTTACATGAACATAGGCAGAATCTTGCCAGAACCCAACATTAACGACATCTTTCAATGATGAAGATGTTTTCAGGCGCCATTATGGGAAGGTTAAAGATGAATGCTAATTCTCTGTCTTGGGGATTGACATAAATTGGGATGGTGCCATCTAAGGTATAGGCTAGGTGGGCCTGGAGATCAGTGACTACTTCTCAAGTTGCCGTAGACAGAATCTTTGGTACTAAGGATAGAGGAACCAGATAGGGAGGAATCTTCCCCATGGCTAGCCTATCCACAGAGGAGCTGATTTCTTGTAGCATATCAGCCAAGAGCATATTCACAAGCTGGATGTGGGCAAGGTCAAGTTGTACTACTGAAAGCAAAGAATTAACCATCTGGAGAGTTTTGTTCAAACACTGTAAGCATTGAGTACTACGACGGTGCCTTGTAGGGTTTGCCCGATTGTTTGCAGGTGTTGTTGCTGCTTGTTTAATTGGGTTTTAATGTTTGGAATTTTGGTCTGCAATTCCCCTACTTGACGTTTGACAGTGGCTAAGTTGATGGCATTGACGGCGGATGTTCCGAGGCTCAGTATTGATCCCACAGTTGCAGCTGCCATTAGCAATCCCCCTATGAAAAGTTTAGATAATTTATTAACACCACTTATTTCTGATTGCGTTACTGTAAACTTTTGTAGCTGGTGGTAAAGTAACCTTGCAAGGTTTAGGCCACATGAGTATGTGCAGGACAGTAGTAAAAACAGGAAGGTCAGTGGTTCATAGCAAGCAATATGCTCTGCACATGTAGACAGTTAATCTTGAACAATCTTGCAAAGCTTAGGCAATATGAGTAAGTTCAGAAAAGCAGCAACACAGGAAGAAGAGACAGGCGCACTGCTAATCAGATGGATCAGCTGAAGCAAAACAGAATGTTCAATAACACATACATATCCAGACAGAAAAGACAATTATACACACATAGTAACTGGCGTGATTCAACCGTACAAATACTCTGGGTATGTAGGTGACAATTAGTGACTAGCAGTCCTGGCTGGTCTTTCATTATTATCCCTGAGTCAGGACCCGGTTCAATCACTTCAGCGAGTACGATGGATCCTAGGAAGCCAATGATCAGGAGAATGAGCAGCGGGGCCATCCTACCGGGAGAAATGCTCATGATTTTTTGATAAAAAATGTATATCTAGGATAAACACTCTACAATAATTAACGATGAGGGACTCAGTCTGGTTAGAAGCTTGTTGCCTGCTCAAGAGTGAGAGGAATCAAATCAAATCAAATCAAATTTATTTGTATAGCGCTTTTTACAACTGACGTTGTCACAAAGCAGCTTCACAGTTTCAAAACAGAACATTTAAATCAAAGCCCAATGCAAGCAAGCCGAAGGCGACAGTGGCAAGGAAAAACTCCCTCGAGGCTGGAGGAAGAAACCTTGGGAGGAACCAAGACTCACAAAGGGGACCCATCCTCCTCTGATCAAACTATAGATTGAATTTTAAATGATCACCAATGAAGTGTCATTATGCTACATAATAATAATAATAATAATAATAATAATAATAAGGTGAGCAGCTGGTCTGGTCTGGTCTGCAGGAGAATCCAGCAAACAATCTTCCATCAGTGGGCCACCATTCTCTCAGAAAACAGTAAAACAGTAAAAGGGAAGCAGTTAGTTGAGTTGAGTGCAGCAGAGAATAAGAGCATGTGAATATTTTCTTTAGTGTAGTGACGGATCTGACTGTAACAGACTGGGAGGAGGGAAACCAGAAGGAGCTCAGGCAAAGACATCCTTTCGTTCCAAGCAAGAGAAATTGTGAGCACATCATCCAGGTTTACCCTGATTCTCCATGTCCATGGGTTCCTGAAATGACAACCTTAAACTAGACAGAGGTTAGTTGCCAAAGGCTAAACTGAACAAGTGTGTTTTGAGCCTAGACTTAAACATAGTGACTGTGTCTGCGTCCCGAACACTAGCTGGAAGATTGTTCCAGAGCTGAGGGGCTTTGTAGGAGAAGGCTTTCCCCCCCGCTGACGTCTTATGAATTCTGGGTACTAGTAAGAGGCCGGCGCCCTGAGATCTGAGTAATCTTGGTGGTTCATAGTGTGTGATGAGGTCTTGCAAGTATTCAGGGGCAAGACCATATAAGGATTTATACGTGAGTAAAAGAATTTTGTAATCAATACGGAATTTAACTGGAAGCCAGTGAAGGGCCGATAAGACTGGACTGATATGATCAAATTTTCTAGTTTTAGTGAGGACCCTGGCTGCAGCATTTTGAATTAACTGGAGTTTACTCAAGTTTCTGCTGGAGCATCCTGATAAAAGTGCATTGCAATAATCTAATCTTGATGAAATAAAAGCGTGAACTAATTTTTCCGCATCTGGGAGGGATAAGGAATTTCTTAACTTAGCGAGGTTCCGAAGATGTAGGAAAGCTATTCTTGTAATGTTACATATATGCTGATCAAATGATAGATCTGAATCAATTATAACACCCAGATTTTTAGCTGATGAGCTAGGGAGAACAGGTAAGTCAAAATTATGTATTAAATCTGATACCTTATTTATCGCAGGTTTTGGACCTAGAAGGAGAACCTTGGTTTTGTCGCTGTTTAGCAGAAGGAAATTGTATGACATCCAATGCTTCACTTCTTTAACACAGTCCTCCATTTTCTTTAATGTAGGTTTGTCATCTGGTTTGGCTGATATGTATAACTGTGTGTCATCTGCGTAACTGTGGAAGGTAATGGAAGGAAGAGGGGAAAAGAGATAGAAGAACTAAGGTTGGGAGTAGAAGGCTATAGCTGATTGTTAACCAACACCCTTCTTGTCTTTGGTTCTATTGTTTATGACCTAACACCAGTGGCGGATGCTGGTCTTTCAAGGAAGCTTAATTTCGGCCTACATCATAAAATGTGTAGGTTTATTTATACGTAAATTCTACCCTCCGTTCGTTTTAAAGAAAATGATCTGTGACCCTGTCGTACCTACAAGGTGTCTTTTCCAGGGACTTGACTAGTGTCCTCTCAATGGCCAGCAAAGCTAGGCTGCTTAAGCGGCCTTGGCCCATGTGAAGTGTGTCCGCCTGTGAGTGCTTTGTGATGGCGGAGGGGCTTAGCACCACCCGCTGGACAGAAACTGCGATAGAAGTCAGAAAGAGTGATAGAAGTCAGTCTCCAAACACAAGCAGCTACAAAAAAACCATCAGAAATAGAAGCTCGATTTGTCACTAGTCGTTTTTAACAAAGAATATGCTGCTAAGAGGATTAAGAAAGTCTGGTTCAACTCAGAACAGAATGAAAATTTAATGCTCCCATGGATGTTTACACCAAAGGATCGCTGATTCGCTCATTTCGCTGTCAATCAAAAAGGGATTCACCCTTAGACAGATCATCCAATCATCATGCAGAAGCTCAGCATCCGGGCCAGCCGAGGCCAGCCCACTGCCCCATAGACCCCCAGAGATGCTGAGCATCTGATGGGTGGGACAAAGCCCAGCATTTATCCAATGACTCATCTCGTTTCTCTGCACTTCACTGCTTCGCTATTGAACTCTGTGGATGCTCAGCGTCCACACTGTTTAAAGGTCAGTGAAGCTGCGGGAGACTCGCCATCAAACACTTGAAAAACGAAAACTACAGACTCAAGGTCACACAAACACACACGTGGAGTCTTATTTAATCATTGATAAACTTCTCATTCCACTCTATTAAAGCAATAAGAGTGGTCACTTCCATATCAGAAACCCAAGGTCTTAGCTGTATAAATATATATGAATATCACTTTTGAATATTTCTGCTATCGTACCCTGTGTAAAGAAAGGTGTTTACACTATGCTTAAATATATGAGATATATTTAAAAGCTATATTTCAATTTTTCATGAAAATGTCAGTGCATTCTTTGAATCACAATGTCCTTATGGGTTTGAAACAACATATTTTAAATGTATAATTGCTTATTTATAAATTTCATATCTGCTGATTGTTTTCTTGCAGACTGAGAAGATGAAGGCTCAGCTGACATCTCTTCCTCCTCTCAACACCCCGAACTTGTCTCAGAGAATTAAGGACGGTGCTCTGACTGAGGGAGCAGCAGGGTCTTTGTATCGCAAAACTGACCTGTTCCTCAACAACCTGCTGAAAATGAGTGCAGGGGTCAGGGTGGTGGACATCACCGGAAAAAACCCAGGTACTTAACCATATATATATATATATATATATATATATAAGCTAGCTTAAATGTGCTATGTTTGTTTAAAAGAAAAAAAAAATCAGTGCAAGCAGTAATTTAAGAATGTGAAACTAGTCCCCAGTACTTATAACCTCAGAAACCAACACAGTCAGACACCAAACACTAGGGTGTGATATGCATTCAAACAAACCAGGTAGTTCAAAGATTTCTTTTTGAAGTTTTCGTGTGTTTAGAAATAAAGAAATGGAGATGGGTCAAAAACAGCAGCGTAATGTGTTATGATGTAAATACATTTAAATTTAAATCAGTTGAACTGGTGCAGTGGTCTAAGAAATGCCTCATATATGGTTCAATCCCCAGCCCTCTAGGGCTGGGAGTCCAAAAGAGAATAATTGGCATCTCTTTGTGGATTAGCAGGGTGCAGGTCGGCAGCAGCTCAACACAAGTCAGTGTCTGATTTCACGTGTCTTGGAGAAAGCATGTACTTGCCTTCACCCTCCCAGATTGGAGGCATTATGTGTGAGTGGGCAGTCCTAACTAACAGGGTGGAACTGGGGACAAATGATGATTGGTAGGACAAATGGGATAAAAACAATTTTGATTAAACTTTTTAATAATTTCAAATGTCTTTAGACTGATCCGGATTAGTTTTACAGCATTGATTAATGAGTTTAATACAAATAGCTGTGTTATTTAAAGTGCTGGTGTTTTGTATTTCAGAAGAAGAAGCTGAAGAAATCTGCATTCGCCATCTCCATTGTAGCGTTGGTACAGAATGAAGGAGGAGTTAAAGGACGTGGGTCTTTTATCCCCACAATGTTGTTAAAGATGCTGCAAAACACAGAAAATGGAGTGTGAATTTGATCATATAAAATTTTAACTTGTTTTAACACTTTTTAATCTGTGAAATATAAATATAAATATTTCAGGCTGCAACCCAGATCTTTCCTTACACCTAAGTAGTACACATATGCCTTTAAAAAAAATACTGACTCCCCGCACGCAGTCAATGCATGGGGAGTCTAAGAAAGATACATTTGGGAGTCAGGTAAACACAACTGGACACACAGTGCAGTATTTGCATGAATAAGGTAAGATTTAACTGAGGTAGAGCACTATGTAGAAAGTATGGGAGAATTCAGATGCAGTTTGAGTCTGAGAAACGGGGTTAGGCAACACACATGCTCTCAGTAAGTTAAACATTCCTAACAGACAACAAGAAGTGATGTTTCCTAGTTTGAATTATGAAGTGTATGCAGTAAATGGTGTAAGTGGAGGACACAAGTGATCTGTAAACAGATCCAGGGACTCGTTCGGAAACAAAAAAAAACAAAATATTCCTCAGATAAGAGTAAAGCAACAAATTACAGAAGGCCTCAACAGCAGGCGGGTTCACTGCTGATACTTATTGTCATTCATGGGAGTGTTTTGAGCATTTTCCATTTGTTTTTCCTTTGTACTGTGTCTGGTATTCGCTGGTTGTTGCTTTACGCACAGCTCAGTTTGAATCCATCTATATGCAATATAATGTAGCTATTAGTTTAATGTGTGACCTTGTGGACTACACCAGTGTGTGTGCAGGGGAGTGGAGCAAAGAAAACGCATGAGGCATGTTTGAGCACTGCAAACACTGGGAGTGGGCGGCAGTGGTGTAGTCTGAACATGGCCCACGTGCAAGTTCATGCGCATAGACACACTCGTTTCTGGCTGATACGTGAACTTTGTGTGGGGTCTCAAATATATCTACAAAAGTGGGGCACTGCACAAAGATATAGGTAACCACTGGACTTTGCAGTTTACATTGTTATTCTGAAGCTGTGGTTAGGGGGAAGCACACAAAACAAATTTCATGTTACTTTCTTCACTGTGCTGTGATGAACAAATGTTGGACTGAAACCAAATTCTGAAGATAATCACATACTTTCAGCTAGAAATTTATTTTTAACAAGAAACAATTTTGTCAGGGCCAACATCCTTAAAAAACAAGCTAAAAAACAACCTATTACAAGCTTTCTAGTATTTTATGTATTTCTCTTCATATTTCTCATTTAAGGTCATGTGATATTTTAATAGTTTTCCTCACTGATGTTGGAAAAGCTGAAAAAACAGGCGAATATTGCAAACAAACCAACAAATTAATTCAGTATACATCTGAATAACTATAAAATGTCTCTTTATTTGTGACAGATTATTACCTGGTCGTTATCCAGCCAGTCTTCTGTGTGTGGTAGTTAGTGGAGACGGGGAGACAGCCAGAGTCAGTAAATGTCAGGAAGTATTTACCTAGAAGAAGAGGTAAATATGTTTGTTTTAAGATTTTTACTTAAGGATAAGGTTGCTCTCAGAACAAATGATCATCTTCAAAATGTAGAGTTATAAGTAAATCATTTTATTTGGTACAATACAATAGTCATGAAATTGTTACACAATGTAAAGGAGATTTGGTTCTTCATTTTGCCTTTAATTATGCAAAATTTTAAAGAAAAATATAGGAGATACAGGATTTTGCCCAGCTAGGAAGACTTAAGGTGAAAATGGGTTTGGGTTTGTCAAAGGAGCAATCAGAGATTTTTACCCCAAAAACATAGCAAATATTTTTATTTGTATGTAACTCTCATGCTTTGTAGTCTCTGAATGAACCAGTTTATGCTCAGTATGAAAGTGGCCAAGTTTAAATTATGCTATGAACAATAAACATTGGGGAAATCACTTATTGCTTCTCTAATGCTGTCCCCGTGTGTGTGTGTGTGTGTGTGTGTGTGTGTGTGTGTGTACCCTGGGTTTTAGGTATTTCTCCAGTCCAGGTGTTCACCAGCAGACCCTCTCCTGGCTCTGAGAGACTCCCCAGAGTCACCTGCCCCAGATGAGTGGCCTTCTCAGGGATCTCTATGGGGTGGAAGGTGGCCTTTAGCTCTTTCTTAACGCAGGTCTCATTCTCAGAATTGATCTCATACATCACATGCTGAGAAGGAGACGGGAAACACAGAGAGAGTGAGTGAGGGGATTCATGTGTAGAAGAATTATCTGTATATTTATAGAGTTTGTGATTTCTGCTGCTTTAAAGTTTACACATTGTGGACACAGACTGCACCATAGACTTCATAGAGAAGCATCTTGTGTTAAACTCTACAGCAGCTGAACATAAGCCTAAGGTCTTGCTCAATGCCAAGTGTCAGCTAAAGCAGTATAACACCCCAACATTGGGCTTTGGAGCAGTGGAACCCTAATATAATTCCATTCAATACATTTGGGGTAGTTTGGATCTGTAACTAATCATCCAGCATCAGTACCTGTCCTCACTAATGTTTATGTGACTGAATGCCATCAGATTCTCACAGCAATGTACTGAAATTTAGAGCAAAGCCTTCCCAGAAGAGTAGAAGCTGGTGCTGTAGTAAAGAGGAACAAGCACCTGATGTAAACCCTTAACAAGAAAAACCTGATGAGAAGGTGTCTGCCAAGTTTGGTCAAACAGGGTTTATCAATCTTAAAGGCTTTTGTTAAAGAAAAATACAGATACGTGATTTTCTTTGGGCAGCAACTACTGCAGCGTTCATGCTTTTGGTTTGTAACGGGAATCTCATTCTTTTTTGGGAAGTACATGTGGATGACATCCTACACATACAGTATGTTTGTATAACAATGAGACGAACTGAACAATGAACTAAATGTAAAAGGTTAAAGACGGGAAGTGAAATAAGAAATCAGGTTCCTCTACACAGTTTCCCAGAACACACAAAGCATTTTACCTCTTTATAAAGTAAGAGAACATCTGATTTAAAGGAGTCATTCTTGTATTGTCCAGCGCTTTCAAAGCGGACGCGCTGACCATTTGCATCATAGAAGTACTTCCCCAGTGAAAAGAACTCACCACTAGGAGTTGTCTGGGAGAGAGACAGAGAGATTAATTATAGTGATCTATAAACAAACAATGCTGATCTACATAACTGGACAAATGTCAGAGACCACCTTTTTGTTATTTTTATTGTTAAGTCGTTAGAGTACTATGCGCTCAGGAGAGAATGCTGAAAATATCAGGAGTTTCTGAAATCTCCTTCCATATTAAATTCTGAGCAAATGTACGTCAAATGTGTTATTCTGCTCTTTTCTCTGATACTGAAAATGATGAAATAACAGCACTGTACAAATAATTCTGACTTATATTGATCCTTTTTGCAAGATGTGAGGAGATCTACCCACCACCATGAAACTTCCCTCGACCTCTGGAGGAGACTCTGTGAAATAACAAACATTGATCATATGAAAAAAATACTACATTGACCACAGATTTACACCTGCAGTAGAATTTGTTAAGGATTCTTTTAAAGTGGCTGAACTCAGCTACATTCCCCCACACACACCACACTGCACTGGGATCAGATAAAAACACCAGTAGTGGCTTACTATCAGTAATATAATGTTAAATGTAACTATTTTATTTGGCTTATTGTAGGTAAGTGCTGTTTTTTTATTGGGAAGTAAGACTCCATAAAAATAGTTTGTCTTGGCAGAAGCTCACATTAAGGCAAACATTTACAAGGAAGTAAATAGAAAACCGGAGGGAATCCTCTTGTTTAAGAGATATTACTGAAGATTAGACAGAAAATAATCCACCTGCATATGGATTTAAAAAATAATTAAATGATTCAAAGTGGTGCAAACTAATGTCTCCCCAAAATGGTCCCATCAATTAAACAGGTCTAAAGCTTCATGTTTGAGAGAGAACATCAAGCTCCACTCTCGCTTCACATCCACAGATGTTTGTGTCCACCCTTCTGTGAGAATATCATCTCATTTATGACTGAAAATAAAATATACATCTATTACTTACACATTACAGAAGAAAAGAGAGTATAATAAAATGTTTATCTTGTTCATTACTTACTGCAGGGAAGAGGTTTCACTGCCAAACAGTTTCCTGCCAAAATCCCCACGAGAGCGACCCCCAGCAGGTAGTTCATGGTTTCAGCCTGAGAGTAGGGCTGACAGATGAAATGTTTTTCTATCAAAACCACAGCTTGTCAGTGATAGTCATTGATTTTCTCCAATGATTTTTCCTGCACATTATGAAGTACAAATTATACTGACATTAAGTGGCTTGAATTTACCAGAGATAATCGCAGATAAATGTATGCTCTTGAGCATTAACTGGTTTAATCAGGGACTACAATGAAATTTAATACTTAATTATATGACGGTTGCAGTTTATAGAAAAAAGGACAATTATTCACTTTCAACAATGTTGCACTGATTAAATAACTTGCTCCTTTAAATATAACCCACATTACTTAAGAACATTCAGCAGTCAAGCTTTGTCCAAAAAATACCTGCTGCTGTCATTTAAAGTAATTTCTTTGGTAAAATTAATTGCAATTAAATGTTTTTACCTAAAGTTATTTAGCCCTACCTTTAAATCCTTTCTCGTTACTTCTTTCTTTCTGTGTGTCTTTGGAGGTAAACTCGATGCTTTTCCCCTCCTTAAATAATCCTTCCGAGGCCTGACTTATTGCAACATTGTAAACTCAATCTCTTGAAGTTACTCTAAAGTTTTTATAATTGTGTGTGGGTTTAAGATAAGGCTCTGTTTGCAAAGTGCTGTCATGCTCTAAATGAGTCCGACCCCGTCAGCTGACTAGTCCACGTTGCGTACAATTTTTGCATTCCAGTTGGCCACAGGTGCATTTGAGCTGCAACAAGCAATAAAGTCCCCAAATATATATGTTGTAAATACAGTAAAGGACAAACTTATTTTTTGTCACTTAAAATGCTTTATTATATGTCACTTAGCATAGATTATTTTAAAAAAATACATATTAAAATATTTACTCACACATTCAAGTATCTTCCCCTTTTATAAACCACTATTGAGTTGTTTGGGGTTGTTTTCTTGATAAAACCTTTTCCGTGATTAATTTTTTCGAGCTGGTTTCTTGTCCAATTAGTTTAAATTCTTATGTAATATCTCTGTAGTTTATTTGTTGTGAACATTCTCATCTATATTTCACAGTTTCTTCATCAGAAAAAATACATTTTACTTTAATCTTGACAAAAATTAAGTTCTCAGTAAGAAAGAACATAACAAATGCAACTCTCTTCATCTACACACACTGAGACATTGAAAACATCACATGAATGCAGAGTATGAAAACAGAAAGGAAAGGCAAGGTCATACCACACAGGACTGACTTTTAACTTTTAACAACTGCTAATAGAAATAAAAATTATTTGCAGTTTAAAACTATAAAATAAAACTTAACGAAATTCAACATTATTTCCTGAAATGTAGCAAGGATTTTTTCTGGTTGAATCAAAGCTTAAAATAACATTTATAAACTTTATCTAAAATCTACAAATAAAAAACATCCATCATAGCATGCTGAGAACAACTTAGAATGATTATTGTATCTAATATCCTATGTTGTTTAGTGTATGTTCATATGTGTATTAAAAATATTCTTTTATTACAAAAATTTCAACCTCCAACTATTGACTATGAAAAATGTAGTAAACTTGTATTTTTTTTGTTGGTCATGGGTGATATAGGTGTTGCAAAATATTCTTCCTATAATAAATGAGAGGATGAGGATCTGAAACCCTTTTGTGAATCAAAAATGCAAAACAATTGAGGAAATTATTTTCAATAATTACATTCCTAGACTAGAATACAGGCAGTGTTGCATGAAAACACTCCAGTGAAGTATTAATGTTAATTTCTCACTTGCCTCTAAAGACACAACGAACATTGTAAAGCTTTAATGGGGCATTGACCCAGTAAATGCACCTGTTCCCAGGCTTGCTCCGAAAAATACCCCTAAACATACACTTAAAAAAATACAAAGCTACTGTGTAAACGATTTGTTTCCATTTCTGGATCAGCTTTCCAATCTTTGCTGTGATTTATGAGGACATCAGATCCAAAGGGCTCAATACAAGCAGACATGCATGTGATGAGAGTCTGGACTGGATATTTTGAATAGAATGGGGTGAGTAACATGAATGTATAGTTAGTGATGTCATAAAGACATAGATAATAGTAAAGACAAATAATAATAAAGACAAATAAAGTACATCACTGCTGTCAAAAAAGCCTCAAAACTTCAAGGTAACAATACAGGATTAAAAAAATTATGTAAGTCTGTACCTTACAGTCATACAACAGAATGTATCATTTCAGACCTTTTGCATTTGTTCAATGATCATAATAATTTGCACACAAAGTAAAGAGATAATAGTATTTTTGTGTGAAACCAGAACTTTCTGGCACATTTCATATACAAAAGGAACTTAATATGCTTAAAATAATTAAAAGCAAAATTAACAACACTGGAAGATTAAATACAATAAAATAAGACAACTACAAATATAATAGTCAAAAACTAAAACACATTAAACATATTTCACTTGCTGAATGGCAGCAGTTACAGGATTATACTTAAAGTATAATTAAAGTAATAAGGATAGTCATTTAAACCTAGTAATAACTGAGTGATTTCAGTCACTTTATAATGTGCATCCATTTCTGACACAGATGTTCAGTTTTACACAAAGAGGTTTTATAATCTATACACAAAAATATTTAAGCTGCAGTATCCTTTGTGCTACTGTATTTAAAATGGCACATCATATTAGACTACAGTATTCTTTATGCCACTGTGTGAAATGTATGTAAATGTGTGAGTGTATTTAATGTGACACCACCAAATGGGGCTGCAGTGCCATCTGTGCTACTGTGTACGAGGAAAAGTGATGTTTTTCGGGTCCTGGCTGCTGCAGTGATTATGTCAGCAGTACATGTTTTCAAAACAAGCTTGGACCTTTGGTGCCTGTAATCTAAAGAATCAGGGACTTCAGGTCACATTCTGTGAATGAAGTCAATCTACAGCAAATAAAATGTGAGACAGAGATTCTGTGGCACGAGTTACTAAGTTAGCTCTTTTAAATATCAGATCCCTCACAAACAAACACTTAATTAATGATTTTATTACAGCACATGGGCTTGATTTTATACTTTTAACAGAGACTTGGCTAAATTAATGTAGTGGTGCAACTGTTTTATTTGAGTCGGCTCCTCCAGATTTTCATTTTTTATATGCATCTCGTGCCAGTAGAAAAGGTGGAGGTCTAGCTGCTCTGTTCCATGGTTTTTTTCAGTGCAAGCAGTTATCATTTGGTGACTTCACAACATGTGAGTACCTCTGTGTAGTTTTGAAAGGGACACCACAGATATTACTAGTAACTGTCTACAGGCCTTCCGAAGTACAGTGCTAATTTTATTGATGAATATACAGAGATGCTGTCTTTTAATTCTACTGACTTTGACCATTTTATTATTGCTGGTGACTTTAACATACATATTGACAATCCCAAGGACTTGGTTTTACCAAGGAACAACATGCCATATTGGACTCTTTTGGCCTTTCACAGCATGTTACAGGGAGTATACATTGTCATGGTCTCAGAGTTTCAACATATCAGTAACTGTGAAGGGCGTCGCGTTGTCAGATCACTACTGTGTGTTCTTTGATATTTGGGCCTCACCAGTCATCAGGGACAGAAGAGTTTGTGTCAAGAAAAGGATTATAAAGGACTGCACAGCTACACTTTTCATGAGTAAAATGTGCACTACACCATGTGAACGATCCAACTCTGTTGATGATCTGCTGAATAGTTTTAATTCAAAAATTGTCAGTGTTATGTATGAGATTGCACCATGGAGAAATGCCTCTGTTGTTCAAATCCAAAAGAGGGAATGTCGCAAGGCAGAACACAGATGGCATAAAACAAGTCTTCATATTCACAAAGAAATCTACAAAGATAGACTACATCAATACAACACGATAATATGCAAACATGACAATCCTATTTCTCTAGTATCATCAACAATAACATTAACAACAGTAAAATCCTCTTGACCGTGGTCCACAGACTTACTAACTCACCTACACAAATGGACCCTAAATTATTAACAAGTTTGCATTATTTTTTAACACTAAAATCAAGAATATCAGACAAGTGATTAGTACATCTATATCCAACAATGAGTCTGTACCCTCTCGATCACCTCATAAAAACTCCTTAGTTAAAATGAGTTCAGTACTGTTAATAATGAAATTTTAATTGACACAGTTAATCATCACAAACTATCCACTTGCAGTCTTGACACACTACCAACCAAATTTTTAAAGAGTGTGTTTCACACTATAGTACCAGACATACTCCACATTGTAAACACCTCACTCATATCGGGGGTCTTTCAGAGCTCACGAAAAACTGCAGTTGTAAAGCCTCTTCTAAAAAAGAAACATTTAGAATCATCTCAGAAAAGAAACTACAGACCAATTTCTAATTTACAATTCATTGGCAACATCATTAAGAAAATAGTTTTCAGGCGAATCACTAGTTTCTTGTCCATAAACAGTACGCTAGACAAATTCCAGTCCAGATTCCAGTCTAATCACAGCAATGAGACTGCTCTAATCAAAGTAATTAATGACATTCGCTTAAATACGGAGGCTGGAAAGGTATCTCTTCTATTACTTCTTGACCTTAGTGCTGCCTTTGATACCATTGACCATAAGATTCTTATAGATAGACCCGCAAACTGGGTGGGGCTCTCAGGAACAGTCCTGAAATGGTACGTTTCTTACCTGGAAGGCAGGAACTACTTTGTAGAAATTGAAAATAATATTTCAGAGAACATGCCAGTGACCTGTGGTGTCCCCCAGGGCTCAATTCTTGGTCTACTTTTATTTAATTTCTATATGCTTCCTCTTGCCCAGATTCTACAAGACTATGGGCTGTCCTATCACAGCTATGCAGATGATACTCAGATTTACATGGCCCTGTCCCCAAACGACTCTGGTCCAGTTGACTCATTAAGCAAGTGCCTTGAACACATCACTAACTGGATGGAACACAATTTTCTGCAGCTGAATAAAGATAAAACTGAGATTATGCTATTTGGCACTGAGAAACAAAGATTGGCTATGTATCTAGAATCGAGGGCCCTCAAATCTAAAGAACTGTCTCGCAACCTTGGTGTTTTAATGGACTCAGATCTCAGTTTTAGTAGTCATATTAAAGCGGTTACTAGATCAGCATTTTACCATCTTAAATACATCAGTAAAATTAGTAAAATCAGTAAGATTTTCATACTAAATCAGACCTGGAGAAACTTATCCATGCTTTTATTTCTAGCAGGATTGATTACTGTTATGGTCTCTTAGCTGGACTTCCAAAAAAGACCATTAAACAGCTTCAGCTGATTCAAAATGCAGCTGCCAGAGTTCTTACTCAGAGCAAAAGAAGAGATCACATCACCCCCATCCTCAAATCCTTACACTGGATACCAGTCTGTTACAGAATAGAGTTTAAGTTGTTATTACTGGTCTATAAATGTCTAAATGGGGTAGGACCAGCGTATTTATCAGATCTGCTACAGAAATATGAGCCGAGCAGAGCTCTCAGATCTTTAGGAACTAGTCAGTTAGTTCTACCTCAGTTCAAAACTAAACATGGAGAAGCAGCGTTTACCAACTATGCCGCTCATAAATGGAACCAGCTTACTGAGAATATTAGAAGTGCGCCGATATTAGACACTTAAATAAAGACTTAAAACATTCCTGTTCGAGCAGCTACAGCTCGATTTAAAATATTCTGGACTTTTCTGTAATGGCATTTTATTTCTTTTATTTTATTGTATCATTTTAAATTGTTTTAATCATTTTGAATCATTTAATCATTTTACTCATTATGTAATTGTTTTATTGGACTTTTGTGATTTTATGCTGGCTTTTAATTTAACTTTTTTTTCTGTACAACGCTTTGAATTGCTTCTGTATAGAAGGGGCTCTATAAATAAACTTGCCTTGCCTTGCCTTGCGTTTTTAAGGCAGCAAGGCAGATAGGGTTGCAGTGTTCCCCATGCTGATGCAGCATGAGCTTATTGATGCAGTTCTGGTGGAAGTTACTAGAGGATCTGGGTTTTCTGAGTGAGTGAATCTGTGGATCCGTCAGATATGCAAGGCCTTTACCATTAGCCGTCACCCAGCCTTTAGAACACACAAAAAAACAACATGAGCTGATCACAGATCTGATATAGATTTATTTCTTTATATCTGTCTGTAAGAGTAGCAATTAAAAGATATTAATTATAATCAACAATTTAGCAAGTATGTATTAATTTTTTTTCCCCAAAATATGTACCTTGTAATAGCTTTAGTAAATTGTTTATAATGTTTGCACTCTTATTATTGCTAGAGCTTAGTTCCTTGTGAACTATGCTTAAAGTTAATCAAGCAATTGTTGGAAATTTAGGTTTCTGTGGAATAAATAACACAGTATTTTATATTAAAATAAGCCATTCAGGGAAACAATGTAATATTATTCTCCATCCAGGCTAAATAAATGTTACAAATCACTCACCCTGCAGGTCTACGATGACCTCCTCTGTGAGGAAAAAAATTAGATATTTGAAAAATTACTTTGGCATCCTATGTTAAACAACACATTTTTCCTTCAAATGTCACTGTATTCCTAGAATCACAAGTCACTAAGTAATCAAAACACTGTTGTGCAATAAAATGACAGCTGGAGGAAGACTGGGAACCTCCTTAGAAAAATCCATGCACACACCAGCAAGCTTTGTCCAGTGTGGGATTTAAGAAGTTCTGTTGGTTGTAGGCTTCAGTTTTAGGAGGAGCCGTTGGTTTATAATAGTTTAATAGTAGTCTTTTTTCCATGTGATATTATTTCAGCACACATAAGTGTTAGCTGTGGCAGTATTTATATATACTCCTTTAATAACTTTGTAATTCCAGTGGCAATCTACAGGAGATGTATTACTAATCAGTCAGACCCTTTTGTTTAGTCCTATAGTCAACACAGTATTTCCAAACCAGAGAAGTTTTTCCCTGTTCACTCAGTTTGAAGGTTTTATCTGGCATTCTCTTCAAGAGGCAGCTTTGGCACACTCCTGAGAAGAGGGACTTGTAGTCGTGCTCTTTTAAAACTTCACTTCCCATGACACAACCCTGGAAACATCCTTTACAATAATTTATACAGGTAATTTGGTCAAAACCATAGTCAGAGGGACACTGGCTGTCATCCTTTTTGCGTAGATTCTCTACAGGTTTTGAAGATAATGAACAAGGTTTACAGTCGTCTGCTTCAGTTTCGAGGAGTGGAACAACTTTCAGAATGTTTTGCTTTGGAGAATCTGCAGGGTTTTTATGTATAGCTTTGTGAGCCAAGGCTGACAATTCCAGACTTCTCTTGGGTTCAGACTCATCAAGCTGCACCATTTCATAAGAGTCAGTAGACACTGATGATGAATTTCTTTGACCTTTCCCTGAGTATATTTGATCTGGATGAACTTCTTGAGGCTTTGCCGTGGCATTATTAGCATTCATCCAAATTGCATGGCTGTGAGCTATACCAAAACCAGATATACCATCTCTTAAAAGAGAAACTGCATATTCTATATCTTCAGCAGTCTTAATAGAACTCTCATCTTTAATTTGGCATTTGATAACATCACTTGTCTGAAATGATGTGGTTTGGCCTCCTTTGCTAATGGGTGTAGCACAGTTGAGGCTTATCAACTCAAAAGGACTGTCAGGACCATCCTCACTCGATACAGTCTCACAAATTTGATCGATTACAGACTTATCCTTTAGGATCTTAGCTAAATCGTCATTTTGAGGAGATCTGGAGAAGGATATACTCTGCCACAAAGAGCCCAGGCAACTGCTGAAAGACCTTGAAGATATTCTTGTGTTTTCTCCATTTCTCATGCTGTTGTTGGGGATTTTATCGTCTTCGATACCTTTCAAGTCAGTGCAAAGGTCTTGCTCAAGGCTTCTTTTACCAAGGCTCCAGCTGACAAAGTAGAAGCTGGTACACTATTTTGATCATTCCATTTGTGTCCATTCTGATTATTTTGGACAGATGCTTGTGATCCATTTGTAATCTTGTGATGAACAACATTAGCATCGTCTTCTGCTTTTGTGCAAAGTGACGGATTAACAAGTTCAAAAGACTCTCCAGATGATCCCAAATTGCTGCTACCTTGAGAACGTCTTGGACTTTGTATTTCAAAGTTTGTTGGGTTTTGACCATTCTTTGAAGGTTGGCCATCTTCACTCTCCAAAGTAATTCCCAACATTTCTTTGTGAAAGACTCTGCAGTATGATATGATGAATATGTATTAATTCCTAATATGAAATTTGACTTTCTGAGAGTTTTATTTTAAATACCCAAACTTTAGCTCATTTCAGAGACATCGCCACACAAGCAGATGGAAGGTGTGATAAACCTCCAGCCAGACTCGTAAAACCCCCACCAAGGACCCTTTTTTATGACTTAAGGACCCACAGGGTCAAGAAAAGAATGCAAAGTGACACATAGACTCAATTTTGATTGAAACTTATTCCATGTCCTCTTACACCTTTTTAAAGACTGTTAACTCTAACAGACTCAAACATCCCAAAGTTCTTACATGGAATACAAGATACATATGTGCAGAGCTGTTTAAAATTAATTCCATTTGGACAATCAAAATGGGTGGGATTAATTTACATGTGTTTAAAGTCATTTTTATTAATATGAATGTATGTAGAACCAAGGTAACCACATACTATGTGTGTAGTTGGTTAATAATTATGTAAAACATGGTTGTCTTAATGATACTACTTTGTGTTAACATCTAATCTTTTATATTTCTAAAGTATGATTCAAAATCTTGGAGATTCATTTAAAGGAGATGGTCTCTTTAAACCTTTGTCATGTCATGGGTCATAAATTGTATGTGATGTCACTACCAAGGTACATGAAGCAGCCAATCAGGAGCAAGAGAGGATCCAGTCTTATCCAATCGGTATTAAAGGCAGGTTTTCTAAACTCTGGTAAAAGCCAATCACACACCACACTTAGGCTCACTCTTTTAACACACTCTTTGAGAATTTTGGAGAGGAAGACGTTTTTCTGAAGAATGTCTCTCTCCTGCTTTCAGCAGACAATGATTCTCAGACAGGGTAGTCAGAGAGCTTCCCTGCTCTGCAGGTGTCTCTGCAGGCGCAGGCTCTCTCATGGCTCTCTTCAACAGTCTTGGGCCCCTCATGGTCCAGAAAGAACAGATTCTTCTATTTTAATTCTTATCTCTAATAAAAAACTATAGTTAGAAGAGCTATGGTTTAACTCCAGCAAAAATTCAATGCCACATCCAGAGCATTGGAGGAGACTAGACCTCTGACCCTCAAAGGGACGAAAACACCTCCAGACCAGCGACGGAGAAGGCTGCACGCACCCTCAGAAAAGACCTGCATGGGTATGTCTCTCTTTCACAAGGCGGCAGATCAACGATGACAGAAAATCCCCACAGAGACCTTTAGAACGCCACCAGCTCTGACGGCTGTATCTGGAAGACTTGAGAGAAAAGGAAAGCCCGCGTCTGCAACGCTATAAGGCCCACGCAGGAAAGCACCGCGTTTCAGCGACATGCTCCCAGCTATCCCGTCCATCGCTGTGTTTGAACAGGCAGAGCAAAGGAATGCCCGCGGCTGCAACCTACAACGACATGCTCCCTGTCCATCTCCGGATACGTAAGGTCACATGGTCTCATGTCTCTCATGATTCATGGGTTGGTATTGAAATGCTTGCTGAGATCAACAATAGCCCTTCTTAGAACTTAGGGTAATACACACTCGTTTCTAGCTGTTACATGAACTTTGAGTGGGGTCTCAAATAAATCTACAAAAGTGGGGCACTGCACAAAAATGTAGGTAACCACTGGGCTTTGCCGTTTACATTGTTATTCTGAAGCTGTGGTTAGGGAGAAGCACACAAAATAAATTACATGTTGCTTTCTTCACTGTGCTGTGATGAACAACTGTTGGACAAACCAAATTCTGAAGATAATCACATACTTTCAGCTAAAAATTTATTTTTAAAAAGATACATTTTTGTCAGGGCCAACATCCTTAAAAAACAACCTATTACAAGCTTTCTAGTATTTTATTTATTTCTCAAAATAATATAATATATAATTGATCTCATATATCACATGCTGAGAAGGAGACACACAGAGAGTGAGTGAGGGGAATCATATGTAGACAAATTATCTGTACATTTATGGAATTTGTGATTTCTGCTGCTTTAAAGTTTACACATTGTGGACACAGACTGCACCATAGACTTCATAGAGAAGTATCGCATGTTAAACTCTATAGCAGCTGGACATTGCTCAATGCCAAGTGTCAGCTAAAGCAGTATAACACCCCAACATTGGGCTTTGGAGCAGTGGAACACTAATATAAATCCACTCAATAAATTTACACAAAACATTTACACAAAAGCCTCTAAATAATTTGCCATGGATTGAGAAACACTTTGTTTAACATCTGCTTCTGAAGAACAATTATCTATTAACAAACAGTAAATAAAGCCCTGATAAATACAAATATATCATTTGTAAACAAGTAGAAATTCTGTATAAATGTATTATTGTGAGTCAATAAAGGCTTTATATAAGTTGGATCTTATTTATACATGCTAAAAACACATTTATAAAGCATTTCTCAGCTTGCTTATGAAGTATATTTTGCAAATGACATATAATTTAATGTCCTCATATGCATAAGTTATTGAGTATAATTTATTGTACATAGAGATTTGCCACATGTGCAAATGTGTCTAAAATACCACATGATTTCTTTAAAGGATTGTTATCATTCGATTAGGGGTCCCTGGTCTAAAGGTCCAGGACTCACTAGACATGGGTCTCTCTCAGTCCAAGACAGATAAGATTAAGTGAATAAGATGCTTACCTTAGTAAACATGTTTACTTTATTTTCACAAAAACAACCAACCTATATAAACGAAGGAGCTATGGACTGAGGTCAGAAGACATTGGCTAACTTCTCAGCAAGCTGTCCATTGGACTTGTTAAGATGCTGTTCTTTTCATTGTAATAAACCTGATTAGTTTGCAACGAAAGAATGGTGTTGGCATATAAGTCTTTTTTCGTGTCTTCTTCACAATACTGAAAATAAACTACACTTACAAATGACTTTTGTTATTACTTAAGCATAATTAGTTACCAGCTAATATTTACGTAGTTATTTAGATGTAGACTGTAAAATATAGTGTTACCAAGTTTTGTTCTTCTGTAAGCAGCATGTTCATCAGAAGAAGAAAAGAAAAGCTGTTGGTCGTCAGCTTGAACGTCTTTCAAACAGAACTGGCCTGATTTTGCATGCCCTTGCTTACAGTGATCATGTCTTGTTTTATAAGGAAAAACTACAGGAAGCTAAAACACTATTATTCTGATGTTATTCATAGTGCCCACGGTAACTTTAGAGCTCTCTTTTCAACTGTCAATAAGCTATTGAGCCCTGTGAAAAGTTTGCCTATGGTTCCAGTTCAGCAGCAGCTATTTTTTTACCTTCAATATTGTAAACCAATAGTATGTTTCACAGATTATTAATTTCTCAAGGGCAACTTCATGTCAATTAGACCCTTTAACAACACAGCAGGTGAAAGCCTGTTCTCCATTTATCTGTCCTCTTATTACCAAGGTTATCAATGCTTCACTTAGTTCAGGAATGGTCCCAGCTTCTATGAAACTGGCAGCTATTACTCCAGTTCTCAAGAAGCCTGACTTAGATCCTGAGAATCTCGCAAATTATAGGCCCATCTCTAATCTCCCTTTCCTTGCTAAACTGTTGGAGGGAACAGTAGCTGCTCAGTTAACAGAACATATTGAATCATGTGATCTGTTTGAGGTCTTCCAATCAGGATTTAAGAGGTATCACAGCACTGAAATTCTCTTGTTAGGGTTGTCAATGACTTGTTGATGTCAGCTGACCAAGGACTGCTGAGTCTTCTTGTCCAATTGGACCTTACTGCAGCATTTGATACAGTGTGTCATAGCCTTTTACTAACTCGGCTCAAAAATGTGTTTGGCATAACTGGTACTGCATTAGCTTGGTTTCAATTGTATTGTTTTCTGGTAGGCAGCAGTTTGTTTCAATGGGAAGTTTTCGATCTGACACATTCTCCTTGTCACATGGTGTCCCCCAGGGCTCTGATCTTGGGCCCCTGCTTTTTATTTTGTACATCCTTCCTCTTGGTAACATCATTAGACATCATGGGCTGCAGTTTCACTGTTTTGCTGATGATGTCCAGATATACATTTGTACAAAACCTTCTCACAGCTTGCCACCTAGTGCCTTGCTGAATTGCTTAACTGATGTGAGGGCTTGGATGATCGAGAACTTCCTGAGCCTAAATAATAAAAGATCTGAAGCCATCATAATTGCTTCTCCTGCAACAGTCAGGAGGCTTAGTGACAATACTGTTTGTATCCCTGGTTTTGTTGTCTCTACCTCAACACTAGTGAGAAATCTGAGTAATTTTTGATTCTACATTATCATTTGAATCACCTATTAACAACATGTAGGACAGCCTTCAACCACCTTAAAAATATTTCTAGGGTTCGCCCTTTTCTCTCTTTCACTGCTGCTGAGACCATAGTCCATGCATTTGTGACTTCCAGACTCGACTACTGCAATGCTCTGTTTTGTGGCCTCCCTGCTCGGGCTTTGAGCAGGCTGCAGTATGTGCAGAATTCTGCTGCTAGGGTGCTGACCCATACAAGATCATGGGAGCATATTACTCCAGTCCTAAGTCATCTTCATTGGCTCAAAACTCATCTTTTTAAACTAGCATATGGATGATAATATGTGTATGTCTTTATGGTTATGTATGTGTCTATGTATGTATGTATGTGTATTTACCTTTTATTAACATTTTCCTTTTTCTTTTTATTATCTATTGTACAGTGTCCTTGGATCTCTTGAAAGGCGCTTTCAAATAAAAATGTATTATTATTATTATTATTATTATTATTATTAAAACAAAATGTATTAATATTCTAGTACACTGTGAGACATTTGTAAGGAGAATTCCTCACACTCAGCATACACTGAAGATCTATGTATAACTTTTCCACATTGTGAATTACACAATTTTGTCATGTTAAAAAAGTTGTCAGACACTTTTCTACACACTTTTGTGCTCTTTTCTAACACACCACACAGTTTTGGTCTATTTAATGATGTTAATTAAAATTAGTAAGCTTTGCTTGATGAACAGCAATCATAGATGTAGCTTTTTTGCTTTAAAACATCAATAAAGTTTTAAAAAAAATGCACCTTTATGAATCATGATGGGTTTTGTCTTGGTTTGTTTATGTTTGAATTCTGTTTCAGGTTTTCCACTTTTGCTTGTTTTGAGGGTACTGCACCAACAAAATAAAGGTTTTCATCCTCATCATTGTAATTATCAATGATGTATCTAAATATGTATTAAAAATGTACATTTTTAACATTGCATGAGTACCACAAAGGCTACATCAGTGTTCTATATTAATCAATTTTATTTAAAAGCTACACCGAGATACAAAAGCATCCCCACCCTGGAGAAAAAGAAATACTAAAAACAGCTCAGACCTTTCTTAAAGCAGAATTTATTAAAATCTTTATTGTTTTGTTAATATAAAGCTAGTTTAAATGTGCTGTTTGTTAGAAAAAAATCAGTGCAAGCAGTTATTTTAGGAATGTGAAACTAATCCCCAGTATTTATAACCAAACACAGTCAGAAACCAAACACTAGGGTGTGATATGTATTCAAACAAACCAGTCAGTTTAAAGATTTCTTTTTAAAGTTTCTGTGTGTTTAAAAATAAAGAAATGGAGATGGGTCAAAAACAGCAGCGTAATGTGTTATGATGTAAATACATTTAAATTTTAATCAGTTGAAGTGGTGAAGTGGTCTAAGTGATGCCTCAGATACCTCTAGGGCTGGGAGTCCAAATAAGATTAATTGGCATCTCTTTCTCTATCTGTTTAGTGAGTGTGTGTCAGCAGAACCTCAACACAAGTAACTGTCTGATTTCACATATTATGGAGAAAGCATGTCTATGCCTTCGCCCTCCCAGATTGGAGGCATTGTGTGTGAGTGGGCAGTCCTAACTAACAGGGTGGAACTGGAGACCAATGATGATTGGTAGCAGAAATGGGATTTGTTTTAAAATTTCAAAATGTCTTTAGACTGATCCGGGTTAGCTTTACTGTATTGGTTAATGAGTTTAATACAAATAGCTGTGTTATTTAAAGTGCTGATGTTTTGAATTTCAGAAGAAGGTGCTGAAGAAATCTGCATTCTCCACCTCCATCATAGCGTCGGTACAGAACGGAGGAGGAGTTAAAGGACGTGGGTCTTTTATCCCCACAATGATGTTAAAGAAGCTGCAAAACACAGAAAATATAGTGTGAATTTGCTCATTTCTATATAACATATAGAACATACGTTTTATTTATTTTTCAGGATCAGGCTGCAACCCAGATCTTTCCTTAAACCTAAGTTGTACACCTAAGTCTTCAAAAAATACTGGCTCCCACACTCAGTCAATGCATGGGGGGTCTAAGATGGATACATTAGGGAGTCAGGTAAACACAACTGGACACTGCAGTATTTCTGTGAATGATTTAAGATGTTAACTGAGGTAAAGCACTATGTAGGGAGAATTCAGATGCAGTCCGAGTCAACACACATGCTCTCAGAAAGCTTAAACATTCCTCACTGACTACAAGAGGTGATGATTCCTTGTTTGAATTATGAAGTGTATGCAGTAAATGGTGTAAGTGGAGGACACAAGTGATCTGTAAACAGATACAGGGACTCATTTGGAAACAAGCTGCAATAAAACCAAATAAGAGTAAAGCAACAAATTACACAAGACCTCAACAGCAGACTTACTGCTGATATTTTTTTGTCATTCACTGGAGTGTCTTGAGCATTTCCTATTTGTTTTATCTTTGTGTCTGGTATTCGCTGGTTGTTGCTTTACACACAGCTCAATTAGAATCCATCAATATGCAATATAATGTAGCTATTAGTTTAATGTGAGACATCGTGGACTACACCAGTGTGTGTGCAGGGGAGTGGAGCAAAGAAAACGCATGAGGCATGTTTGAGCACTGCAAACACTGTGGGAGTGGGCGGCAGGGGTGTAGTTTGAACAAGGCCCACGTGCAAGTTCATGCACATAGACACACTCGTTTCTAGCTGTTACATGAACTTTGTGTGGGGTCTCAAATCTACAAAAGTCGGGAACTGTACAAAAATGCTGGACTTTGCAGTTTACATTGTTATTCTGAAGCTGTGGTTAGGGGGAAGCACACAAAACAAATTACATGTTACTTTCTTCACAGTGCTGTGATGAACAACTGTTGGATTGAAACCAAATTCTGATGATAATCACGTACTTTCAGTTAAAAATGTATTTTTAACAAGATACATTTTTGTCAGGGCCAACATCCTTAAAAAACAACCTATTACAAGCTTTCTAGTATTTTATGTATTTCTCTTCATATTTCTCATTTAAGGTCATGTGATATTTTAATAGTTTTCCCCACTGATGTTGGAAAAGCTGAAAAAAACAGGTGAATATTGCAAACAAACCAACAAATTAATTCAGTATACATCTGAATAACTATAAACTATCTCTTTATTTGTGACAAATTATTACCTGGTCGTTATCCAGCCAGTCTTCGGTGAGTGGTAGAGAGAGGTGACGGGGAGACAGCCAAACTCAGTAAATATCAGGAAGTATTTACCTAGAAAAAGACGTAAATATGTTAGTTTAAGATTTTTACTTAAGGATAAGGTCACTCTCAGAACAAATGATCATCTTCAGAATGTAGCGTTATAAGTAAATCATTTTATTTGGTACAATACAATTGTCTTGAAATTGTTACACAATGTAAAGGAGATTTGGTTCTTCATTTTGCCTTTAATTATGCAAAAATATAAAGAAAGATATAGGAGATACAAGACTTTGCCCAGCTAGGAAGACAAGATATGAAAAGGGATTTGGGTTTGTCAATGGAGCAATCAGAGATTTTTACCCCAAAAACATAGCAAATATTTTTATTTGTATGTAACTCTCATGCTTTGTAGTCTCTGAAAGAACCAGTTTATGCTCAGTATGAAAGTGGCCAAGTTTAAATTATGCTATGAACAATAGACATTGGGGAAATCACGTATTGCTTCTCTAATGCTGTCCCCGTGTGTGTGTGTGTGTGTGTGTGTGTGTGTGTGTGTGTGTGTGTGTGTGTGTGTGTGTGTACCCTGGGCTTCAGGTATATCTCCAGTCCAGGAGTTCACCAGCAGACCCTCTCCTGGCTCTGAGAGACTCCCCAGAACCACCTGCCCCAGAAGAGTGGCATCGTCAGGGATCTCCATGGGGTGGAAGGTGCCTTTTAGCTCTTTCTTAACGCAGGTCTCATTCTCAGTATTGATCTCATACATCACATGCTGAGAAGGAGACAGGAAACACACAGAGAGTGAGTGAGGGGAATCATGTGTAGAAGAATTATCTGTATATTTATGGAATTTGTCATTTCTGCTGCTTTAAAGTTTACACATTGTGGACACAGACTGCACCATAGACTTCACAGAAAAGCATCTTGTGTTAAATTCTATAGCAGCTGAACATAAGCCTAAGGTCTTGCTCAATGCCAAATGTCAGCTAAAGCAGTATAACACCCCAACATTGGGCTTTGGAGCAGTGGAACACTAATATAATTCCATTCAATAAATTTGGGATAATTTGGATCTGTAACTAATCATCCAGCATCAGTACCTGTCCTCACTAATGTTTATGTGACTGAATGCCATCAGATCCTCAGAACAATGTACTGAAATTTAGAGCAAAGCCTTCCCAGAAGAGTAGAAGCTGGTGCTGTAGTAAAGAGGAACAAGCACCTGATGTAAACCCTTAACAAGAAAAACCTGTTGAGCAGGTGCCTACCAAGTTTGGTCAAACAGGGTTTATCAATCTTAAAGGCTTTTGTTAAAGAAAAATACAGATACGTGATTTTCTTTGGGCAGCATCTACTGCAGCGTTCATGCTTTTGGTTTGTAACAGGAATCTCATTCTTTTTTGGGAAGTGCATGTGGATGACATCCTACACATACAGTATGTTTGTATAACAATGAGACGAACTGAACAATGAACTAAATGTAAAAGGTTAAAGACGGGAAGTGAAATAAGAAATCAGGTTCCTCTACACAGTTTCCCAGAACACACAAAGCATTTTACCTCTTTAAAAAGTAAGAGAACATCTGTTTTAAAGGATTCATTCTTGTATTGTCCCATGTTTTCAAAGCGGATGCGCTGACCTTTTGCATCATACACGTACTTCCCCAGTGAAAAGAACTCACCACTAGGAGTTGTCTGAGAGAGAGAGAGAGAGAGAGAGAGAGAGAGAGAGAGAGAGAGAGAGATTAATTATAGTGATCTATAAACAAACGATGCTGATCTACATAACTGGACAAATGTCAGAGACCACCTTTTTGTTATTTTTATTGCTAAGTCGTTAGAGTACTATGCGCTCAGGAGAGAATGCTGAAAATATCAGGAGTTTCTGAAATCTCCTTCCATATTAAATTCTGAGCAAATGTACGTCAAATGTGTTATTCTGCTCTTTTCTCTGATACTGAAAATGATGAAATAACAGCACTGTACAAATAATTCTGACTTATATTGATCCTTTTTGCAAGATGTGAGGAGATCTACCCACCACACTGAGACTTCCCTCGACCTCTGGAGGAGACTCTGTGAAATAACAAACATTGATCATATGAAAAAAATACTACATTGACCACAGATTTACACCTGCAGTAGAATTTGTTAAGGATTCTTTTAAAGTGGCTGAACTCAGCTACATTCCCCCACACACACCACACTGCACTGGGATCAGATAAAAACACCAGTAGTGGCTTACTATCAGTAATATAATGTTAAACGTAACTATTGTATTTGGCTTATTGTAGGTAAGTGCTGTTTTTTTATTGGGAAGTAAGACTCCATAAAAATAGTTTGTCTTGGCAGAAGCTCACATTAAAGCAAACATTTACAAGGAAGTAAATAGAAAACCGGAGGGAATCCTCTTGTTTAAGAGATATTACTGGAGATTAGACAGAAAATAATCCACCTGCATATGGATTTACAAAATAATTAAGTGATAATTAAGTGCACAAACTAATATCATATCTATAATATCATATCATATAATCCAGTTAAATAAACATCTATTACTTACGCAGTACAAAAGAAAAGAGAGTGAAATAAAATATTTATCTTGTTCATTACTTACTGCAGGGATGAGGAGGATGATGATGATGGGTTGGATGTGGATGTGGATGATGATGATGGGTTGGATGTGGATGAGGTCTCTCCGCCAAACAGTTTCCTGCCAAAATCCCCACGAGAGCGACCCCCAGCAGGTAGTTCATGGTTTCAGCCTGAGAGTAGGGCTGACAGATGAAATGTTTTTTTTAATCAAAACCACAGCTTGTCAGTGATAGTCATGGATTTTCTCCAATGATTTTTCCTGCACATTATGAAGTAGAAATTATACTGACATTAAGTGACTTGAATTTACCAGAGATAATCACAGATAAACGTATGCTCTTGAGCAGTAACTGGTTTAATCAGGGACTACAATGAAATTTTTATATAAATATAATATAATATAATATAAATACTTAATTATATGACAATTCCAGTTAATAGAAAAAATGGACAATTATATACTTTCAACAATGTTGCACTGAATAAATAACTTGCTCCTTTAAATATAACCCACATTACTTAAGAACATTCAGCAGTCAAGCTTTGTCCAAAAAAAAACCTAAAAAAAAAAAACCTGCTGTTGTCATTTAAAGTAATTCCTTTGGTAAAATTAATTGCAATTAATGAATTAAAATTAATTTAGCCCTACCTTTAAATCCGTCTTGTTTCTTCTTTCTTTCTGTGTGTGTTTGGAGGTAAACTTGATGCCTTTTTCCCCTCCTTAAATAACCCTTCCGAGGCCTGACCTATAGCAACACTCTAAACACAATCTTACTTCCTTGTTTTTGTTCTCCACAGCAGTCCATTCCCTACTCCAGATTCCAGATATTCATTGTGTCTGGCTCCTGAGCTGTCAATGCCCTGTATCTGTGTTTACAGATAATATTTCTTCAACCTTTAAATGATGCTTATAGTGTTTCTCTGAGGGCTGGAGGTTATTTTTGATCTTTCTCCCATGACTGAAGTTACACATAATTTTTATTATTGTGTGTGGGTTTAAGATAAGGCTCTGTTTGCAAAGTGCTGTGTCATGCTCTAAATGAGTCCAACCCCGTCAGCTGACTAGTCCAGGTTGTGTACAATCTTTGCATTCCATTTGGCCACAGGTGCATTTGAGCTGCAACAAGCAAAAAAGTCCCCAAATATATATGTTGTAAATACAGTAAAGAACAAAATTATTTTTTTAAAATGATTTATTATAGGTCACACAAAATAAATGTTAATTGCAATGCTGTACAATACAAGTTTCTCACACATTCAAGCATCTTCCCCTTTTATAAATCAATATTGAGTTGTTTGGGGTTGTTTTCTTGGTAAAACGTCTTCCGTGATTAATTTTTTCCAGCTGGTTTCTTGTCCAATTAGTTTAAATTCTTCTCTAATATCTCCCATTAGGGTGCTCCTTTTATATTTCTTCTTATACTTCTTCTGCAATGCAATTTAGGTGGATGATCATTACTGTGTGTGTAAAAGGTAATAACTCTAAACACTCTAAAACCATTTACTAAATTATATTTTTTAAATTACTTTCAAATGTGTCTTTTTGTGGATAAAATATAGCTGAGTAGTAGTTTATTTGTTGTGAACATTCCCAGCACCGATATTTCACATTTTGTTCATCAGAAGAAATACATTTTACTTTAATTTTGACAAAAATTAAGTTCTCAGTATGAAAGAACATAACAAATGCAGCTCTCTTCCTCATACATAAACTGAGACATTGAAAACATCACATGAATGTGGAGTATGAAAACGGGAAGAAAAGGCAAGGTCATACCACACAGGACTGACTTTTAACTTTTAACAACTGCTAATAGAAATAAAAATCATTTGCTGTTTAAAACTATAAAACAAAATTCAACATTATTTCCTGAAATGTACCAAGGATTTTTTCTGGTTGAATCAAAGCATAAAATAACATTTATAAACATTATCCAAAAACCACAAATAAAAAAACATCCATCATAACATGCTGAGAACAACTTAGAATGATTATTGTATACGATATCCTATGGTTGTTTAGTGTATGTTCATATGTGTATTAAAAATATTCATTTATTACAAAATTCTCAACCTCCAACTATTGACTATGAAAAAAGTAGTAAACTTGTATTTTCAGTAAATGAAAGGATGAGGATCTGAAACCCTTTTATGAATCAAAAATGCAAAACAAGTGAGGAAATAATTCAATTACATTCCTAGAATACAGGCAGTTTTGCATGAAAACATTCCAGTAAAGTATTAATGTTCATTTCTCATTTACCTCTAAAGACACAACAAACTGTGGAAAGATTTAATGGGGCATTGACCAAGTAAATGCACCTGTTCCAAGGCCTGCTCCGAAACATACCCCTAAACATACACTTAAAAAAAATACAAAGCTACAGAATTTGTAGTGTAAACAGTTTGTTTCCATTTCTGGATCAGCTTTCCATTCTTTCGTGTGATTTATGAGGACATCAGATCCACACAAAGGGCTAAATTCAAGTAGACATGTAGTGATGAAAGTCTGGACTGGATTTCAATTGAATAGAATGGGGTGAGTCACATGAATGAATAGTTAGTGATGTCAGTGTCATATGATGCTTTTCTCTGTCAGATCACCTGAGATAATAAAGACAAATAAAATACATCACTGCTGTATTTTTCCTCAAAACCTCAAAAAAGGTAACAATACAGGGTTAAAAAAACATGTAAGTCTGTACTTTATAGTCATTTAATAGAGTGTATCATTTCAGACCATTTGCATTTGTTCACTGATCATACTTTGCACACAATATCCAGAGATAATAGTATTTTTGTGTGAAACCAGAACTTTCTTGCACATTTCATACACAGAAGGAATTTAACATGTTTAAAATATGTAAAAGCAAAATTAACAACACTGGGAGATTAAAAACAATAAAATAAGACAACAACAAAAATAATAGTCACTACCTGAAACATATTAAACATATTTCACTTCCTGAATGGCAGCAGTTACAGTAAAGTTACTTAAAGTATAATTAAAGTAAGAAGGATAGTCATTAAACCTAGTAATACCTGAGTGATTTCAGCCATTTCTGACACAGATGGTCAGTTTTACACAAAGAGGTTTTATAATCTGTACACAAAAATATTTAAGGCAAATTCAAATGGAGCTGCAGTATCCTTTGTATTACTGTGTGAGCTGTGGGAGTGTAATTAAAGTGGCACATCATGTTTGGTGACACCTCCAAAAGTGGCTGCAGTGCCCTCTGTGCTACTGTGTGAGATGTGTGAATGTATTTAAGGCAGCAAGGCAGATAGGGTTGCAGCGTTCTCCATGTTGCTGCAGCATGAACTTATTGATGCCGTTCTGGTGGAAGTTACTTGAGGATCTGGGTTTTCTGAGTGAGTGAATCTGTGGATCCGTCAGATATGCAAGGCCTTTACCATTAGCCGTCACCCAGCCTTTAGAACACACACAAAACAAAAACAACATGAGCTGATCACAGATCTGATGTAGAATTGTTCATTTATATCTGTATCAGGGATTTAAAATTATATCTGTCTGTAAGAGTGGCAATTAAAATATATTAATTATAATCAACAATTTAGCAAGTATGTATTAATTTTGTTTCCCCAAAATATGTACCTTGTAATAGCTTTAGTAAATTGTTTATAATGTTTGAACTCTTATTATTGCTAGAGCTTAGTTCCTTGTGAACTATGCTTAAAGTTAATCAAGCAATTGTTGGAAATTTAGGTTTCTGTGGAATAAATAACACAGTATTTTATATTAAATTAAGCCATTCAGGGAAACAATGTAATATTATTCTCCATCCAGGCTAAATAAATGTTACAAATCACTCACCCTGCAGGTCTACGACGACCTCCTCCTTGTTGGAAAATTCGTAGGTGAAGTGTCCGAAGGCGATGCCGTATTCTGTGGCTGAATACCGATGATCTGTTTTCGTTGTGTTGTTGGTGAGTTTTACGAAGTCCCCAAGCATGAATGGCTCCACAGAAACACATGCTACTATACAGTCGTCCTCTGTGATCTATAAACAGAGGTAATAAACCTGTTAATCTGAACTTGGAGTTGTGGGTGATAAATCTGAGTTAAGAATATAAAAAGCATCCAAAGGATATCATTTTCTTTCATTTTTATGTTTCAATGTTTGTGTATTCTGTGTTCTGTCACTGTGCCATTTGTTCAGAGACTTATTCCCCTTGCTGTGACTGGTCCTAATCACTGTCATTTATATTAAGACTTGTCTCTCACCAGAAGGAGCTCTGAGGGAATATAGAAGATCTGAGTGGTGATGTTACTCTCGTAGAGGCGTTTGTTAAACTCCATGATGTAATGCTGTGCTGTCATCTGTCTCTCCACATCCGCTAGGTGTGCGTAAGGCTTCATCTCCTTCAAATACTCCTTCCCTACATAACTGATCAAAATACCACCACAAAATCATTTTTTAATGTTTAATGGGCCTGAAGAACAACCAACAATTTTTACATTATACTGTGGAATGACAGTAATGATCACTTGATTTGAAATACAATGAAAATTCAAATTAAATTTAGCTTGAACTTTGTATAAAAAAATATTAATCAAGTACAATCTTTTTTTTACTTCAGATCTATTAGCTAAAAGTATTCTTTGACCCACCTGCCAAGCAGCTGCTCTTGGTGAAGATACTGGATCCTGAAGGCCTGTCTCTGAGCTCCTATTACATCCACCTGCAACAGCTCTCCCACATAAACACTCGTCTCACAACCCGTCCACGTATGTGTGGCTTTTGAATACTTCACTACAAGAGCACCTGAAACAAGAACATGTATTTGAACACTTCTGTGGATCCACAGGTACTGTTCAGACTGCTGATGTTTTACAATATTTCTTTAGTGGGTGTCATGTGTGTATCATGAGTTCCAGGTCTAAGCTGAATTCCTCTGTGAGGAAAAAAATGGGATTTTTGAAAAATTGCTTTGGCATCCTGTGTTAAACAATACCATTCCCAACCCAACACATTTTTCCTTCAAATGTCACTGTATTCCTAGAATCACAAGTCACTAAGTAATTAGTACACTGTTGTGCAATAAAATGACAGCTGGAGGAAGACTGGGAACCTCCTTAGAATAATCCATACACACACCAGCAAGCTTTGTCCAGTGTGGGAGTTAAGAAGTTCTGTTGGTTGTAGGCTTCAGTTTTAGGAGGAGCCGTTGGTTTATAATAGTTCAATAGTTTAATAGTTGGTTTATAATAGTTTTAATAACTTTGTAATTCCAGTGGCATTTTACAGGAGATGTAAATAGGGAAAAACATCTGGTTTAGAAATACTGTGTTGACTACAGGACTAAACAAAAGGGTCTGACTGATTAGTAATGATACCCATATTATGTGCAAAGTATTGGAAAAATTAAACAAAAAATATTATCCTGTTTTCCCACCCACAAGACAATGTTTCTCGAAACGTACTGTAAACTTTGTTGTATTGGCTCAGTTTGAAGGTTTTATCTGGCAGTCTCTTCAAGAGGCAGCTTTGGCACACTCCTGAGAAGAGGGACTTGTAGTCGTGCTCTTTTAAAACTTCACTTCCCATGACACAACCCTGGAAACATCCTTTACAATAATTTATACAGGTAATTTGGTCAAAACCATAGTCAGAGGGACACTGGCTGTCATCCTTTTTGCGTAGATTCTCTACAGGTTTTGAAGATAATGAACAAGGTTTACAGTCGTCTGCTTCAGTTTCGAGGAGTGGAACAACTTTCAGAATGTTTTTCTTTTGAGAATCTGCAGGGTTTTTATGTATAGCTTTGTGAGCCAAGGCTGACAATTCCAGACTTCTCTTGGGTTCAGACTCATCAAGCTGCACCATTTCATAAGAGTCAGTAGACACTGATGATGAATTTCTTTGACCATTCCCTGAGTATGTTTGATCTGGACGAACTTCTTGAGGCTTTGCCGTGGCATTATTAGCATTGATCCCATTTGCATGGCCGTCAGCTATAGCAAAACCAGAAATACCCTCTCTTAAAAGAGATACTTCTGCATCTTCTATATCTTCAGCAGTCTCAATAGAACTCTCATCTTTAATCTGGCATTTGATAACATCACTTGTCTGAAATGATGTGGTTTGGCCTCCTTTGCTAATGGGTGTAGCACAGTTGAGGCTTATCAACTCAAAAGGACTGTCAGGACCATCCTCACTCGATACAGTCTCACAAATTTGATCGATTACAGACTTGTCCTTTAGGATCTTAGCTAAATCGTCATTTTGAGGAGAACTGGAGAAGGATATACTCTGCCATGAAGAGCCCAGGCAACTGCTGAAAGACCCTGAAGACGTTCTTGTGTTTTCGCCATTTCTCATGCTGTTGTTGGGGATTTTATCGTCTTCGATACTTTCCAAGGTGGTGCAAAGGTCTTGCTCTGGCTGGTTTTGGGCATTGCCTTCTTTAACCAAGGCTCCAGCTGACAAAGTAGAAGCTGGTACGCTAGTTTGATCATTCCATTTGTGTCCATTCTGATTATTTTGGACAGATTTTGCTTGTGATTCTTCTGCTTCTGTGCAAAGTGATGGATCAACAAGTTCAAAAGACTCTCCAGATGATCCCAAACTGCTGCTACCTTGAGAACGTCTTGGACGTTGTATTTCAAAGTTTGTTGGGTTTTGACCATTCTTTGAAGGTTGGTCATCTTCACTCTCCAAAGTCATTCCCAAAGTTTCTTTGTGAAAGACTCTGATTGATGGATCTGCAGATTTTTCAGATTTATTCAGGTCCAAAATATTTGCATCACATTCTGTGGTGAGTGTCCCGGTTAGTGTTGTCTGGAAGGCTGTGATGCAGTTAGCATGTAGTCTGCTCCTCCTAACTTTCAGTTCTGAAGCTTTAAAAGCCTCACACACAGATTGGTGGTGCTTCTGAAAGTTTTCGATCATCTTTGTAAAATCTCCGGGAGTGAAGGGGACAGGTTTGTCTTCCATGGTTTTGTAACTATCAGGCATAAAAGAACATGGATCCGAATTTACTAATGGTTTCACTTTCAAAAGGGACTTTGCACGCTGTACCTTCGCCATGACTTCAGAAGAAACCACTGTTTTATCCAAGTCATCTGTGTAACAATAAGAATACAACAGAGCATTGGCTTCCTGACAAGCTTTAATGGCCAGAGAGACCTCTTCTACTGGACCACACATCCACTTATTGGTAATGGCTAAGCAGTAAGCTGCCTTTATAAGTGTGTGTAGCTCTTGCTGACTGGTGACTACATCTTTCTCGGTCTTGGTAAGCAGCCCATTCTCAAACGCTTCTTTAGCAAGGGAGAGATAGAGCTGTTTCTCAGCAGCAGGACAATCTCTGGAGAAACTGTAGGACAACAGGCAAGTTCCCTGAGTAACCTACAGAACAGAAAAACATCATTTTGTTTTTAATACATAAATAATACATACATACATATATACATGCATAAGTAAAATAAAATAAAATAAACACCTAAATATAATACAGCATTTTTCAGCATATATTGTTCCCAGCTGTGGCCTTTATATATTCTATAAGCTTCACTGCCTATAAAGCAGTAGCTCTCTGTTATTCCACATTTTCAGAGTGTGGTTTATCAAGAGATGGACTATAGTGTGTAATTGTAGAAATAATATGTGCTCCAGTATGGTCAGTGGAGCTGATAAACTGGAAAATGAGTGTAGAAACAAGGACGTAACCTTAATCATATGGCTGACATATGTACCGTTCACATTGTAAGTGTGAAAAATAATTAACTCACCATATGTGTGAGCACATACAGAGAACCGAACTGGCTGTAAACCACAGCCATGCGAGCAGCCTGAGCAGCACAGAGCAGACGATTACTGCAGTTTCCTAGAAAACCCTGGAAAAAAGGCAGTACAAAGGGTTAACTTAACTTACAGCAGGTTTCACTAGAGCATGAATACAACAGAGCAACATGCACTAACGTGTCAAACAGATTAGAAATTCAAATTAATTCTATAATTTAAAAAATTGAATTCATTATATAAAAATAAAAGATATATGAATGTAATATAAAGGTAATAATTTTTACATTTTTCAAAGTACACGGTCAGAGAAGTCTGGAATATGGGAAATCTACACAAATTATGCAGATAACATTAGATGTATTAGATGTAAATTACCCTTTACTAGGTAGTTGAAGACGTGTGCCATAGTTGTTTATATGGAATATTATAAGAAAAAAAATATTCACATAAAGATTGCTAAAACATGAATGTATGCTTGTGAACATCATTTAAATGACTGTTTCTTACCAGATCGATAAGAGGCTTTTTTTTAAATGTAGTGAAGTCTTTATCGTTCATTGAGATCAGAACACTGGCCAGAAGTCCGAGAGACGTTCCAATTCCCTGTGATAAATAAAAAATCAGATCAATGGCTAATAAGGTGATATTATTCATATCTTAAGACCTGATTTATCACATAATAAAGTCAAGGAAGTGAGATAGCAAGATGAAGTAGGTGGGTAGCATGGTCCTCCCACTCCCCCATTACTCAGTGAGACTCCAGGTATCAGCCGATATGACAGAAATGGGCAGTACTTCTTAAAGAGGACTGAGCTTTGATATTGTGTAAGCAGCAGTTTCCAAAGCTATAGTGGAGGTTCAAAGTGGTAGCTGGGGTAGAAGTGGCAGTGACTAAAATTATGAATAAATATTTTTTTAAAAGTTATTGTACAGATACATTAGTGTCCACTAAAGATACAGACAGCGTATATATCTTTAAATCTACATCAGGTGTTTTAGTGTCCATTTGTGTTCGCTAATTGTACATTACATTCTCTTCTCCAGAGGGAAACGTTTTCATAATGTAATAGCTTCAAATAAAAAAAAACAAAATATAAATCCTTAAGTTGAAATGAAATCAATTAAAATTAAATACATATAATTAATATAGAATATGGTACAATTTTGTTCCCTAACTAAAACAACTGAAGATGTATATTGAGGCTACCAACACTGACAATTTTTCTAAGAGTGTCACGCCTTCGTCTCGTCATGTCTGTTGTCCCCGGCCATGTGCTTTTAGCACATGGCTATGTTTTGTTTATGTTCTAGTCTCCGCCTTTGTCCCGCCTCCTCGTCTATCATCTGTTAACCCGTCCTTGTTATCTGTCCAGGTGTGTCTCGTTTGTGTATGTATTTAAGCCCTCTTGTTTCACGTCATGTTGGTCGTTCATTTCACTTCATTATGTATTGTTCTCCGGTCTTGTCATGTCGCGTCGTTTATCTCTCGTTTCTAGTCAAGTCATGTTTGTTTCCTAGTTTTGTCGTTTAGTGTATTTTCTGTCTCAGTATTTTATGTCCTCGTCTTGTAGTTCCCTTTGTAGTTTGCCTGTGTTTTGTTATATCTTTGGTTATTAAATATATCCCGTGTTTTAGCGAATGCGTCCGCCTCCTTCAATCCACACCCCGTCCCTGACAGAATGAACGACCACAAGGACGCAGCTAGCGCGGATTACTACCTCAAGGGGTGTGCCGTTCGCCGGACTCCATTCCGCACAGGCCCCAAAGATCCTGTGGGGGAGGCTTTGAAAGCGGCCTCGGAATGGAGTCGCCGGCTCCAGCTCCTGCCTGGCGCTGCTCCGGATCCTATAGCGGAGGAGTCGACTCGGGAATCGAGTAGTTGCGCCAGCGGGAGTCGAAAGAGTCGGCGGAAGAACCGTGCTGGAGTTCCCCCCTCGCTGGAGGATTACCCCCTCAGGTCCGGGGAAATTTTTGGGGGGGCGTTAAGGGTAGGGGCTGTTAGCCTCACCTCCGTACCTCTGAGGTCTGAGGCTAACAGGGGCGCACCTCGAGGTGATCTAATGGGTGCGCCTGTGAAACCCCCTAAACCCTTTACAGCTCCAGCGCGAGCCCGGCGAGCAGCACAAACCCCTGTCCTCGAGAGCGCGGCACGCGCCTCTCCTGTCCTCGAGAGCGCGGCGCGCGGCTCTCCTGTCTTCGTGAGCGCGACGCGCGCCTCTCCTGCCTCCTTGGACGTCGTCGCAGGTCCCCCCGCCGCTCCTGTCTCGGTGATGGCGGCACCCGCCGCTCCAGTGTCCGTGATGGCGGCACCCGCCGCTCCAGTGTCCGTGATGGCGGCACCCGCCGCTCCAGTGTCCGTGATGGCGGCACCCGCCGCTCCAGTGTCCGTGATGGCGGCACCCGCCGCTCCTGTCCCGGTGATGGCGGCACCCGCCGCTCCTGTCCCGTTGATGGCGGCACCCGCCGCTCCTGTCCCGTTGATGGCGGCACCCGCCGCTCCTGTCCCGTTGATGGCGGCACCCGCCGCTCCTGTCCCGTTGATGGCGGCACCCGCCGCTCCAGTGTCCGTGATGGCGGCACCCGCCGCTCCAGTGTCCGTGATGGCGGCACCCGCCGCTCCAGTGTCCGTGATGGCGGCACCCGCCGCTCCAGTGTCCGTGATGGCGGCACCCGCCGCTCCAGTGTCCGTGATGGCGGCACCCGCCGCTCCAGTGTCCGTGATGGCGGCACCCGCCGCTCCAGTGTCCGTGATGGCGGCACCCGCCGCTCCAGTGTCCGTGATGGCGGCACCCGCCGCTCCAGTGTCCGTGATGGCGGCACCCGCCGCTCCAGTGTCCGTGATGGCGGCACCCGCCGCTCCTGTCCCGTTGATGGCGGCACCCGCCGCTCCAGTGTCCGTGACGGCGGCATCGGCCGCTCCTGTCCCCGTGACGGCGGCATCGGCCGCTCCTGTCCCCGTGACTGTGGCTACGGCCGCTCCTGTCCCCGTGACGGTGGCTACGGCCTCTCCTGTCCCCGTGACGGTGGCTACGGCCTCTCCTGTCCCCGTGACGGTGGCTACGGCCTCTCCTGTCCCCGTGACTGTGGCTACGGCCTCCCCTGCCCATGTCCGTAGGTCGGCCCGAAGGACTTCAGGGCCGATCCCCAGGACTGTGCCCAGGCTGGTTCCTCAGACTGCCACACAGACATTAGCCAGTCCTGGGCACCGCCCTGTTATTTTGGTTCCCTTGTCTGTCCCTGTCATGGTTCCCGTCTCTGTCCTTGTCCCAGTACCCGTGTCAGCCTTTGTCTCTGTCCCTGTACCTGTTACTGTATTCATGTCTGTCCCCGTAAACGTCTTGGTCCCTGTTCCCCTACCAAGTCCAGTCCAGTCTCCTGTCCTGCCTCATGTCCAGTCCCCTGTCAGCCCTGTCCAGTCTCTGTTTCAAACCCCTGTCCAGTCTCAAGTCTCGTCACCTGTCCAGTCACCGTTTCAACCCTCTGTCCTGTCTCCATTCCAGTCCCCTGTCCTGTCACCTGCCCAAGTCCAGTCTCCTGTGAGTCATGTCCAGTCCCCGTTTCAACCCTTTGTCCGGTCTCATGTTCAGTCCCCTGTTAGTCATGTCAAGTCTCCGTATCCGTCCCATGTTCAGTCCCCTGTCTTGTCTCCAGTCCAGTCTCCCGTCAATTCCCATGTGTCAACTCCTGTCCTGTCCAGTCCGTTCTCGTCTCTTGTTGCCCCCCTTTGTCAGTCTCCTGTCATGTCCCATGTCCCGTCTCATATATTCGGTCCTGTCGTGTCCCCAGCTCCTGTGTCGGTTCCCGTCCTGTCCTGAGTCCTGTCTCCTGTTGGTTTGTTGTCCTGTCTTGTTTTTCGTGCCCTCTCCTGCGCCAGCTCCTGGGGGGTTTAGGAGTACGCGCCCGGGAGTTGCGCGTTCTTGGGGGGGGCATCTGTCACGCCTTCGTCTCGTCATGTCTGTTGTCCCCGGCCATGTGCTTTTAGCACATGGCTATGTTTTGTTTATGTTCTAGTCTCCGCCTTTGTCCCGCCTCCTCGTCTATCATCTGTTAACCCGTCCTTGTTATCTGTCCAGGTGTGTCTCGTTTGTGTATGTATTTAAGCCCTCTTGTTTCACGTCATGTTGGTCGTTCATTTCACTTCATTATGTATTGTTCTCCGGTCTTGTCATGTCGCGTCGTTTATCTCTCGTTTCTAGTCAAGTCATGTTTGTTTCCTAGTTTTGTCGTTTAGTGTATTTTCTGTCTCAGTATTTTATGTCCTCGTCTTGTAGTTCCCTTTGTAGTTTGCCTGTGTTTTGTTATATCTTTGGTTATTAAATATATCCCGTGTTTTAGCGAATGCGTCCGCCTCCTTCAATCCACACCCCGTCCCTGACAAAGAGTACCAGTGCTGTTAGAAGAATAAAATGGTTTGCTGAATTAAGTGTGGTCTGTACCTTTTTATCAGGTAAAGGTAGAATATAGAATCCGATAAGTGAAGCCCAGATGAGCTCTGCAGCCTCCAGCCACAGTCCTGCAAAAAAATATAAATAAATAAAAGATTTTTCATAGAAATATAAACATATAAAATACCTCTAAAACCACAAATATTGTGACATTATGATCAGTGATGAGGTGTCAAAACTGTCCTCTAATGCAAGCCAACTTTAATCAGAATGTAATGTTTTATCTTGTTACTTCATAGTCATTTTTAGTATTATCAAATCACAAGTCACAACTCAGATATGTGTGAGCACGTTCGTTTTTAGACTCTGGAATTAGGGGTTAACAGTGTAGATATACTACTTCCAAAAATGTTTGGTTAAGCATCACATTACCCTTTTAAAAATAAATTTATGACCTCACCTAACTTTTGTAGCACCTGCCCTCGAACCTGAAAGCTGACAGCCTGCACCAGAGTCCGGTCACTCTCTTTGTGATATTTCCAACAGCCTAAAATAGAAGGAAAATATTGATTATGTAAATTTAACTACACTCATAAAAATATAAGACATAAGAATTTCTCTAAAATATACGGTGTGATGAAGGTCAAGTTTTCAACTTACCAGTTGCTCCACATGTATTTATCAAACTGCTCAATATGTACTCAGCTTTCTGTAGCTTACCTTCATAAAACGAGAGATAAACATTGACAGAGATTTTATTGGAAATACTGATAATACAGTTGTTACTATTATTATGATTGTGGTAATAGCTCATAAAATATTTTAACAAACATTCATCTCCAGACTTGTGTTCCTCATTCTTATAACTTTAATATTTAATAATATATGCTAAATAATAAGCCTTTAGCTTAATAAAGTTAATTAAGTTAATTATTAACATTCAAGGGCCACACGGTTGTGCAGAAGGTAGTGTCGCAGTCACACAGTTCCAGGGACCTGGAGGTTGTGGGTTCATGTCCCACTCCGGTTGACTGTCTGTGAGGAGTGTGGTGTGTTCACCCTGTGTCTGCGTGGGTTTCCTCCAGGTGACTGTCTGTGAGGACTGTGATGTGTTCTCCCTGTGTCTGCGTGGGTTTCCTCCGGGTGACTGTCTGTGAGGAGTGTGGTGTGTTCTCCGGGTGACTGTCTGTGAGGAGTGTGGTGTGTTTTCCCTGTGTCTGCGTGGGTTTCCTCCGTGTGACTGTCTGTGAGGAGTGTGGTGTGTTCTCCCTGTGTCTCCGTGGGTTTCCTCTGTGTGACTGTCTGTGAGGAGTGTGGTGTGTTCTCCGGGTGACTGTCTGTGAGGAGTGTGGTGTGTTCTCCCTGTGTCTGCGTGGGTTTCCTCCGTGTGACTGTCTGTGAGGAGTGTGGTGTGTTCTCCCTGTGTCTACGTGGGTTTCCTCCGGGTGACTGTCTGTGAGGAGTATGGTGTGTTCTCTGGGTGACTGTCTGTGAGGAGTGTGGTGTGTTCTCCGGGTGACTGTCTGTGAGGAGTGTGGTGTGTTCACCCTGTGTCTGCGTGGGTTTCCTCCGTGTGACTGTCTGTGAGGAGTGTGGTGTGTTGCCTGCTCAGAGTGTGGCATGTTTAGTTTAACGCCCTTTTCCACCTCTAGCGATAAATATAGTGGTTGTATTTGTAGTAAGTGTCAGCTATTTAGCTCTCTGGTGGATAAAGTGGACCAGCTAGAAGTGCGCATCCGGAGCTTATTATTGTTGAGGGATAAACAGCGAGATTCAGTGTTAGCAACTCCGGGTGCCTTAGGAAGAGTTAGCACCCCCACGACTCCGGCGTTAGAGCCCTCACAGCGGGGTGAATGGGTGACGTCTCGGCGTCATAGCCGGAAAGCTAAGGCTGATGCTAACGCTGAGGCCAAAGCTAGCCCACCGGGACACCACGCTCCTCCGATTCGCGTGTCAAACAGGTTTGCCCTGCTCAGCGAAGCACCCGCTGAGGAGCCTGTTAAGAGTGCTCTGGTTATAGGAGACTCTATTGTTCGGCACGTGAAATTAGCTACTCCTTTAGGGGCGCCGGCAGTAACAGTTAGCTGTTTATCGGGAGCCAGAGCGCCGGATATTAGTGGCAACCTTAGACTGTTAGCTAATAGGAGATATTCGAGGGTAGTCATTCATGTAGGGGCCAATGATATTCGTCTGCGGCAGTCTGAGGTAACTAAGGGTAATATTACAGAGGTGATTAAACTGGCCCAGACGATGTCCGATGCCGTAATCTGCTCTGGCCCCATACCAATGCGGCGTGGCGACGAAGCTTACAGCAGACTTTGGGCGTTAAACTGCTGGATGTCCAAGTGGTGTTCCGAAAATCAAGTGGGCTTTATAGACAATTGGTTACGTTTTGAGGGCAAGCCTGGTCTTATAGGTAGGGATGGTATCCACCCCACGCGGGAGGGTGCTGCCTTACTTTCTTGCAGCATAGCACATAGTCTTTTAGTTAGTCGGCAGAGTAGTGTAGATAGCTGCTGACAATCCAGAGCCGGGACCAGGCCGCAGACAGACAGGCTAAACCGACCGTCTGCGAACTGTCTTGAGGCGTCACCCAGGTTCAACTGTATTGAGACTGTGTCTTTCCCCCGAACTAAATGTAAAAGTAGAAAAACAAAATCAGCCTGTTTCAGCAACCTAATCAATATTAAATCATACACAACACCTAGCAGCAACACCTCAGAACTAAAATTTGGGTTACTCAACATAAGATCACTAAACTCAAAAGCACTCATCGTAAATGATATTATAAGTGATCATAAATTCAATGTTTTCTGTCTCACGGAAACATGGGTTAAACCAAATGAATATTTGGCACTAAATGAAGCCACCCCCCTAGGCTATAATTATGCACATAGCCCAAGAATATCAGGCAAAGGAGGTGGAGTATGTGTAATTTACCAAAATACCCTAGAAATTAGTCTTAAACAATGTGACACCTTCTCTTCTTTTGAGGTTCTCTCCACTATTATTACAAATCCGGTCACAAAAAAGGACGCATTTTTATTATGCAACATTTACAGACCACCAGGGCCTTACTTAGAATTTCTGAAAGAATTCAGCGATTTTGCTACAAACCTAGCGGTGTGCAATCATAAAGTTATAATTGTAGGAGATTTCAATATCCATTTTGAGAAGGAAAGTGACCCACTAAAAAAGGCATTTACCTCAATCTTAGACTCTATTGGTATTACTCAAAATGTAACAGGGCCTACACACTACTGCAGCCACACTTTAGACTTAGTTCTGACACTAGGTCTTAACATTGACAAAATTAATATCTTACCGCAATCCTCAGCAATCTCCGATCATTACTTAATTTCATATGAGCTACGTTTTATCCATAATATATGTAAGAACCCTCGCTATTCTACAAGGCGTATAATAAAACCATCTACCGCCCTACAATTTATAGAAAACCTACCAGAACTATCGACCCCAGTTCCAACTCCATCAGACCCAATGGACCTAGATGTACTAACTGACTACCTAGAAAATACCTGTCGATCTACTTTAGAAAAGGTAGCACCACTTAAACATAAAAGTATAAGACAGAAAAAGCTCGCACCATGGTATAACGATAAGACCCGTACTTTAAAACAAACATTACGAAAACTAGAGCGGAAATGGCGATCAACCAAGCTTGAAGTGTTTCATTCTGCCTGGAAGGACAGCCTTATATAGTATAGAAATGCCCTCACTAAAGCTCGCTCAGCATATCTGGCCTCGCTGATCTCCAATAATAAAAATAATCCGAGAGCACTGTTTAGTGTGTTTTCTAGAATTACAAAAAATCAAGCAGGTTCTGAACAACTAATTCCAGCAACTCTCACCAGTAAAGATTTTATAGACTTTTTTAATAATAAAATTGAGAATATTAGACAACAAACTCTAGCCACAGGATCAAATCCATCCTGGCTGCCACCTGATGTGATTGAAATAAAACATAATATAACTGTAAAAGAAAGACTTGAAACCTTTTACCCACTCCCACAATTAGAACTAGAGAAGATTATCACCTCCGCAAACTGTACAACTTGCACACTTGACGCAATTCCCACAAAGTTGCTCAAAGAAGTACTACCAGCTATTATTGATCCTCTTTTAACTATAGTAAACTCATCGCTTAGTCTGGGCCATGTACCCAAAGCTTTTAAACTAGCAGTTATTAAACCTATGATCAAGAAACCAAATCTTGATGCTAGTACACTGTCTAATTACAGGCCTATTTCTAATTTGCCATTTCTGTCTAAGATCTTAGAAAGAGCTGTGGCCCAACAACTTAGTTCATATCTACATAAGAATCATATATATGAAAAATTCCAATCTGGATTCAGGCAACATCATAGTACAGAGACAGCTCTAGTCAAGATAACAAATGATCTTCTTCTTGCCTCTGATCAAGGCCACGTATCCCTGTTGGTGCTTCTTGACCTAAGCGCAGCCTTCGATACAATAGACCACAATATTCTCATAGAAAGGTTAGAAAACATGGTTGGAATCACAGGGACAGCCCTATTATGGTTCAAATCTTACTTAACGGAACGTTATCAATTCGTAAAAGTAAACAATCTAAATTCAAATTATTCTAAAGTAAGATTTGGAATTCCACAAGGCTCTATTTTAGGACCATTATTATTTACATTATACATGTTACCGCTAGGCACAGTTATAAGAAACCATGACATTAACTTTCACTGTTACGCAGACGACACACAATTGTATATTTCAGCCAAGCCCGATGACAAACACAGATTAAAGAAAATAGAGGACTGTGTAAAAGACGTGAAAGGCTGGATGTTGCGTAACTTCCTCCTTCTAAACAGCAACAAAACAGAGGTCCTGCTTTTGGGTCCAAAAGTGACAAGAAATAAATTATCAGATTTAATTTTAAATCTAGCTAACTTTCCAGTTAAACCTGGTTCAGCAGCAAAAAATCTTGGTGTCATAATTGACCCGGATTTATCATTTGATCAACACATAGGTAGTATCACTAGGACAGCTTTTTTGCATCTTCGCAATATTTCTAAGATTAGAAATGCCTTATCCCTCCAGGACGCAGAAACATTAGTACATGCCTTTATTACTTCAAGGCTTGACTACTGTAACGCACTACTGTCAGGATGCACCAGCAGCAATTTAAGAAAACTTCAACTAGTTCAAAATGCTGCAGCTAGGGTCCTCACTAAAACTAGAAAATTTGAACATATCAGCCCAGTTTTATCATCACTTCATTGGCTGCCTGTTAAATTCCGCATTGACTACAAAATTTTGTTATTAACATATAAAGCTCTACATGGGCTTGCTCCTGAATATCTTCAAGATACAATTTCCTATTATGAGCCTCCACGTTCACTCAGATCACAGAATACTGGATTTTTAAATGTTCCCAGAATTCAGAAGGCCTCAGCTGGGGGAAGAGCCTTTTCTTATAAAGCCCCCCAACTCTGGAATGATCTTCCAAAAAATGTTCGGGACTCAGACACAGTCGCAATCTTCAAATCTAGGCTAAAAACTCATTTGTTTAGTTTATCATTTGGTAGCTAATGCTCCCCCATAGATAAAGGCGGCAGATCCGGGGGGTCCATGGACACAGGGAATTATAGTATACTGAGACGCTGGTGCTGTCGTCCCGCCGCTTCTCGCGATCACTCAGGTTTGTTGACGGTGGAGCGGAGGGATGCCAGTGTTTCAGGATGCTCCCGTGTCTGTGTGTCCTCCTGGTTCTCTCCTTTTAGTTAATGCTGTCATAGTCAGATCTGCCGGAGTCATTAGCCACACTCTGGAAATTTTCATATTTTCTACTTTACAAACACAAAACAGTTCAAAACTAATTCCATCCCTTTACATCTTTCCGAGTAAACGACTGCCCACCTGTCTGTCTGGACACTGATGGATGACTGTCGAGATCCTCCTCCACACTTCAGACCAGCTGCCCACGCTCCAGCAACCACCAAGTGCCTTGAAGCTGTCCCTACACTGAAGTTCTCATGGACTACTAACCATCATCACCAGTAGATTGACCAGAGGAGGATCTGTCACCCCTTGTGAGCCTTGGTTCCTCCCAAGGTTTCTTCCTCAGCTGGGGGAGTTTTTCCTTGCCACTGTCGCCCCTGGCTTGCTCACTTGAGGTTTTTACATTTGTCTTTACATTTCATGTCAAATCTTGTCTTACTGGAATTCTGTGAAGCTGCTTTGTGACAACATCAGTTGTGAAAAGCGCTATAAAAATAAACTTTGATTTGATTTGATTTGATTCTCCAGGTGACTGTCTGTGAGGAGTGTGGTGTGTTCTCCCTGTGTCCGCGTGGGTTTCCTCCATGTGACTGTCTGTGAGGAGTGTGGTGTGTTCTCCGGGTGACTGTCTGTGAGGAGTGTGGTGTGTTCTCCTTGTGTCTGAGTGGGTTCCCTCCCACAGACCAAAACACACATTGGCAGGTGAATTGGCTTAGAAGTGTCCCTAGGTGTGAGCGAATGTGTTAGTGAGTGTGTGAGCCCTGGGAAGGACCTGCGCCCCCTCCAGGGTGTGTTCCTGCCTTGCACCCAGTGATTACTGGTAGGCTCTGAACCCACCACAACCCTGAAATGGATAAGCACTTACAGACAGTTAATGATTAAATTAATTAAATAATATTTTACATTTTAATTGTATTTGCCTATCTAAACAAATTCCTAATTCATTAGTTCTTCTCAAATTCAGTGAAAAAAAAGTTACATAACATAAATCATATCTGGTTTGAAGCCACTTTGTTTACCACAACATGTTTTTCTTAAATCCAATTAACTTTCTTATAAAGAAATCCAGCTTAGGTGTGGAAACCCTTATCTGGGCAAGACATTCAGTGGTAGGTTAAGGCAGATTGCTGATTGTTTGAGAATGAACTCACCGGTGTTAAGGTAGATTCGAGCCTGACGTATGACGATCTGTGGAGCCACACTGGTTTCGGGGTAACGTCTGTGTAGTGCTTTAGCAATCTTCAGCAGAATGTGTGAACTGTCGATCCAGTAAAGGAAACGATCCAAAAGAAAGACAGCTGACATCGCCCAGTGAGGCTCCACAGCAGAGATACATGCTTTAAGAAAGGCCTGTCAACAGGGTAAATTACATACGCTCTGAAATTCCACAAAGTGAAGTGTGTAGCTTTAAGAAAGACCTACCAGCAGAATGAGAATAAACCAATTAATCTTAATTTTAATAAGTAATTTCTCTTCTTCTTATGAAACAGTGATTATAATGACACCTAGTGGCTAAAATGTACCAGAGATGTAAATTATTTCACTCTTGGCAGAGAGTATAACACCCCAGGCAGGCCCCACCATATGCAGCATAATCTGGTTCAACTTATTGCACATAAATATAATAATTCATAATTTATACATATTGCTGGCTATTTTTGGTACTATAAATGATTTAACGCTTCTTCAAACTTGTAGTATATTAAGGGTCACCATCACTTCGAGTGTAGTTATCATTATACAAAAATGTACGGCAACAAAAAATAAAATGAAAGTTAAAGATAATGTTACATGACTTTTAACTGGAAATTCCCCAAAAGGTCAAGTGTGTTTGTCCACAATTCACATTGAGAAACGGTGATTACACAACAATTTCTTGTAAACAGGACCATTTTGTGAGTCATGGCTGTGTTTGACTGTGAAGACACATAGCAAACCACACAAATAGTATAAGAATACGACACTTGTTTATGTATAGTGTACATGCTCATGTATAAGTCGCAGCAATACTAAAAGAATGCTGTAATTTAGTATGAATTATTCCTCACTGAAACATGAGAATATAATCTAAGAAGTGTACATTCCCAACAATTATAATTTACCACACAATGATTGTGAATGACCATGTTAAATGTCAAAAGGCACCAGACACTTTCTAGAAAATCTGGAAATTTGAGACAAAGTATTGTCTAGAATTGTGTAAAAACAAACAACAATTTAAGGCGAAATTCATTTAATTTTCATCCTCCATTTGTAAATGCTGAGATGTAAACCACGTGATTGAGATTGTTCTCAGTCTAGAGAAATGTACCGGAATTGTTCACAGTGGAGGTGAATGGAACCCAAAATCGTCCTCTAAATGCCCCTCACAGAAATGTACTGCAGTAAATGCGTGCGAATACACCATTGGTGTCTGACCATGATTTTGATAAAGCTTTGGTTTTTAAATCCATTCCTGGTGGACAGTGATGTGGAGGATGTATGAGGTAAAGAAACATACTGAGGTGAGATTTCCAACACTGTCCATCATCCTCATCATTTCACATAAAGCCCTTTAGACGTATGGAGGTCAGTGATGGCTGTGGAGAGGAAATAACAAAACACTTTTCATCTCTGTTTTGTAAAATGTGGGCTTTGTAGTTCATTACCATGAGCTGAGGTAGATGTTGGTTGATGAGGTCCATGGTGTTGACTTTATCCTCTGATGTTACAGAGTGTTTGTACTGCCATCTCTCCTCCACAAACGGCCACTTCATCTCCACCGCATCCAGCAGCAGAGACCTCAGGTCCTCAGAGAGAAAACCTGGGGTGCGGTGGTAGGAAACAGAAATTAGATTAAAGAAAAACACAATACCACTATCTTTTACTTACTTCTCATGGATTTTTTTCTTGGAGTTTCTCCTTTACCATTTACCTGAAGAGATTTAATCTAAGCTGGTTACGTAATGTAAAACGAAAGGAAAATAATTCACTTATTAATATAACTAAAGATATCTCAGACCACTGGAACTGACTTTCTAAAAATAATCGCATTTGAAACTACAGTTCGGGCGGCACGGTGGCGCAGCAGGTAGTGGGTTCGATTCCCACTCCGGGTGACTGTCTGTAAGTAGTTGCTGTGTTCTCCCCGTGTCCGCGTTAGTTTCCTCCGGGTGCTCCGGTTTCCTCCCACAGTCCAAAAACACACATTGGTAGGTGGATTGGCGACTCAAAAGTGTCCGTAGGTGTGAGTGAATGTGAATGTGTGTGTGCGTGTTGCCCTGTGAAGGACTGGCGCCCCCTCCAGGGTGAATTCCTGCATTGCACCCAATGATTCCAGGTAGGCTCAGGACTCACTGCAACCCTGAACTGGATAAGGGTTACAGATAATGAATGAATGAATAAAAACTACAGTTCAGTAGTTTTCGCAAATTGTAATAACTACTGTCTTCTACAGCCCAGTATGTTTGTGTTCCGTTACCTCTTGTTAGTCTGAAGTTTTCTTTGTCCAGTGTGGGCTTCTCTTTTTCTGCAAGCTGCAGACATTCCTCCAGAACTGAGGTCAATTCCACAGTGTTCATATCTGTTATTATACACTATGTGTGTTGTCAGCTTCAAAACATATTCACATGGAGAGAGAAATAAAAAGTTTACCATCCAATCTACAAGTACTTTAACCTATTGATTTACTCTCAGTGAGATACTGTAGCTTCTAAACACATTTTAACATGTGTACCATACGTAAAATTTCTGTATAATCATAAACAAAATGCCACACTTTCTTATTTTCTTATTTTACTATAGAATATATATTTTTCGCCTCACTGAATGCCTTCACTGTGCATTTATTATAGCAATAGCCAATAAAGCAATTTGGCAAGAGTCTTAACCCATAATTATGACTTAGAATTTCATAATACTGATATTTCATTGACAAAATATATCTGCATTTTAGCATTTCATAATGATAATTATGTATTTTATAAGTTGCAACAGATAAGTTATCTCATTATTATGATACATAATTCTCATAATTAGGAACTGATAATTACATGATAATTACCTGCTACCTCATTGTATAGAGAAATTATGGTGTCACATATTAATGACCTATCATCTAATAGTAATGAAAAAAAATGATAGGGTCTCATAAATATAAAAAGTTCACTCAAAATTACTCAAAATTATTATTGTAGATTCTCACTTCTCGTTCCTACCTGAAGAGAATGAGTCCTTCAGGGACAAAGATGAGCTTCTGTCACTTTTTCTCTCTTCATTGAAAAATAATCCGGTGGTTTCTTTTTTGTTGTTTTTCTGGAAAGTTGTCGTAATTCCAGATTCTCCCACTTCCTTGTTACAGTGACGCTTATTTGTCAATAGGCTGAACGAGCTGATGTAACACACAGAACACAAAAGAAGATATGTATATTTTATAGTTCATAGACATGTCCAGTGCGAGAAAATATTATGTATATAACATATAAAGTTCTTTAAAATAGGGTAAAGTATAAGTTTTATATAGCGAACAACTGCATACTGTTGAGTGGCGATGTTCATTCGCGAACGGGTCGATTCTATGAATCAGTTCCTTAAAATGAAACGCGAGTCGACTCAAATAGAATCTTTTTTAAATATAGTTATTTAGTTCGTAAGTAGGTTAATTAGTTAGTCGGTATACGTATTTGGGACAGCTGCTACAGCCCTGGGGCCTCGGTGTCCTAGATTTGATCTTTTCTTCGGTTTATTTTCTCTCAGGAATTTGTTGTGTTCTTAGTTTGCATGGTTTTCTTTTAGGCTAGTAACAATAATTTCACTGAGAAGGTGATATGCGACTTTAATTTATTTTGCTCAATAAACAATAGCAGTTTTTTGTGAATTACAATGTTTAAAATAAGTCACAGTGGATTAAACAAGATGATTCGATCAATAGATGAACGAGTCGACTCTTATTTGGTGAACCGAGACATTGATTGTGACTCACGGAGACAAAATCTGAAATACCCTATACTAGCATTTAGCTTTCAGTTGACAGAGTTATGGTGCCTTTTGGGTTGAAGGGCGATACAACGCTGCCATTTTCATGTGCGGTTTGCTATAAAGAAACTGGCGTGCGTACAAAACTTCAGCCTGAAAGCTAGAACAGAATACAGCATAGCTAGCTAAATCAAAACTGTTGCCTTTGTACTCGTACGTTAGCAATTTGCTAACGCTAGCTTGCCAGCTATAATGATAAGAATAAGGCTGTCTTTCATGGTGCGGACTTATTTAATATAAAATATATGTGTATTCCGTCATTTTAAAAGTAGGCCCGTGCAAGAAATTATGACATTAGATGTGGAATAAGCACATTAGCTATGAAAGTAGTGGATGTAGTCGTGTGCAACAGGTGGCTCCGTGGCGCAATGGATAGCGCATTGGACTTCTAGGCTTGAAACTAGTGCAAGTGATTCAAAGGTTGTGGGTTCGAGTCCCACCGGAGTCGCATTTTTAACCTTCATATAATTTGACGTAATGCCGTTTTTCAAAGCTGTGGTGATGTACTTGCATACAAGCAACCACTGTTAACCATAAACGTATGCTTTATTTTATCAATAAAATTTTACATATTATGCAGGACCTCCTAGATATATGACCTCCTGAATATAATTGGAGCATCAATATGTCGCCTCATTTTCCTAATAACCTGTCTCTTGTGTGAGTTTGTCTAAGGATTTGTTTATGTTCATATAAAAATCATGTCATTATTCCATTCTTATTTCTGATTTCTTCTATCTATCTGTTCCTTCCTCTGTTAACCCCTGCCTCCAGTTTATAATACATGGATTAGTTCCCCCTCGTTGTAGCATTAAGACTCCATTACCCAACATCCCTCACTGACCGGAGGAGGAAAACGCATGGATTTATTTATTTGCCGAAAGTGTAGCGTTTCTTTGCTCTAAAGCATCGTTTAACACAATTCTACTATGTTTGCTGTCTCGTTAACCTGTTATCCGGCGGTGTGAAGCCGTGTATGTAGCTGTGAATGTGATTTTGCTTGTGATTTTAGGAGATAAATACAGTAAAACGCGCTTTTGCGAGCAGATGGAGAGCGACAGATGGACCTCAGCTCGCCCAGGAAAGTAGGACACAGCCGGCAGGATTAATCACACAATGACCGCTCAACCACACTCCATACTAAACTACAATCAACTACAGCATAACTACATTCTTCTCGGCCTGGTACAGGTTTACTACTAAGCTTTAATCAGGAGCAACGTCTTCAGCAGAGAATTTCATCTTAAAACCAGTGTCTAAAAGGAGGAGAGGTGAGGGACCACTTTGATCTTGCGGCACCTTTTCCTACTGGTAGTGTGTGTGTGTGTGTGTGTGTATGTTGTATTTTATCAGCTTGTGTTATATGCATACACCTAACAGCCATAACATTAAATTTCCTAATTGGTTATACACACACTGTCTATTTGATCAGACCCACTGACCACCTGAGAATTTTGCAGTTTCATGAAGTAGGACATTTGTTCGTCAGCATACTTTGTTAGCCTCTTCCAGCCTGATCTGCAACAGTCAAAACCCCTGTAGGACCACCACTCAGCTGGTAGAATTTGGCTGTTGGATAATTCTCAGTGCTGCAGTGACACTAATGTGGTGCTGGTGTGTTAGTTTGTGTTGTGCTTGTCCGAGTGGATCAGACACAGCAGTGTTGTTCGAGTTTTTATACACTGTACCCACTCACTCCTTACTGTACTAGACACGCTTACTGAGATGCTAACACTCTAGCTGAGTGGTGGTCCTACAGGCGTCTTGACTGTGTAATATGGATGTATGTTTTCTTACAGGTATGGTGGATAATCGTTACGCCACAGCCTTGGTAATTGCTTGTGTGTTGAGTGCTCTGGCTAGTGTGTATCTCTCCGTGGCAGTGGGCACACAGCACTGGTATCAGTACAGCAGTCCCCCAGTATATGGGGAACCCAATGCCTCTGAGTTGCGCTCACTACATGAGGAGTTCTCCCATGGGGAATTTGATGAGAAAACCTACAGTGACTCGCTTTTCCGCCTCAATGGCACCCTGGGGCTGTGGTGGAGGTGTCTGCAGGTCCCCACTGACTCACACTGGTACAAAGAGCCTGGTAAGTTTGGACTCATACCTACAAACTTATACATTATCTCACTTTTAAACTTTGCTTTCACTTCAGACGTTCCTTTTACACTTATCAGTTGTGTTCTGTTGCCTGTATAGTTTGGCATTTGTGATGGAGCACCATCAAACTCCCCTAGGAGTTTGATCCATAATCAATTATCCAATATCAGTTCCTGACAACAGTAAAGTTGTATGTAGCTGAATGGCATCAAACCCTCACAGTAATGTAGCAATGTGGAAAAAGCTCCTGAATAATGCCCCTGATATCAGAAGAAATGATAGAACATTGGGCCATATGTGTGATGCTTTTACAATTGTTATTTATTTATTTATTTATTTTTTCACAGAAGGAATATCTATATATTTAATTATTAATATTATAAAATAAAATAAGTGTCATTTTGTTGTATTTATTGTTGTGTATTCAGGCTTTGCCATGTTTTCCTATATTTTCCTTTTCTCTAAAATGTAAAGTGCATAATATCTATATTCTGTCCTGCTTTCACACTTGAAGCCCACATGCCACCTGGCAGCTAATTGTGAGATTACAGAAAATAATTAATTGTGGATTATGTTCAGGTTTTCCTGAAGCCAAACACAGTAATTTTGCATATTGTCATGAATGTGTCTTTATTGAGTTATGGATGACATTTTTACAGAAATGTATTCCATGTGTTCTGTCCCACTGTGTGTGTGTTTGTGTGTAGATCCTAAGATGGTTATGGAGTGTGTGAGCTTCACTCTGTCTCAGCAATTTACGCCCAAGTACAAGGAACCAGGCAACCACAACAGTGGAGAGGACATGATACGAACCTGTGAGTACCACACACACATACACGAAACACCTACATATTTATTGCCACTTTTGTATCCAGACAGGACTAAAATAACCAGAGTAACACTGGGTTTTGTGAAAAACAGTAGGGACAACATCAATGTGGTCTGTCCAGATGGGAATAAAATCACTGAGGAACCCATGGATATTTACAAATGTCTGAGCTTTTATGATTACTTTGCCTGGTTTGTGGTGGCTCTCAAGTGGAGCAACATTCTAAATCATGGCTTTATCATCAGATTTTCATTGTCAGTGTGGATACTAGGTTTTTAGTGCTAGTGCTTTCCAGGATGATTTTCTCATTCTCTCTTCTTTTTTTCCCTTTAGACCTGTGGCGGTGTCAGTTCCTCTTGCCCCTGGTCTCTCTGGGGTTGGTGTTGTTGAGTGGACTTGTGGGTTTCTGTGCATGCTTGTGTCGCAGTCTCAGTCCCACACTTGGTATCGGACTACTCCACCTACTTGCAGGTCAGTGAAATCTACTAAATACCTAAATTCACCCCCAAAACATCACCATAACTTTGCGATCAAACAGAGATGTGTTTGGTTTTTTTCTAGAAAATAGACCCAGCTGGTCAGTTTTGGATTATAAGGTATTGCTAAAACTCTAGTTATTTTGACTTAATTATACATTATATTCCTCTCTCTCTCTCTCTCTCTCTGCCTCTCTCTATTTCTCTTTCATCTTTCTTTTTTGCTTTCTATCTTTCTTTTTTGCTTTCTTTCTCCCTCAGGTGTATGTTCTCTGGGAACTGTTTGTTGTTTTCTGGCAGGGATGGACCTGCTGCACCGTGTGTCTGTTCTGCCTGAGCGTGTGGATGGGGCACTGGGCTGGTCGCTGTACCTTGCTCTCATCTCTTCTCCACTGCACATGATGGCAGCTGCGCTGCTTGTTTGGGCTGCACGCAGCCATAGCAAAAGCTACTACCGCATGACTGCCTACCGAGTAGCCTAGAACATGCCTAGAACCTGTGTAGAACCTGTCCAGAACTCTGGACAATATAGGCTTAACAATCATAAGAAATCGCTTAACTGCTTTCTAAACCTTTTACTTAGGGCTGCAACTAAGATTTATTTTTACTGTCAGTGAAGCTATCAACTATTATTCAACTAGCATCCCTTCTTTTGACAACATCAACTTCATCAAATTTCTCACTGGTGCGATGATTAAAGAGCACTTTTTAAAACAAATATAGGAGCCATATTGCCCCTATATTCCTTTAGTGTATTACATTCTGTAATACTGAATGTTTGGATCACATTAATATTATTGAGCCTTTTTCTATGTGAAACAACAATCAGATCATAACACACTACAAGATTAGAGGAAAATATGGCTTCTATATCAGTGTAGTATGTCAGGATAAAGCACTTTTCAGTGAAACAGTTGAAGCCACCTACAGGTCATAATAATGTATTACACTCTGTCAGAAATATCATGTAGATCAAGAAGGTTGTAGAGCATTACAGAACATATTACAAATTATATTACATTATTAAATTATGGTGTTCTCCTCATGTCCAAGTGGGTTTCCTCCGTGTGCTCCGGTTTCCTCCCACGGCCCAAAAACACCCGTTGGTAGGTGGATTAGCGACTCAGAAGTGTCCATAGGTTTGAGTGTGTGCCGCCTTGTGAAGGACTGGCGCCCCCTCCAGGTTGTGTTCCCTCTTTGCTCCCAGTGATTCCGGGTAGGTTCTGGACCCACCGTGACCCTGAACTGGATAAACGGTTTCAGACAAAGAACGAATTAATGAATATTAAATTATGGGATCCATATTGTCACCTGCACATCTTGTAGTGCACTACTTTATCATTAATTATATTTTCATTTGTTCAGAAATAAAAGCTAAAGCAAGTGATTAATTATTGCAGCCCTAACATCAATGTAAACCTGGATTTTCTTTGGATCTTCCTCTAGAGCTTTTAACTTTGCCTCTGGAGCCTGAAAGTTTTTGATGTAGTGCTAATGGGTTTGTGTAACTGGTCGTAAATCCACAGCTGAGGTGATTGTGCTCTAAGGCTAAACCCGCTAGCAGCTGTGAGAGTTATTGCCTCCTGGACGTTTTGTGTGTGTGTGTGTGTGTGTGTGTGTGTGTGTGTGTGTGTGTGTGTTTTGAATGAGGTACAAAATCCATGATTTATTCTGTTAAACCCATAAACACCATAAACTTGGAAACCTTGGTTGTGAACATTTTCTATTGCAAAGATTTTGTGCAGCTGCATGTTGTGATTGGACCTGGGCCTCCACACTTTATCAGCATTTAACAGAAATCCTGTGATTGTGGCTTCAGTGGTTAAGATGCAAATAAAGTGAATGAAAGTGGTTTGTTATAGAGAAACCAACAGTCAGACTTGTTCACAGTGCTGGTGAATGGAACCAGACGTCCTCCTCCAAACCACCTCACAGAAAGTTATTACAGCACATGGCAGTGTACAGAATGCTAATGTCTGACCATGGCTTTGAGACAGAGTGAAGTAAGAAAAATTTAGTTCAGATCTCCGCTCATTTCCGTTATATTAATCATTCTTAGGTTTTAGACTGCTGGAGGTCACGGGTGGTTATTGAGAATTAAATCAGTGCTGTATTTGACATGGAGGTGCTTGGTTCCTTTTACTACCATTGAATAAATATCCCCAAGTTTCTCTAGGGCGGCACGGTGGCGCAGCAGGTAGTGTCGCAGTCACACAGCTCCAGGGGCCTGCAGGTTGTGGGTTCGATTCCCGCTCCGGGTGACTGTCTGTGAGGAGTTGGTGTGTTCTCCCTGTTTCCTCCGGGTGCTCCGGTTTCCTCCCACAGTCCAAAAACACACGTTGCAGGTGGATTGGCGACTCGAAAGTGTCCGTAGGTGTGAGTGAATGTCTGTGTTGCCCTGTGAAGGACTGGCGTCCCCTCCAGGGTGTATTCCCGCCTTGCGCCCGATGATTCCAGGTAGGCTCTGGACCCCCCGCGACCCTAAATTGGATAAGCGGTTACAGATAATGGATGGATAGATGGAAGTTTCTCTATCAACCATTTCACTTCAACACGCATCACTTTTTTTTTTGCACAATTTATTTTAATGTGTGGGGCAGTTTGATTAAAGGAGTCAATATTGCTCAAGGGTGGTAAATGGGTTCCTTTTACGCTTTGCTACATTACCATGTTTATTTAGGCTTAGGGCTGTAAGAGAATTTTTTTTATTAGTTGTGAGCTACGGAAATGTAATTTTCAGCTACACAACTTTTATTGGAATTTCACTGAGAACGTCTCATTATTGCCACAGATTTAGAAGCAAGTAAGAAAACGCCATACATTTTTGTCATAGAGAAATCCAGCTTGGACTGAAAAATCATTATATGGCTATGACAAAAAGGAAAGGAGATATGACTCTAAAGAGTGCCAGGGGTGTATCAACATTTTATATTGCTTTAAATGATTTCACTCATTCCTTTTTCTGTTTATATTTTTTATATTACTTATTTGATATTTCAGTATTGTGTCAAAATGATTACCAGTGTATCGTAGGGGTTCTGCACTCAGGCACATCTCATTTCAGTACTGAGTGCATTTTATTTTTATCGACACGATATAATAAACGAGCACAGATACAGCTGAGCACAATATGAACAAACATTGACACTGCTTTTATTATTGTTATGAAGCATTTTATTATAATTTGTTTAATACTTCTGTTGTATTAGTATTAGACATTTAAATTATGTCGGAGAACAAATGTTTTTGTGTTTTTCTTCTCAACAAAGACTGTAATGCCAGTAATGCTTAATTGTAATATTTTATTTATTAATTTTTACTACTGTTTTTGTTATTTATTCCTTATTTATTATTTAATCATATTTGTTTTTCTTTTGTACTCTGATTATATATTCATGTGTATTTGAATTTAACACCAAAAATATCTTTTGTACAAGTGCTTGTTGCATTATTTAATTGATTGATTAATTATAAAGTGTGGATGTTTTTGGCACAAGTTAAACAGAGCTAGAAGCTAAAATCCTGTTTTGTTGTGTGTATGTTCTTAATCCAGAATTCTGAATGTATGGCATTGATATACAAAGCGATATTTTTTCCCTTTGTGAGTTTTTCCCTGAGTTTGGATCCAGCTTTAGACTGAAGCTCTGCTATTGCCTGAACCTTCATTTGTTCAGTGGTGAATCAGAACAACAACAACAAAAAAAAAACATTTTAACTTCAATAAAATAATTTTTTTTTATTAAAGTATATCATGTGTTGATTTGTCTTCGTTGCTCATTTTCCATTCCTTATCCAAGGGTTTTATAACTATAAAATATATCAAATGTGTAACTGTTAAAAGAATCTGAAGAATTAAAATAAAGTGAAGCACCATAGAAATTGTAATTCCTGAACAATACTACAGGGTGCAGTAGAGGTAAAAATGAATGGGGTGTCTGAAGTTTGTGTAAAAAACAAAAAAACAAAAAGAAAAACATTCATAAATATTTGATCCGTTTTCTTGTAGACAAATTTATATTTTTCTCCGACAAAGTAATATATAAAGTTTTACTATTCAAGTTATATTTGACCCTGTGAAGGTCTGGCGCCCCCTCCAGGGTGTGTTCCTGCCTTGCGCCCAGTGATTCCAGGGAGGGTCCGGACCCACCGCGACCCTGAACTGGATAAGGGTTACAGATAATGAATGAATGAACAACACTTACTAGAATATTTTTGTTTCAGTAGCAAAGAGACTTAGAGCATAGCACACCAGCATTCCTCCTGAATGAAAGGAAGTGAAGCTAAATGGATGACGAGAAAATTAATTGATTAACACTATAACGGGCCGTTTATTTATCTATGAACGCTTTAATTTTGACAAAGTAGATCAATAAAAATAAGCTATGAATATTTATTCATTCATAGAGAAATTTACTTCGTTTGTACTTGAAGAATTTTTACTACATTAAGAAAATACAATTTGTCATTATTTTTTAACCAGTTTTAGCAGTACACTGCATGTTGAATGGTGTCAACATAAGTAAATTATCCTAATATTACAAATATAACTTTTTCATTCATTCATTATCTGTAAGCGCTTATCCAGTTTAGGGTCGCGGTGGGTCCAGAGCCTACCTGGAATCATTAGGCGCAAGGCGGGAACACACCCTGGATGGGGCGCCAGTCCTTCACAGGGCAACACACACACTCACACATTCACTCACACCAATGGACACTTTTGAGTCGCCAATCCGTCTACCAAGGTGTATTTTATTTTTGGACTGTGGGAGGAAACCCATGCAGACACAGGGAGAACACACCATACTCCTCACAGACAGTCACCCGGAGGAAACCCACGCAGACAAGGGGAGAACACACCACACTCCTCACAGACAGTCACCCGGAGGAAACCCATGCAGACACAGAGAGAACACACCACACTCCTCACAGAGAGTCACCCGGAGGAAACCCACGCAGACACAGGGAGAACACACCACACTCCTCACAGACAGTCACCCGGAGGAAACCCACGCAGACACAGAGAGAACACACCACACTCCTCACAGACAGTCACCCGGAGGAAACCCACGCAGACACAGAGAGAACACACCACACTCCTCACAGACAGTCACCCGGAGGAAACCCATGCAGACACAGAGAGAACACACCACACTCCTCACAGAGAGTCACCCGGAGGAAACCCACGCAGACACAGGGAGAACACACCACACTCCTCACAGACAGTCACCCGGAGGAAACCCACGCAGACACAGAGAGAACACACCACACTCCTCACAGACAGTCACCCGGAGGAAACCCACGCAGACACAGAGAGAACACACCACACTCCTCACAGACAGTCACCCGGAGGAAACCCACGCAGACACAGGGAGAACACACCACACTCCTCACAGACAGTCACCCGGAGGAAACCCACGCAGACACAGAGAGAACACACCACACTCCTCACAGACAGTCGCCCGGAGCGGGAATCGAACCCACAACCTCCAGGTCCCTGAAGCTGTGTGAGTGCGACACTAACCTGCTGACACAGGTACCTACCGACACAACCCTAGTAAGTGTTGTTCTAAAGTTAAATTACTTCCTGTGTAGATTCCTGCACATATTTTTACTTAGCTAACAGTGTTTGTCCGAAAACCTCGATATTAAACACAACGCTGCTCGTATTTCACTCTTGATACTTCTAGCACATTCCACCACACACATTAACAAGGTACAACACTTCATTTCGACTGGAAAAGGTTTTCAGGTTTATTTTTTTGTGAATCAGTTAAGAAGTTTACAATTTATTTTGCAATCTAGATTCATTCAGTGTCATTTATCACGCCATTTCTTACTAGTTTATACAAATTATTAAGCATCGACTACCATTCACTTCCGTTCATTTAGGAATTCCTAGCGCCCCCTGGTGTTTCATTCTGTACTTTTTTGCTTTAAACAGAGAGCCCCTTCATATTCGTTAAAAAAAAAAGAAAAAAAAGAGTTGTAAATCATACTAATTAGAAAGAAATAAAAAGATATGCCAAACATTCTCATAATAAGGACTTACTAAATGGCTATTTATTTCCCTTCTTTTCACTTTCTCTTTCTTGGTTTAGTCTCTGTTTCAAATTCTTCTGGAGTGGATGGCTGGTATCTCAACTTTTCTTCTTCGGGCTAGAGAGAGGGCCACTCCTTTCTCGTAGTATGCAGATTCATTTATGAAGAAGGGATACAATGGTTCTTTGCCTTTATACCTCACCGTCTCCCCAGAGAAAGAGAGGAACATGGGGTCTCCTGGATGCAGGAGGCAGAAGTCTCTGTCCTGAGAGAAAAATGATTATTTTATATTAAATAAATAAATAAATAAATAAAAACACTATAAAGTCACTTTGCATATGTATCCCCTAACATCCACTGACCTTTGATTATTTACTCTCTATCCTACATCAGCAAAGTGGATATCAGAAATATTTTACTGCACACCTGGAAAATAAATGTGTAAAATATATAACCTGTAGGTCCGGATGAACTGCAGCTGTGATGCTGTGAGTGTGAGGATCTCGAGGATAATCAATACTCTTCACCAACGTATAAACATCCAGAGAACTACCTTCAAACTGAGTCCCTGAGGAGGAGAATGAAGCAAATGGTACAGTTATCTTTGTTTTTACTAAAGAAAATTGAAGATGTAATTCTGATTACATTACTTCTGATAGAGAAATCCAGCTTAGACCAGGAATTCCTCATAAATTCCACAGAAAAATCTTAAATGTAAAGCCTGCTGTCTGTTGCAGTCTTCTCTTTACCTGAGTTAAAAAGGCGCACCCAATCCAGCATCAGTTGAACTGCTTCCTGCATCGCAGTAAATACATTGGACCTGATTAAACCATGAGGCTGAGGCCCAATCTCCATCGCTGTGGAGCAAAATAGTATGATTCAGATAAACAAACAAATAGAAAAACAAATAAATGAAAAGCATGGCCTGGTGTTTAGAGGAATAGAGATAAAAGAGATAAACGAGAACTGGTGTAAAAAATCAAATTAAATGTATTGTAAAACAGAACTTAACAGAGAGGTAGTGTAATATAGCTGTATCTATAATGTACTGGACATGTTTGTTAGGTGTTATAGGAATATTCCCACATTTTTCAACCTAATCTCCATTTGCTGCATTTGTAGTGTACATCTGATACCATGGATATCATGGGTTTGGAAGTCTATGGGCAGATGCTGAACTCAATAAAACAACATTGAATAAATTATATAGTATTATATGTGTGTGTATGTGTATCTATATATATATGTGTGTGTCTGTGTGTGTGTGTATGTGTGTGTGTATCTATCTATATATATATATATATGTATGTATGTGTGTGTGTGTGTGTGTGTGTATGTCTGTATCATTGCTGTCCATCAATGCTGTTGCTGTTTGTATCTCCCAAAATATAATAGTGACTTTTCCAGAGAATTGAAATGGTATATTCTTGTAAATTCTTTCAATTGAAGTGAATATAAAAGAACCTTATTCCAAGTAAGTAATATTGGAGCATATATATATTCAGTTGTAATATTACAGACTATTCCTTTAAGACTGAAATTTAAAGAAGCCAGTAAATAGATTCAAAACACATTTGTTCAGATTTACATGTGAATAATTGCAGCCAATTTATCTGAGTTACTGCACACTGTGCAAAAAAAATAATAATAATAATAAAGCAACTGACGCATTTTACAATAATCTCCAGTGTAAGTAAAATCCTAATGAAATGGAATATAGCCCATAAATTACGACATCTGCATAACTCCCAGAGTGCTGGAGTCAGCGCTGTGCTCTGTATGAATCATTCTGATGGAGAAGTTTTTTAGCTGAAGCTTGAAGCAGTGAAAAAAGCTGTGATTCAGCCAAAACTGCAGGCATCAGGAATAATGAATGAAGAGGCACTTTTAAATAAATAGCAGTAATAATGTGTAAAGGGAACAAGAAAACATATGGAAACATTTGATGCAGGATGAACAACAGTGGAATGGCGAATAAATAGAAGAAAGAAGAAAAGAAATGGTGAAAAATCTGATCCGTTAATGGAATTAGACCGGTTAAATATTTCACAGTTTCTCACGGGTTCTAGGCTTGTATTTCTTTTATGTGCCAGTTAATAGCACATAGCACTTTTCTAGATGGTTGTTTCATGGATGCTGTAGTTTTCCAGGTGGTTGCTAATGTCTTGCTCTGTGTGTGTTATGGGATGTGCTATGTGTTTAAATCCAAGCTCTATGTAAAATGTCTGATTTGGTGGTGAACACATGGCAGTGACACAGCTGAATAAATATGTCAGACCAAATAAATGTTTCGCCCTGTTATAACTGGCCCAATTTACTGTTTCAGTATGTTTCGTCTGTGTGAAGCACGGCACACCACTTTTGAACAATTTGTTTTGTAATTAAAATAATTATCCAGATTTTTAAAACCTTACTTACATTTCCTGCTTCGCTTAGAGTGTGTAAAATATTAGACAGTCCTGCCTTGTACCTCCAATCACCAGCAGATTTTTAGAAACCCCCACCTTCAGCATTCACTTTAGCAGAAACAGAACCAGTTAAACTTCAGCGCTGGTCTGAGATCACTTTGAGAGAGACTCACCGAAGCCATGTTTTCCCACTGAGTCAAGAGAGTAAGCTTCACTGGGAGGATAGTCGTAGTGGACGTATCTTACTGGGATAGTAGCCATTTCCCTCTGTACGTACACAAACAAACCCAGAAGGGATTATTAATCATCATATTTATTCATACAAACTCCACTTCAGGAAAAGTTTGTACACTTTCTAAACTCGCACTAAAACTGACATCTGATTTTTTTATAATGGTACTTTTTAATTTCTGAGAAACTGTATGTGTCTGTTTCTGTCTGTTTCGGCGTTACATGATGCACTGTATATTTTTGATAGAAGACAGATCTGGACACAGCAGCACAGACAAGCACATGCACTGTATTTACAAAGAAATCCTGTTGTAACTCATGAGGACCCACTCTTTGCTCCTTAAACCATTGTTATAAGAGTTTTGAGCACTGGCCTGTAGATGTTTACAGATGTGCAGGCATATCCAGTCGCTATCTGAGTAAGTGATCAGGCACAGGCCCATGTTCGCCGTGGTGTTGTGTAGATCACAGATCAGATCCACCGCTTCAGTAGAACCTTTAGGGCCCAGCAGTGTGTTAAGTTCTTGAGAAAGAACCAGTTCATACGGACTCTTCTCAGAGAGAGAGAGACTGAGAGAGAGAGAGAGAGAGAGAGTGGAGGGTAAATTAGAAAATCACTGAAAAACAGATTATTACTTATTAAGAAGTGTGTGTGTGTGTGTGTGTGTGTGTGTCCCACCTCAGCATGGCATTGCTGAAGCAGCGGTTCAGGTCAGTCTCTGTGTATCTCACACACCGCTGCACAGCACGGGGGTTTGACATAACCGTTACTATAGCAACCGCTTCCATCACCTCACCCTTCCTCCTCTTCTTCAGCCTCTCACGCACCAGGTACACACCTGAGAGCTCGTTGCCATGGGTACCACCACACACTGCCACTCTGGACAACACTGGCAACATCACCATGTCCTCCTAGGTCACATGACCACAACAAATAACATATTACATCTGTACATTATACTTGCACAATACAGTTATCATCCAACCCATAGGATGTGTCACACCTGCACATTACACATATACTTTAGACATTAATGTTTTTACATAAATATGCAACATCCAGTGTCACTGCTGGACTGAGCATAGTCTACCGACCAAAAATATCCAGCCGACAGTGTCCTGTGTCCACTGATGGAGGACTAGAGGACGCCCAACACAACCTTTGCAGCAACAGATGAGCTGCTCTCTAGAGTAGAGAGATAAGTGCATCTCATAGACAGTGAGTGGACACGGTGTTTAAAAACTCCAGAAGCAATGCTGCGGCTGATCCACTAGTGCCAGCACAACACACACTAACACACCACTACCACGTCAGTGTCACTGCAGCACTGAGAATAATTGATCCACCACCCGAATCATACCTGCTCTGTGGTGGCCCTGCACATTGAAAAATAATGCAAAGCAATAGATGGACTACAGTCTGTAATTGGAGAACTACTACCTGTGATTTAAATGATGTGTTTCAATGTTTTGTGATGTAAGGCACATTAATCTCTTAATATTCAAATACATTCCAAGTTAAGAATGTTTTATCCTTCTAAAGTTAATGATTTTGAGATGTATTTATATATATATATATAATAGCTGAATAGCTGTCATCATTAAACCCTTTAATACAAGCTTTAATATTTTCGTGATATTATCCAGCCTTACCTTATTCCTGAGATGAGAGGGTCGTTCCCTGTCCATCCCCTTCTCTGGACCTGAGTTCTCCAGGTCAGACTGGACTCTCTGAATTGAGCTGTGACACTGGCTGTGTTCCACAAACTCAGCTCTACGTCTCATCTGGACCAAGTCCCATCACAGAACTTTATTAAGTGTGTGAGTACTGCATATCCACTTTCCTCTGCTGCAGTTTCTCTCTCTCTCTCTCTCTCTCTCTCTCTCTCTCTCTCTCTCTCTCTCTCTCTCTCTCTCTCTCTTTGACCATTCTACAGTTTACCTGACTCAGCAATTACATCTCTCTCTCTCTCTCTCTCTCTCTCTCTCTCTCTTCCTCACAACACTCTCCCTCGTTTTCCCTATGAATGTACAGTGAGTTTTGGGTGTGTGCTCTGCAGTGCCCCCACCATCAACCTCTCTCTCTCTCTCTCTCTCTCTCTCTCTCTCTCTCTCTCTCTCTCTCTCACTCTCTCTGTGGTAGAGCCCCCTATAGAATGATGTTGGAGGGTCAAACGACATAGAGAGGTATTGTTCTACAGGCGATACGGCAGACTGACCCCAGTATAAAGCTGCTGCCCACCATGCATATCAGAGTGGGGTTACACTAACAGTGGGGTTACACTAAGCTATATGTCTGTGCCTCTGCCACACACACACAGACACACATATTTACATATTTACACACATACATCTTTCAGGAGAAGTAAAATATTATTAACTTGGTATTTGTTGTTACAAGATTCTTTCTCAGCCTAAACAAAATGTGAACATTCAAATGTATATATAATCTCTGTAGCACAAAAAAAACTTTCTTTTGTTACTTTTCTGTTACTTTTTCCATTGTTTTTGGATCAAATGCTAAATTTGAGTTAGCATTTAGCCTATTTATAAATTCTTATTAAAATATATTAAAATTAAAAACCTATAATGTGTAATTAGACTAGTTGTGAGCAAAAATAATGTTGCATTTCAGAAAATGCTTTAATGTATGTTAAAATAAAGATACAATGAATAAAACGTTTACTGAAACTGTAAACATTGCTATCAGTGTCCAGCAGAGGTCGCCATAAACCGAGGCGTTTCAGGCATTATCAATCGACCTTGACCAAGCTCGAAAATCAGGCCTGGTAATCGAGTACCATCCGTCATTCCATCAGAAGCATCATGGCGGACCCGAATACAAAACAATCCAGCCAGAAAAGGTTTGTATTGCTTTTATCTTTATATAACTCTTTATTCGCCTGCACGGTTTGTCGGCTTATGTTATATTACTGTGCTACAAACGTTCTGTAAGTCAGTGTGTGTTTTAATTGTGTGAGTTTAGAGGACTAAAAAAGCCCCACCCCTGCTCCGAATATTCCTTTAATAAATAATGTTGTTCAGCAAATTATTAGTATTTTAACTGCCTTTTATTGTGTTGTGTGCAGTGTTAAGATTGCTGCTGGTGCCGTGGTGTGTGTGGAGAGTGAGATAAGAGGAGATGTGACGATTGGTAAGCGCTCAATAAATATTTATTAATTTCAGTAAGAGTTTTCATTTTTATTTGTCTATCCCGAGGTCCAAAAATGAGAATTCATAATTATCACAACTGTATTTCCAGCTTCCTTTTATCCTGCAGACTTTTTAAAGCCTGATGTATGTCACTGGGATCTGTTCTGGTTGACTGTATTTTATCCTGAAACTGTGCAAGTTAAAACACTGCTTACAACTTGAGTCTGATGTTTGGCTCATTGTGCAAATACAGTCTGTAACTTCACAACAATAGTGAACTTTACTGCAGGGAAAGGGTCAAGGTAAATATATGGTGGGCCACACATTTTATGTAGTTCACAAAGTTGTTTAACTCAAAAAAATATACATTTTATTGTATATTTTAAAATAAATTATTTTATTTGTAGGCAGTCTTGTAAAACATAAAAAAACATGCACAGGTAAAAAGATGAAAAATGACACATTAATTACAAAAGGGATGCTGTTTTTCATACTGTATTAAAAACCTCATCCCTTTAATATTATTCATTCATTGTCTGTAACCACCCATACAGATCAGGGTTGCGGCGGGTCCGGAGCCCACCTGGAATGAGAGGGCGCAAGGCAGGAACACACCCTGGAGGGGCGCCTGTCCCTCACAGGGCAACACAAGCTCACACACCGACCCACACACACACACAAACACACACTCACTCTTGAGTCGCCAATCCACCTACTAGTGTGTGTGTGTTTTTGGACCGTAGGAGGAAACCGGAGCACCCGGAGGAAACCCATGCAGACACAGAGAGAACACACCAAACCCCTCACAGACAGTCACCCGGAGTGGGACTTGAACCCACTACCTGCTGCACCACCGTGCCCACCCCTTTAATATTAACAGACATGAATTTTTGTCAGTAAACGGTTTGTATGTTTGTTTTTTTCAGGGCCGCGGACTGTGGTTCACCCCAAAGCTCGGATCATCGCTGAGGCTGGTCCCATCATCATAGGAGAGGGAAACCTGATCGAAGAGCAGGCTCTTATCATTAACAGGTAGAACCATGTTAGCCTTAGGTCACCATGCCCAATGCCAGTTGTCATGTAGAAGAATTTACATCAGGCTTCTTTGGGATCAAAGAGGGATTGGGGGCTTGGTGTAGTGCAACTTTTTGGAACTGCATTGAAACATTCCCTAGGTACAATGATTTTTATTCAGTTTTTAACACAAATACCTCTGTACAGAAATAACACTAATTTTTCAAGTACTGACTACATCTATGCGATGCCCATAATGCACCCTGTTTGTCAACAAATGAGAATTATTGTGCAGACAATAAAATGTCATCATATTGCCCAGCAATCTTTGTGTGCCTGTCTTCTTGTCTTTCTCTTTTATTCTATTTTTTATTAAGTTCTCACATTTTTACAGCTATCCTGAGAACATCATGCCTGACACAGAGGAAGTCGAACCCAAGACAATGACGATAGGCATAAACAATGTTTTTGAAGTTGGCTGTGGTAAGTTGCCATTAATTATCAGCTTTTATATAGCAGCAGTATTTATTGTCATTATCTTAAGTCGGGGCGGCACGGTGGCGCATCAGGTAGTGTGACAGTCACACAGCTCCAGGGACCTGGAGGTTGTGGGTTCGATTCCCGCTCCGGGTGACTGTCTGTGAGGAGTGTGGTGTGTTCTCCCTGTGTCTGTGTGGGTTTCCTCCGGGTGACTGTCTGTGAGGAGTGTGGTGTGTTCTCCCTGTGTCTGTGTGGGTTTCCTCCGGGTGACTGTCTGTGAGGAGTGTGGTGTGTTCTCCCTGTGTCTGTGTGGGTTTCCTCCGGGTGACTGTCTGTGAGGAGTGTGGTGTGTTCTCTCTGTGTCCGCGTGGGTTTCCTCCAGTTGACTGTCTGTGAGAAGTGTGGTGTGTTCTCCCTGTGTCTGCGTGGGTTTTCTTCCGGGTGACTGTCTGTGAGGAGTGTGGTGTGTTCTCCCTGTGTCTGTGTGGGTTTCCTCCGGGTGACTGTCTGTGAGGAGTGTGGTGTGTTCTCTCTGTGTCCGCGTGGGTTTCCTCCAGTTGACTGTCTGTGAGGAGTGTGGTGTGTTCTCCCTGTGTCTGCGTGGGTTTTCTTCCGGGTGACTGTCTGTGAGAAGTGTGGTGTGTTCTCCCTGTGTCTGCGTGGGTTTTCTTCCGGGTGACTGTCTGTGAGGAGTGTGGTGTGTTCTCCCTGTGTCTGCGTGGGATTCCTCCGGGTGACTGTCTGTGAGGAGTGTGGTGTGTTCTCCCTGTGTCCGCGTGGGTTTCCTCCGGGTGACTGTCTGTGAGGAGTGTGGTGTGTTCTCTCTGTGTCTGCGTGGGTTTCCTCCGGGTGACTGTCTGTGAGGAGTGTGGTGTGTTCTCCCTGTGTCCGCGTGGGTTTCCTCCGGGTGCTCTGGTTTCCTCCCACGGTTCAAAAACACGCTTTGGTAGGTGGATTGGCGACCCAAAAGTGTCCGTAGTGAATGTGTGTTGCCCTGTGAAGGACTGGTGCCCCCTCCAGGGTGTATTCCCGTCTTGTGCCCAATGATTCCAGGTAGGCTCTGAACCCACCGCGACCCTGAACTGAATAAGACTTACAGATAATGAAAATATCTTAGGTCGTAAATGTAACTGAACAGAGACAGATTGTATTGTGTGATTAAGGCTATTTTGTGAAATGTGTTCAGTTTCTCAGGCACTGAAAATTGGGGATAACAACGTCATTGAATCTAAAGGTAATTATATTTTCTTCCAGTTATTTTGGGGCATGTATATCTTATACAGCTGGATAGTCAGTGATATTTTAAATATTATATTGCTTTCATTATAATGGTTTATATACATCTGTATTATTTGAGACGAGTTGAAGAGTGCTATAGTATGATCATGTTATCACTGTAGAATAAAAGCCTTGTTAATCTGCATGAACACAATTACAGCAATTGAAATTACCAAATTCTTTTGACCTTTTGTAAACATTCCAGTAAAGAATAGACCAGTTTAAAAATGTTAAAGTTTGTTTTAACTTTCCCTTTTGAGAAAGTATCACTTAAAGGTAAATGATGTCCTTTTGTTCTGCCCACTCCAGCGGATGTGGGGAGGAACGTGATCCTGACGAGCGGCTGTATAATCGGAGCATGTTGTCAGGTGAACACCTGTGAAGTGATTCCTGAGAACACTGTGATCTATGGCTCCGGCTGCATGCGCCGCGTCCAGACAGAGAGACCTCAGGTGAAACAGACCCTCATGAATTTACTTATGATTAAAGTAGAAATATCATTATTTCTTTATATTTCATTTCTTTACTTTTTATTACTGTCGCTGAAACATTTAAGTTGATAGTAACTATTCATCCAGAAAGGGTTAATCTTTTTTACATAATTATTGTACACCATAAAAATATTCTCTGTGATGGCTACGGTTACAGTTAGGGACATATAAAAATCAATGGACACAGATATACTGTAATTAAATGGATCATTTTGTGTTTTCATCCTGAAACAGCCTCAGACTCTGCAGCTGGATTTTTTGATGAAGATTTTACCAAATTACCATCATCTGAAGAAGACAGTGAAGGGGAACTCCACTCCTGCCAGGAGCTAAACAGCAAAATTCAGTTTGTAGAATATCAACAAATGCTCCACGCTTGAATTCCCCCCTTTTCTTAGCTTTTTATTTCTCTATAGTCACAATAACATGAACAAATGACCCACTCCCTGATCTTACATTTCCTCAGTCTTATTTCCTCGTTTACTTGTCACTACAATTCAGAATTATTCTTTATGTTTTGTGTTTGTCTTTTTATTTGTTGCCTAACATTAAAGGGTTCAATATCCACTAAGTCTGATCCATTGTCTTTATAGATCTTGCAGTTGTGTGTAATGTCTATCAGATGGCAGCAAATTTCAGCATGAGATGGACAGCTTTAGACATTGAAATGAAAAAGGTAATGGTACTGAGAATGTATTAATCTGTATGGTATCTCATTAATAATTATGGGAGGTCTCGCTGCCGTTGTATTCTTAGCTGAACCTATGTGTGCTTTTAGGTCCTTTACACCTTTATTCGCTACACAAAACATGGAAATTTCTTTTTTAATTCATCCGAGAACTTACATTTCCGTTTCGGCATAGCTGCTCGAGATGAGGGTGGGTACATGAGCTTTGCCTGACGTAAACAAGGACTACTGACGTGCAGACTGACCAATTAAATGTTTACAGAGAAGGTTATCGACCAATAACGGTAGCTCTACAGTCAGACCGTCCAATCAGAAGATTTTAGGCTACTTCACCACGCCCCCTTCTCACTCAAGTGAACCAATCGGAGTAGGGGAGGGCGGGACTAGTTCGTGAACGAAACTTCTCGAAGTTCTATGTAAGCTCTAGAAAAACAAAATGCCGGACGTTTGTGAAATTTTTTTAAGTCTAAAAAAGAGGGTAAAAGAGGACGTCTGGTCACCCTAATTAAGTATAAACTTCCTAAGGCCTATTGGTCTTCATCCACTATTAGCCACATTAGCCTGTTGACAGTTTTTTGATTCATTGTGTTGATACATTTTCCACAAGTATAAGTTGCTTAAGTTTTCCATTATTTTAAGGTCATTTCCAAATAAAAAATGTATGTTTCCAGGTAAAGTGCAAAGCACATCTGGAACTGACTTGTAGCTAATTCATGTACTCAGTTCACGGTTATGAACTGTACCACAAAGGGCGCTATTTCTCATATACTCTTTCTCCAGAAGAGGGTGCAATTGCACTTTGAATAAATGTCACACTGTTTTCCATTTCAACCTTAGCAGATTTAATATTTTTTCCAGATACATATAGAATATCACTAATATCTGAAATTAAATCATTAAGGAGAATGTAAAAATATTTTATTGTCCATGATTTTGGAGCATTTTAATTTTGGTTCGTTTACTGTGAAAATAGAACATTTTAAGCGGCAGCTGGCATTAAATATTAAGATGAAATCTGCGGTAGTATTCGCAGATGTTTGCAAGAGAATGATCAGATGTTGGTGTGTGCCTCATGACAAGGTCAGTAATTTAGTGTGGTGTGTTATAAAGGCTTTGTGACAGATGACCTTTGGATTGTGGCCTCTCTCCTGCTGCAGAGCTGATGTGTGTGACCTACAGACTTCTGCACTTCCCACAGACTCTCAACAGAAATTATGAGCTTTAGTTCCTCTCTATAGAATGATGAAAAATGTTTAACTCCTGATTGGCTCAGGATTCAGTTTTATACACCCAATATGTTTCCAAACGTTTGTGCATACCTGCGAATTTTTGCTGATATGGAAGGCATTAATCAGAAGTTTGTTCCTCTTTTGCTGAAGTGACATCCTCTACTCTTCTGGGAAGGCTTTACACTCAATGTTAGAATGTTGCTGTGAGGATTGGATTACAATAAACCAGTGAGGTCACTGAGTAGTTCTGAATCCAAAATCAGCCCAGAGGTAGCTCCATCACTCCAGAGTACACAGTTACACTGCTCTTTGTGGTTCCAATCATCATTAAACCTTCCAATCTTGGCAATATAACTTAGAACATGGACAGTGAGCATTGAAACAAAGAGGTAGGCATTAATTTATTCATCTTCTGGAACAGATTATCCAGTTCAGGGCCGAGGCCTACCCTGGATCACTGGGCACAAGGTGGGAAAACACCCTGGAGGCATATAGTCAGCAACACAAAGTGAGATATGTGTGTTGTTTTCATATATATGAGAAAACACATTTATGTCCCTTGGTGTTGCTCACTTCCTGAGGTCATAGAAGACCCCTAAGCATTTGCTGGGTTAATGTATGTTAAGGTAATATCTGCCACTGTGGTCACTTCTAGCTCAGTCATTCTCTCCTGCCCCCTCTCTTCATAAAAGGTGATGTGGGATGAATACATGTGCTGTTCATTTGCTATCACATTGTCTAGGTGAATGCTGTAGATTGCATAAACAGGTGTTCATAAATTCATTGTCTGTAAGCACACACTCACACCTGTGGATACTTTTGAGTCGCCAGTCCACCTACCTGCTGGAGGAAACCCATGCAGACACGGGGAGAACACACCACACTCCTCACAGACAGTCACCCGGAGGAAACCCACGCAGACACAGGGAGAACACACCACACTCCTCACAGACAGTCACCCGGAGGAAACCCACGCAGACACAGGGAGAACACACCACACTCCTCACAGACAGTCACCCGGAGGAAACCCACGCAGACACAGGGAGAACACACCACACTCCTCACAGACAGTCACCCGGAGGAAACCCACGCAGACACAGGGAGAACACACCACACTCCTCACAGACAGTCACCCGGAGGAAACCCACGCAGACACAGGGAGAACACACCACACTCCTCACAGACAGTCACCCGGAGGAAACCCACGCAGACACAGGGAGAACACACCACACTCCTCACAGACAGTCACCCGGAGGAAACCCACGCAGACACAGGGAGAACACACCACACTCCTCACAGACAGTCACCCGGAGGAAACCCACGCAGACACAGGGAGAACACACCACACTCCTCACAGACAGTCACCCGGAGGAAACCCACGCAGACACAGGGAGAACACACCACACTCCTCACAGACAGTCACCCGGAGGAAACCCACGCAGACACAGGGAGAACACACCACACTCCTCACAGACAGTCACCCGGAGGAAACCCACACAGACAGAGAGAACACACCACACTCCTCACAGACAGTCACCCAGAGGAAACCCACACAGACACAGAGAGAACACACCAAACTCCTCACAGACAGTCACGCGGAGGAAATCCACGCAGACACAGGGAGAACACACCACACTCCTCACAGACAGTCACCCGGAGGAAACCCACACAGACACAGGGAGAACACACCACACTCCTCACAGACAGTCACCCGGAGGAAACCCACACAGACACAGGGAGAACACACCACACTCCTCACAGACAGTCACCCGGAGGAAACCCACGCAGACACAGGGAGAACACACCACACTCCTCACAGACAGTCACCCGGAGGAAACCCACGCAGACACAGGGAGAACACACCACACTCCTCACAGACAGTCACCCGGAGGAAACCCACGCAGACACAGGGAGAACACACCACACTCCTCACAGACAGTCACCCGGAGGAAACCCACGCAGACACAGGGAGAACACACCACACTCCTCACAGACAGTCACCCGGAGCGGGACTCGAACCCATAACCTCCACGTCCCTGGAGCTGTGTGACTGTGAAACCTACCTGCTGCACCACTGTGCCAAGTAGAGAATAATGAAAAGATGCTTATGGAAAGTGACAGATCCTTTCAAAAGGAAAAGCAAATGCCTATTGTCATTACAGTGAAATGTTCATGAAGCATGAACACAGGGGAAGAGTCCAGTTTCTCCCTGATCTATCGATCTGTTCACTCTCCATTACGCCTGATGTACTCCAGTGAGTTTGAAGCTCATTCTGCCTGACAGACTTATTTATTTTATCACAGTGACCCCAAAAAGATGAGCTCAACATTTGATATTATTAAATTAAATATGTCTAATATGATAGGTTTGTTATGTTCATAATTCATATTACTTTTATTTCATTCTGTTTTTCGTATAATCCATCCACACTCATTGCTCTTTTTTTCACTCTTCTTCTCTTGCTCTGTCTTTCTCTACCTGTTATTCACAGTCATCCACACAGTGTCCGAAACGGCCCTATTCACTGTATAGTACATTTTTGTGGTTCTGCCATTTTGTAGTAGTGTAGGAAAACATAGTGAACAATTTTCAGCGCACTCAAACAATCCCACAATGCACTGCAAAGAGTAGTGTACAACCCATATACACTAACAGATATCAGATTACCCATAATCCACTGCTCAGTTTTGTAAAAAACCCACATGAGGTAGTGTCCGAAATCATACACTACTCTCCTGAATTCAGTTCCCTATGAAGTGAACAACATAGGGAATAGCTAATAGGGAGCCATTTTGGACACAGGGCCAGTCTCATCCTCAGTCTTGTCTTTCTGTCTCTCCAGAATTAATTCTCTCTCTCTCTCTCTCTCTCTCTCTCTCTCTCTCTCTCTCTCTCTCTCTCCCTCTCTCTCTCTCTCTCTCTCTCTCTCTCTCTCTCCCTCTCTCTCTCTCTCTCTCTCTCTCATCTTTAACACTCTCTGACCTATAAAAACATAACCTTTGTGTTCTAAAGTATAACAGTGAATTTCTCCACTGTGCGATGGACAACAAGAGAGGAAATAAAAAGCAGAAGATTATATCTGTTTATTATATGATCCAAATTACTATCAAACATGCCAGTGTCACTACAGTTCTGACAACCATCCAGCATCCAAATATGACCCGTTCTGACAAGGTCCTGACCCTTGAAGAACAGAGTGAAATGGGGCTGGAAATGTATGCAGAGCAACAGATGGACTCCACACCGTAATTGTAGAAACACAAAGTTCTCGTGTATGGTCAGTGGAGTTGAAAAATTGGACAATCAGTATAGAAACATGGAGGTGGTTTTAATGTTATGGTTGTTGAGTGTATGTATCTCCAGTAAAATACTTAAAGATTACTGTATGGTTAAAGAGAGTAGGCCCAGGCTCCTCTGTTTAATGGGGGATGTTGACATTTGGTGGAATTAGTCACAGATCGGGGTCAGTAAGAAAGTCACGTGAATGGGGATTACACACACACACACACACACACACATATACACACACAGTGGTGCTGTGATAAAGAAAGTGTGTGTGGAGGATGTTTTCTTATAAAGCTTTGGGCTGAGTTTCATTAGAGCGCTGTACTGCACTGGGGTTCAGCACAGCAATAACATTGTAACACAAGAATAACACACCTCTACACACAACTAGACAAACACAGTGATAACACAACTCTATAACACTGTAACACACCGAAAACACAGTAACACTACATTGCTACTTGAATTAAAAAAACATTAATTTTTTATTATTTTGTTTATCTGGTCTCTTTTTTCTCTCCCACACTCTCAATTGCTCTGGGTTTCTTTTATTCACTGTCATACTCTGTCTGTTTTACAACTCTCTCTCTCTCTCTCTCTCTTTCAATCTTTTAAATCAATTCAGTTAAATTTAAGGAAGCTTTATTGGCATTAACTTGTAAGTTACAGTACTGCAAAAGCATTAAAGTAAACATTCATTCCGACATATTAATATCGTGGTGTGATCATCTATGTACACTGTATTTACACTGTGTTTAATTATATATTCTGTGTGTCACTTTAGGCACTGTTGTTGTGCTGTACGCTGTGCTAACCCACTGTCCTCAGACTGTGGCACTCCTGTACACATCAGAGCAGTGCTCCGTCAGCGATCTTCCTCTCTCCCTCTCTCCCTCCCTCTCTCAATCTATCACTCATTGTCTCTCACATGTAAACTTTATGAAGCTGTAAAAGTGCACTAGAGGTCATGGTGAATAATTTGACCCCCCCCCCTCTCTCTCTCTCTCTGTATGTCTTTTTCACTCTCCTTTTTACTTCCTTTGTCTTTCTCGTCTCTCTGAAGGCAGTGAAAAAGAACGATATCATGTTTTTGTGTATTGTGAGCAGCTGGAGTATCTCTACTTCCATTCATAGTACACTCTACTCTCTCCCTGTCCCTCCCCTTCTCTCTCTCTCTGTCTCTCTCTCTCTCTCTCTCCCTCTCTCTTTCTCTCTGTCTTTCCTCCATGCCCTCCTTTGTTCTCTCCGTGACTCAGGTGAACAGAATGTTAATTTTATCACATCACCTCACATAAAATCTGTTTAAAAAACACTACCCACTTTTTTATTCGACCACATAAGTAGAATATTAGACAATGTGATCAAAATTCTGTACAGTTAAATGGTTAGGATTTAAACAAACACATTGAGGGTGATTTCTTGCTGCAGTCAATTCTACAGAAGTGTACTTAGTCAGAATTTAATCATAGTGAGGGTGAAGGGAACCAGACATCTGCCTCTATAAGTTCCACACAGCAAGTTATTCAATAGAAGGGCCTATAAATGCCCCATTTACCACCATCAGCTCCACATTTCTCTACAAACCCCAACAAAATACTCACAGTTAGTATGTTAACATCTCAAAAAAAATGTATTACTATAGATGAATTGTCCTTTATGCTCGGAAAGATATGAGCTCTTTAAAAACAATTACACCTTGTAAGTAAAGGTAAAACCGGAGTATAAATGTGGGTTAATGCTTAATCTTGTGGCCACAAAGTTTAAACTGAGCTAGAGTGAACGAGTTGAACAGTAACAACAGACATACACCTTTGTTACTGAGATTCTTTCCTCAATTCGTGGTACCATTCTTACACTTGAATGAAACTGCAGCAGAAAGGCGTTTTTGTTTGTATTCCCACCCGTTTTGAGACAAAGTCCCGCCTCTTATACGCTGTGATTGGTTGTTATTCGACCTACACTTATGATTCGATTAGCTCGTACTGGTTGCTCGCCAACAGTGGTAAATAACCAAGCCTAGCCTAGGAGGAGGAGCGCGAGTGAGCGCTATCAGCCAATCACAGCGCAGGAGAGGCGGGCCTTATGCCGAATACGGGTAGATAGAACGTAAGGAAAAAACCGTTACGCTAAACGAAGTCTTCACTCGTTCAACTCGCTCCTGAGGAAAGAAAACTACAACGATATAAAAAGACCGACAACAGGCACAAATACATCAAAAGCTTCAAAACAAACACATATCTCTTCAGAAAGCGAACCATTTTATGCGCGGAGTGAGTCATATTTACAAATGAGTGGAGATACTGCGCTTTATTCGACGATTTTAGAGTAAATTTGATGACTGGTCGTAACGGTCTAAACGGTCAGTTGAGTGAGTTGAGTGAGAGAAGGAAGGATTGAAAAAAGATGAACAACAAAAATGACAAAGAAAACGAAAGCAGTGAATACAGCAACCACGACGAGGAGGTAACTTTACCCTTTGTCTTTCCTCACTTTTATTAGTACAGTGAGTTTCTGATGAGATGTCAGTGTCTGAACACCATTAAAAATTGCATGATTTTTATTAAATTACGTCTCTAATCAAGTTTCTTTTACGCTTAAGTTGGCCATAATCTTTCAGTTTCCATTTCTACAAGCTCAAGAAGCCTTACATGAGATGTCAGCATCAGTAACTCAGCACTAGCTACGTTAGAAATAATATTAACCCTATACACGCTATGCAGCTATCAATTTTTAGAGTTGTTTTCCACTTTATTGCGTACATCCAAATCCAAAATGGCTGGCTTTGCCTAACTTTTATTTTTGTTAGAAAGTCCTAGGTAGGATTCCAGTGTCAGTAACGCAATTACAATATTGTGAAATTGCATCGTTCTTCAAGTTTCTTTTCCACTTAAGAGTATAAGTGTGTATCTAACTAGTGCTATGTTTGTCTGTAAACATTTAGATTAGAAATTAGAAATTATTTTAGGTTCCCCAGTATGATATCAGCATAAGTAAATGAGGTTTTGTCAAGTATTAGTAAAAGAATGATACGTAAAGTTTTACGAGCAGTATGTATTGATTTTATTTAATAGAGAAACACATTTATAATATATTTCATAGCAGAACATAACAGACTCGCATTTAAGTTTAAAGGAAACAGCAGAAATACAAGCAAAAATTTAGCTCCCCTGTTTTTGCAGAATTTAATTTGAGGGGAAAATAAATATTAAATGTTGAATGTGTGTACATTTTATGTTCAGTTTGTCCTTGAGTATCAATACATTGTTAAAAATTGTGCTTTCTGTAGCACATGAGTACTTAAACTAAAAAAAAAAACAAAAAAACAAAAACGTGCAGTTACCAGAACTGAACAGACACATTACTTTCTCTTTACATTGGTTTTTAAAAGTGTCAATGTTGGTGGTAACATCTGTAAGTGAATAAAATCAACATTCAATTAAAAAAATTGATCCCAGACTCATCTGTAGTGAAGTTTCTTGTACAAATGTAGTGGACTAACTGCTGTAAACCTGTGACCAAATGGCCATGAACGCACATCTATTCAATAATTGACCAAAAATCATGACTCTTCCTGTAAAAAAAAATCACTTTGAACTGCCTGTGTGCCAGAGTTATGTGTTGGGGAAAGTTGAACATTGATGAGCTGTTAGTCATAAATAGTTAAAAATAGTTTTAAATCTATTTTTTAATCCAGTATCCAAGCGGAGTGTTTATTTGTGTATCCATGTTGGGCTTGTTCTTTTGTCAGATAAGCTGGCCGTGTGCCTGGTGTTCATTTGAAAAATCTGTGTAAAGGGCCTTTGCAATCTTATGCTGCATCAGATTTCCCTATTAAGAGCATAGCCATCAGTTCCCAGTCATTTTTTTTTTGGCTAAGGCTCTGTGATTTCTGCAATATCCTGATCTTCCATTGAGAGCCAAGAGATAGGGCATGTGCCAGAGGGATTAGATGTCATAGATTGACATTTTGGGATTTGCATTGTTTTACATGGCTATACTTTTCTGACTGCTTGATGTTTTCATATGAATGGTCAGGTGAAGCTTTGTCCCTTTTCACATAAAACACATGTTTTCTTTTGCTTCGTCATCTCTCACTGTTTGGTGTGGGAGTACTATCCAAAAGGAAAATTGTGCCCACAACAATGATATGGATTTTAAGAACATTTTCCATTTGCTATTTAAAAACAATGTTTTGTGGCGCAGTTCCTAAACCTAAGTGAGTATATATATGCATGAGTGACTGAATTATAAGCAATTTCCAAAGTACTACTTTGCTGTTATTTGATGGTAGTTCTAGTGTGTTGATCACCCGTACCTGAGCTCGTCTGTCTTTGCCTTTAGGGCAAGAACAAATCTCTTTTAAATGCACACATCTCCTTGCAGTTACAGACATTGTGCAGTGTAATTATACAGTACTCAATCACTAGGATATTGCCTGGATTGAGTTCTCAAAGTCGTAGTATTTTTCTCTTTGTTCTCCAATGCCAAGGGTCTTTGGGTTTGTGAATAGTACTATAAATTGTGCATATAATTATTAAAATGATTGTTATTATTGTTATTGTGATTTTGGGAGCTTTTGAAGGGCTATGCAAGGTATTTCAGTTAAGTACATTTTTATTTGTTGTTTTTGCTATTTTTTTTTTTTAAGTTTATTCTTGATTGTTCAATTCACCTCCAGAATAATAAATGAAAATTCTAATATTGCGAAACATGTTCGGAACATAATTGTTTAGAACATTGTACAGTATTGAGAAGCATTTATTTCACGGATTTGTTCCCTATTTTGTATTTTAGTTTTAAATAATGCTACACAGCGATATAGACGAGAATCCAAAAGCAATACCAACACAAAGATTGACAGCAGGTAGTTACCCATTAAAGATGTGGTTGTAGACTTTTAACTTACAGAGTTATAACCACAAAGTCCCAACTGAAGTAAAGTAAGCTCGTATACGGCCATGCTCTGTGTTTCTGTCCAGAAACAAATTTTTGTTTTTGTTGATCAATTTGATTGCAGTGCGGTGTTAGGTAGCAATGTGTTTGATATCAAAGTAATTATGCTCCTTGCTTCAGTATACAGGCAGTTCCAATCAGTCAGAGATTACTTTCTTTCCAGGAAAACAGGACAAGCGGAATCAAAACAAAAGCCCTGATCAGGTCCAGAAAAGTTCATACAGCTGTGATCAGCTTCTCTCGTAAATTCAGGAACGTCAAACTATATTCCGTGTCTTGATTTAGCTTGAAGGCTGGTGGTCTGTAGCCTGTTGGAGGCTTTTTGATTTGCACTGTGTTTTCTCAGCTCTTGTATGTGTTTTAAAGAAGCAGTCAGTCATTTTCGAATGTGACTTTTCTTCATGTTATGAAACAGTAACAGAGATTCTTTATTAAATCTGTTTTAAAAATGGCAGCCACTATTTGGGGGGCCCATCCTGTAGAACATAAACTGATACATTAAGGGGCATGTAAACTATTTGATTCTTCATCTCATGTAAGTTTAACTTAGAAATAAATAATAAACAGTCACTTTCATAAATGTAATTTACTATTTTAAAGTGGTAAAAATGAAAAAAAAAAAACCTTCTTAACTTTCAACAGAAGTTATTGTAAAAATAATTTTATTCCAAGTCATTTTGGAGCATTTCTATTGGTCCATTCATCATGAAATTTTCACTGAATATGAAGGACAGGTACTGTGTTCAACTGATGTAGTAAACTGTTATGGGCATCGATGTTGCTAACTAAAAATCAACAAATATGGAGATGCATGTGTATCTGTAATGTATTACTGTTAATGTTAACTATAATGTATTATTTTTGGACAGCATTAATACAAAAATAAAAGGCAAACAAAACAACTCTCAGCTGCATTTGTGGGAATCTCCCCTTAATGTCACATAGAAAACAAGGTTTTGGCTCCTCATCAGAGCTGGGATTGAATTGAACTGAATGTTGATTCCAGCATCTCCAGTGATGGTGGAGGGTCATGTGACTTTGATGACCTTTCATGAAATTTTTTTTCTTGCTGGAAGATCTTTGATGCCATCAGACAGGGCAAGCTGAAGTTGATTTGGTGGAGTTTGTATGTGTTTCCCACTGTGAGTGTGTGTGTGTGTTTGGGGTGGGGGGGGGGGGGGGGGGGAGTGGATGTGTGTATATGTGTGTTTTCCTGTTCTCTGTGGTTTTGACTCCCTCTGTGAAACTAGATATAAATTTGTGGGGGAGGAGGAATGGAGAATTTTACCAAAAATGCAGTTTTATTTGCAAATCTTCATCATGTAAATCAGCTTTCACACCACTTAGAAAATTAGAAAATTAGCATACTGCTTTATGCAAAGGTATGATGAAGGGTTTGTTCCCAAAAACCCAATAGTTCTCTTTTAAGCTTTGTTTTTAGTTGAGAATGGATAGATGGCCAGTATATTTTAGACATGTGCCCATTCATTTCCATTGAAATGAGGGTAGTAATCAGGAGATTGTTAATCTTTATTGCAGTAATATTCCCTACTCTTCTGCATAGGTTATACACTAGATGTGATGTCAGGTCTGGCACTGTTGGATGACTAGTTCTGGATCATCCTAAAAGTGCTGAATGGAGAGCCATTACTCAGTAGCATAGCAAGGGTGATACAATATAAAAATATGCATTGGCCTCTGAGCAGATGAGCCTTGTGGCCCTAATAAAATGTGTTGCTATAATTTTCTAAATATATTTGTCGTATATTTTAGGTGTAAGGGAACGTTTTTAAATTTCAAACCCATTGATTCACCTCCAGCTTCACAAGGCTTTGATCAGTCTGTCCTCAAGGTTTTTTATTTGGATCACTGAAGATCAAGTGCTGTACCAGCTGTGTTTCTGAATATTTTGTTTCATGAACTTGCCTCAGTAAAGAATGAGCCTGTGTTGTCTGTCATGGAAAGTGCAGAAATGAGTCCTATGCAAATTTGTGATATGATGAAATTAAAATTGCAGACTCCTGTAGATTCAGGAACGGAACCCTATTTCAAACCTATTTCTGTTTTCAGGACGATAATAAGGATGAGGAGAGGATGTTTAAAGACGAGGATACATATATACACTTTTTATTTAATGTACAGGCACATTTGTCTTTAGGTTTATCTCACGATTTCTTAAAATAAAAAGTGCTCTGTGAGGAAATTGAATACTTTTTAGGAACCATAGAACCATATTTGACATTGGGAATGGTTGCCTTTAGTGCTTTTGCAGCTGCTCCACAGCATACAACAACATTTATGTTACATTTATATTTAAGGCATTTATGGTGAATGCATGGAATGCATGGAAAGTAGCGGTGTTATTCAGTAAATTATACCAACAGCAACCAACAAATGTAGATATACGGACTCAGCGATTTATTTTGTAGTGAAAAAAGCATGATTAGATGTTTGTTCCTAATTGTTCAGCCATAATTATACAGTATGTTGTCCTAAGGTTTACCAGGGAAATTGAACCCAATAACAAACAGTTAAGGGCAGCATGGTGGCATCATTGTGTTTGAGTGTGTGGAGTTTGATGTGTTCTCCCTGTGTCTGCATGGGTTTATTTGAGTGCTTTTGTTTTCTCAGACAGGCCATATATACGTTGGCAGATGAATTGGCTATGTGAAATTGACCAAATGTGTGTGTGTGTGTGTGTGACTGGGTGTGTGTGACTGGGTGTGATGCTCTGTAATGGACGTTTTTCTTCCTTACATGCAGTGATACTTTGGACCCAGCGTGTTCCTGATCAGGATGGAACATGAAGCTTGTGTTGATAACATATATCTTTAGATGAGTTCAACCAATCAGAAGCAACCAAACACGCATAACATCACCCACACAAAACTAATGAATTTATAGAACAATGCAGTTTATTAAATTGAAAAATCTAAATTATTTTTTCCCCAAGAGTAGGGATGATTTTACAGATATACTTGTACACGAAGTGTGACGACCTTTGAAAACGGTCATCTTTAGTGTGTGTGTGTGTGTGTGTGTGTAGCCCTTCTGTGTCACTATACATTTCAGCAGTGGGGCAGATGTTCCTCTGCATTTATAATGTGTCTCTGTTAAACTGCTCTTTGCCTTTCTACCCCTCAGATGTCTCAGGTTTATTTTTAACACCGCTGGGGGAATTGTCATCTTATCTTGGCCATTTGTCAGCCCGACGACAAGAGGCATTCAAATAGACAACAAGGCTTAGCATCAAAAACGGCTGTTGGAGAAAGTGTCGCTAGAGAGAGAGAGAGAGAGAGAGCGAGCGAGAGAGAGAGAGAGAGAGAGCGCGAGAGAGAGAAAGAGAGAGAGAGAGCGTGCGTGCGTCTGTAACAGTCTGCTTTTATTCTTCTGGATCTTCAGAAGTGTCTCAGTGACAAAAGGAGAAAGTGTGGGTTTTGTTTTTGAGAGTTTGTTGAAAGTCCTGTGTTTCGTCTTGTCTCGTGTTGTCTTGTCTTGTGATATGGTTTACGCAGCAGCAGGAAATAAACATCTTTTGTTCTGTAATTCATTTTCCTTGTTGATATTTCGTCCCCAAGAGTACATCCGAATTTATCTGTATTTATCCTTTCAGGGTCATACTCTCACAGTGTCTTTATACAGCTGAACTTTTGTTTCTCCCGTCTCTTTCCCTCTCTGCTTCTCTCTCTTTTCTCATTGTCTTTCTGTAATCCTTTTTCTCATTCTATTGCTCTGTCTCTTCCTCACTCCTCTCTGCTTTATTTCTTCACCCACTTTTCCTCTATTTTAATTTCTGTCTTTTTCTTGCTTTGTCTCTCTTTGCTTTCTGTGTAATTTAGGGGTGAGCAATATGGCCCTACAATAATGTAACAAACAGATGTAACAAACATTAAAAAAAAATCTGTAAACATTTGCTTGTTTTGTAAACTGTAACTTACCAAGATTCTGATTTTGTATGAAACAATAATGTAACATATAAATCTACCACTCAACCAAAATACAGAAGATTGTGTGTGTGCATATCAACAGCAAACGTAAACAATTATACAAAAAGTAACCTTATAAATTCACAGTAAATAACAAAACAAACAGAATAGTTGCTGTGCTGAGTCATTATGTAAACAAATCAGAATATCACGATTATTACGATATTACGATAACGAAATTACGACCATATTATCGCGAACGATACGATATGGCACAGCCCTAGTGTCATTTTGTTTATATCCATCCCTTTTTGCCCTTCCTCTATCTGTCTCTCACTACCTCTCTGGCTCTGTTTTGATCTCCCTCCCCCACCCTCCCTTTCCCTCATTTTCTCAGAACGGGCTAATAAAATTATCTCAGTATCCATGAGAGTGTTAGCTTACTTTGGAATATCATTTTCGGTGGGTGATCGCCATATGATATGTGAGGAACAGTAAAGGTCATTATGTGCAAAAACTCAGAAATGTTGATATTATGATTTTTTTAGTTGAACTTGCCGAGATGGAAAAGAAGTAACTGATTAAGAAAAAATAGAGATATTTTTATACTAGTTTATTCCCATGCATTAAATACTTCAATGTCACGTTATTAATTTAATTTTTTTTAGATTTTCACCAGCGAATGCAAATAAAGAAACTAGCTTAAAGATTCTGTCAATAAATAGTGATTATTGACTCATGACTGGGATAATTTGTAAGAAGTTTGGTATTTTCTTTGTTCAGTTTAAAGACTGATGTCACCGTGTTTGTAAGAGCCTCCTAATGAATAACTTTCTTTCTATGAAGTTTTTGGTAAAATATTTGGATATGTCTGCTGCTTCTGTTCCAATTAGTGTAGTGTTGGTTTCAAAATTAGTATAATTTGATTCTTCCATGGTTCAATGTACAGATATTTTAATCCTTTCCTCTCATTATCCCATTTTTGTCCTCCCTCATGGTTTGTGCTCAGAGAGTGAGCATGCATGACCTCAGCAACAAAAAGCCCCTTTTATGGTCATGAGTCATAAAGAGAGAGAGAGAGAATATAACGAGACATGAGCCTCAGCCTGACTGCTCAGCTGAGTTTAAGAGTTGTTAGTCAGGTGAGTGTGTCTCATTGTGTGTATGTGTGGGTGTTCATCCAGTCAGTAAGGGTGTGTTCAGTCATCCATTCGTCCAACACCACTATCAGTAAAGAAATCAGTAACAAAAGAAGAATAGAGGTTGAGAGGAGAGAGCAGGAGAAATGGTAGTCAGGTACAGTAACCCAGAAGTCTGACTATTAAAGTATTTCAAACTAGGTGTTGGTTCATTACTGTGAGGATTTGATGGCAGCCTCTTAAAACTAGTGAAATCAGGTACTGATGTGAAGTTCCACACAGTTCCACAGTTTCAAAAGCTCTGTATTTGGAGCGTTATTCCTCTCTATCCCATGTTTGTCATTGGGCATGTGACCTTAGACACGTGTGGCTGCTTCAAGGAGTCACTTTTTTTTTTCTTCTTTTTTTTTTCAGTGCTTGTCAGTGGAGATTATGAAAGCCATTGCAATTGAAAGGTTGTGTCACCAATGTGTGAAACCTAAGCTTATTAAAATGGTTGTCTTGGACATAAAGCATTGTTTCCTAGGCAAGGAATGTGTGCTGAAGCCATTAGCAGGGGATATACTAGCAATAGATTTTTATATTTTATATTTGCATATTAAACCATATTTTTACACGTTTAGTTAATGGTCTTTATTTTAATTTGCTAATCCTAAACACTTTAAAATAAATGTTTGAACATTTCTCAGAGGATCTAACTGCATTCAGCCACAAAAATGTTAGTGAGATCTTTTTTTTTTTCCATTATCCCATTTATCTATGCTCTCCTGGACACAACACCTCTCAAGCTGCCCCGAGATGTGAGTTTACACCCATCCAGCTGAGTGTTAATTCCCCTCTCGCAACTGTGAGATTCCTCTGGCTCGAACTCAGATAAGATCATATCGGAGACGAGGTGATACAGGCAGAAAACCGGCCTATCACAGCACACCGTTGCTTAGTTACCTGTGTTTGTTTTGGTAGGATTTTTAGTGATGGATTTCACACAGGTTTCACGTGGCTGCACACACACAGAACGTGTGCAGTGTGTACCACCGTGCCGATAATCTCTGTTAAAATACAGTTCCTGACACTTTTATTACGAAGCTGTTTTTAAGATGCCTGGAGGTAGAAGAGAGTGTAGATGATCATCTTCTGTTTATTCAACAAATGACTGCATTTGTGTTTATACATTTCCAGCCAAGTTTATAATAGAACATTACACACTCGGGATAATAAATAAAGGTGACAGAAGGGGAATTTTTGGAGCTATAGAACATTAGAACAGAAGACCTGCAGTTGGTTTCAGTGGGTGGAAAACTAGGTTGGAAGGTTAAAAAAGAATCATTTTTACATAGAATACTGCAAATGCTAGGCACAATTTAAAAATGTTTAGTTTGTAGAGTACAGTTATATGACATGTGAGCTGTTTCACCACAGAGAACATATGACATGTGCAAAATCATAGCACATTTTATGTTTATATGTATTATTCTTTTCACCACCTAAATTGAATATAAAAGCTATAAGTTTATTCAAGGTTAAGCTGTATATACTTCTTTCCCAACTAATACTCCCAAACCTAAAGACATTTTGTTTCTTGTCTCTGTCCTCAGGTTCGGACTCTTTTTGTCAGTGGCTTGCCCTTGGACATAAAGCCACGTGAGCTTTATCTCTTGTTCAGGCCTTTTAAAGTAAGTTCCATGACATTCTCAACACATTTCTCATTTTCTACACCAATTATCCTGCACTAAGATGATGAATCAGTGCAGTCCTGCTGTGGGAAAATACAGAAAACTCAGACTCAGTGACAAACTCATTCATTTGTGTTTATTTATTGTTTGCTTCTCTAATTTCTATAGGTTGCTAAATGTGTATCTGAGCAACATAAGTGCCTGCTCATTTGAAATATGATATCTGAATGGAGCTTAACGGAACGTTAAGCGGTATTTTCCCCTGAATAAAAAGAAAGCTATATACTTCCTGTATACAGATTTTTTTTTAGTATCACTGAACTGTACTGTAATTTAAAGATGACTGAGACACAGGTCGTCTTATAGTTTGTGTAGTAAGTTGAGTTTGCTGTGACTTTTGAAAACTTCAGAACTCGCTGTTAGAATTTCTAAACCTGCAAATAATAGTTTGTTTCTTCTTTTAGGGCTATGAAGGGTCATTGATCAAACTTACTTCAAAACAGGTGAGACATTGCAAAAGAAAATTAAACAAATACTGTAACTTGGTCTCTCTCATAAAAATGACTGAAACACAGTGATATCTCAAGTGTTCATTAGCAACAAGCTAGACACAAATGAAAGCTGGAATGCTGAAGTAACCACTGGGGATTTTACTGTTTATACGCTTTAGATCTTTGTTTTATATCATTTCTACTAAGTTCAGTTCCAGTCCAAAGCAGACACACGTAATTCAATTCATACTGTCTTCAAAAGACCTTGATTATCATGTTTAGGTGTGTTTAATTAAATCTAGATTTTTCCGTGGAGCATTGGGTCTCTGAATTCAAAAGGTTTGTAGACACCTCCTACATTTTTTCCTAAATCACGATTATCATTTCGCCCCTACATTTGTTGGCATTCATCATAAATATTATTGTGGTCAGGTACTGATGTTGCATGGATTGGAACCACGACTCTATCTCATTATTATATGGAGCGCCATTATTCCAGAGACACAGTTCCAATGTTTCCTCAGTTGATTATTTTTTATTTTCTTTAAGTCATTACTCACCTAGAGGCCTGGATGCACCATCATCCAGCCCAAATCATGACCGGCCCCATGTAAGGTACCGATTTGTGGAGCATTAACTGTTCAGTGACTACAGAGCAAAGCGATTCTGTATCTTTGTAGTGAAGAAAAATGCAATGAAATGAAATTGTACACAATCAGTTTTTGGTTTTAAAATGACTTAATACTCCTATTAGTAAATTCAGTTCAGTAAAAGGGTTTTTTTTTTCAGTGCAGCTGGTGGCAGCTGTCTCACAATGCACAATCATGGCAGTTTTCATTGGCGTTGCATTAGAGCTGAATTCTGTGTGTTTGTGCTGCAGCTGCTCGTCTCTGTTTGATGATAATTCTCCACTGGGATTCAAGGGAGTGACAGAAGAAACTGACTGAATGTTTTCTTTACTGTTGTCATGCCTTCTACTTGTTTATCTTCACTTCTGTAGCTGCAAAAGTTGTACTTTATTCAGCATCAGTGTTTTTAAAAGTTAGTGATACATTTTGTGCTATAATATAATAGATAACACCACACTCTTCAAAATAAAAGTGCTACAAAGAACCACTTTGGTTCCACATTGAAATATTTTCACCAATAAATGAATAATTGATTAAAGTACTTTTACATCCATGGAAGGTTCTTTAAACCTTTACAAGGTTCTTCAGACTCACACATCTTTTTGACAAAAACATTGTTTCTTTATGGAACCAAAAGTGGCTCATCAATGGCATCGCTCAAAGAATCAGTTGTGTAGCTCCCTTATTTTTAACAGTTTTCTATAGGTCACATGTGGGCTCAGTTCCCAGCTCAGGCATGATCACATTATAGCATTGTAAAATTGTGAATGACACAATTTTAACTGGAAAATTAGTATTGGAATTTATTTTATTATCCTAAACGTAACGCCATTTTCCAAATTTGAATCGAATTGCTGTATTCTTTTCCCCGGTTACTAGTATTGAGTTATGTAGAGATCTATCTAAGGTGGAATTGGACATGACGTATTTGGAAACTCATCATCATCATCTTCTTTGACGCTTAATCCATTTCAGGGTTGCGGTGATTTGGAAACTAATGAAGTAAAATTAACCAGGAGTAAGTCACTAATGATGGCCTTCAGAGTATTCACTGGCTCTGCTCCCATCTTCCTCAATAGACTCTTAAAACCATATGTTAGCGCCCGCCCTCTCCGTTCCTCAAAGGAGCGCCAACTAACACGGCCAACCCCCCCCCGTACAGGTCAGTCGAGGCTATTCTCATCTCTGGTACCACGCTGGTGGAACGAGCTTCAAGAAATCCTTGAAAACCCAGCTCTTCCAAGTCCCGCTCCATGAGTTTGGTGTTTTCTCCCCGTGTCTGCGTGGGTTTCCTCCGGGTGTTCCTTCCACGCTCCAAAAACACACGCTGATTGGTGACTCAAAAGTGTCAGTGTGTGTGTCGCCCTGTGAGAGACTGACCCCACATTCAGGGTGTGTTCCTGAATGAATGAATATACATGAAAACTGAAATATATATCAGTAATTGCAAATATACTTATTAATTGACTCATACTTTACTTAGTACTGAAACTTATCTGTATTTTTTTGTAGTTCCCTTAGAGTTCAAAAGGTTAAAAACTGAATCTGAAGCCTGCAAAAAAATTCTTCATCCTCAGCGCTATTTTTATGTGACCATTCCACTCACAGTTCATCTCTAATTGAGTGACAGCGCCTATTTTAGTTTCAGAAAATGCCCCTTATCAGCCAGAGAGCACCAGGAAAGAGGAACAGGGCTCACTTCCTGTGGGGACAGCGTCCCTGTGGAATGTGAGGGTTTTTCACTGTGTGTGTGCGTGTGTGTTTATGGCTGGTTGTGTTTTGTCTGCTGTTGGCAGTAATGTTATGGCACAGAGCAGAGAGATGACAACACTAATGTAAATCAATTGATTCCAGGCCTCTCCAGAGACGAGAAGCTATTTCCATATATAGCAATAGGTTTCAGAGCTTCTATTTTTAACTACCCTGTGTTCACTCTCTACACTCTGAGAGAGAGAATGAGAGCGAGAGAGAGAACATGTGTGTGCACTCTCAAAAATGATGCATTAGTAACTAACACACCCTTGTGTTTTCTATTTAAACACAGGTTGTGTTATTCTTTGTTAAAATGTGTTAACCATAAATGTCATCTGCAACTAGTTCCTTGTAGTCATGAAAGTAATCCTTGATAATTTTCAAATTATAAGAATGTTTTATATTTATGTTGCTGTGTGTAGTGTGATGGTGTGTGGTGGTGCTGTGTGTAGTGTGATGGTATGGTGGTGCTGTGTGTAGTGTGATGGTGTGTGGTGTTGCTGTGTGTAGTGTGATGGTGTGTGGCGTTGCTGTGTGTAGTGTGATGGTGTGTGGCGTTGCTTTGTGTAGTGTGATGGTGTGTGGTGTTGCTGTGTGTAGTGTGATGGTGTGTGGTGTTGCTGTGTGTAGTGTGATGGTGTGTGGCGTTGCTGTGTGTAGTGTGATGGTGTGTGGTGTTGCTGTGTGTAGTGTGATGGTGTGTGGTGTTGCTGTGTGTAGTGTGGTTGCCTTTCACAACCTCAAATATTTTAATAGTGTATTAAGAAATATTGCAGAATATCAAGCACATATTAAAGCATTTCTTCTCTCTCATGATCTCATCACATCTGCTTGTGTGTAAATATGCTGAGTGTGAGGCTTCAGTATGCCAATGCAAGGAATGTTTTAATGGATTAGCAGTGTTTCACTTTCTCTTTTTTTTTTATGTTGTTTTCTCTTTGAATCTACTTCTCTTACTTTCTCTCTCTCTCTCTCTCTCTCTCTCTCTCTCTCTCTCTCTCTCTCTCTCTCTCTCTCTCTCTCTCTCTCTCTCTCTCTCTCTCTCTCTCTCTCTCTCTCTCTCTGGTGAATGAACTCTGAATGCCCCACATTTCTGTCTTGGCTTCATCACACGATGAAAGCAGAATATTCACGAGTCAGTGAGGTGTGAAGGACCATTCCCCTCTAACTCTTGTGTTTGTCTCTATTTTTCTTGTTGATTTTTCTGCAGCCGGTGGGGTTTGTGAGCTTTGACAGCAGATCGGAGGCGGAGGCTGCCAAGAATGCCTTGAACGTGAGTTTAACCTTGACTGATACGTTATTTTATTGCTCAGTTGTAGCTAAAAGGTAATGTGACCCTAGAGCAACTCAGAGCACTGAATGAGGACAAGTCCAGTGGTAAAACTGAGAGATATACACACACATAAAAGGACATACACACACGGCTCATAATGATATTTTATGTGAAAACATAATTTTTCTCATCACATAATTGTTACATTGTATCATACATATATAACAACACAGGGTGGCACAGTGGCACCTCTTTCCTCCGATTCTGATCTCTTTTTTCTATTTTTTAAGTAAAACTCTTTAACCTTTCACTTAGTTTTACATGTTTCATCAAAGGAGTGTTCATGTTTGGCTGGATATCAAGTGTGGTAGAGTTCAGTAGTTCTGCTTTGGAGGAATTTCTGATTGTTTTAAAGGCCACTATGTCTCTGTTGAAAGAGGTCTGGGAGTGATGTTTCCCTCTAAATACCTATTCCTTTTCAGCCACAGTACAGTTTCTTATTCTGGATAATAAAAAGCACTATATCCTTTTAACTCCTAACTAAATTAGATATTTATTTTCTAAATACTCCTGTTATTCTTTGTGATATTATGAATCGATTATTATAAAGATTTAATATAGACAAATGATTTTTTAATCCTCAAGTTTTTTTCCCACTAGCTTTTTTCCTTTCTCTCTCTCTCTCTCTCTCTCTCTCTCTCTCTCTGTTTCCCATCTCCTCCACTCTCTCTTCATTTCACTCTACTTCTCATATTCTCCCCCCCTTGTTTCTCCTTTCTCTTTCTCCTTTTTCTAATTATTCCCCTCCACCTTTTCCCTTTTCTACACTCCTCTCTCTCTCTCTCTCTCTCTCTGGCTGTTTCTGTCTCTCTCTCAGTCTCTCCTCTACACATTGATCTAGGATTAGTTTTAATCTGTTTTATCTGGAGCAGGAGTTTGACCTTGCTCTCTAAAGTCCTCTGAGCTCCACTGCAGGTGAACTCACGTAAGAAACAAAGCGGAATTTAGAAAGAAATGTCAATAAGACAAACATCGAATTACAGAAATATTATTTTACAGCAGTTCCAGCTCCCGGAATGTGATTGCTTTTTCCCTGGTAATTTTGTAACTCACTTTATGCTGTGATCTGTTAATCACTAACTCTAGATCTTTGTCAGTTGGTGGAGTGCATTTTTGTGTTGTAATGTAATATACTCAACATTTTTACCCAATCAACATCTGAAACTTGAAAACACACACGGTTGGGATTTTGATCTAAAGAGTATGTAGTAAGAATGTTTTTAAATCCAGGTTGAAATTATTCTTTTAGAAATGTTTTATGAAATAAAGTCCTATATGAAATAAACTACATAGAATCTACAAAAACAGATGAATTGACTGTTTTACACAACTAAGGTCAAATGGATATTGATACAATCAAAGACCAGTTTTAATTTTTATTATCAGTAAAAAATGCATGTCATTTTTCACTTCATTTATCTACAGAGATGAATATAGCTGTATGATTTACACTTACTTAAGGAAGGCTAAAGGAATAAATGAAAGAAGGTGAAAATGAAAAATAGCTGAAAGATGCTGAAAATAGCTCAAAAGAGTTCAAAAACAAAATTTCTCAGTACTCTTCTTCTCTTCCGGAACACGAGGCCTGTATTGCCACAACTTTTGCAGACAAGTTTTTTTATTATTCACAATCACTGTTCAGTTTGTCTTGCTGTTTTTTGTTTTCACCCAGTCAACACACACACACACACACACACACACACAACTATATGAATGACACAGAGAAGATGGCATTTTTGCATATATCATATGTTTAAAAAAGGAGATGCTTCTTTTAAGTACACGAGTGTTTTTTCTTCTGGTTTCTTCTGAAATGAATGAGTATTAATCACAGTATTAATCAGGTGTTTGTTCTTCCTTTACACAGTTACAGTTTCTAATCTACTGGGAGGCAATTATACCAGATTTCAGAACATTACTGCAAGAACTTGGTAGCATTCAGCCACATAAACATTAGTGAGGTCAGGTGATGTCACATGATTAGTCCTGGACCACAGGTACCACTGCAGTTTGTCCCAATTGTGGATGGAACTCCGTCACCACACAAAACCAAACAAACCACTGTGCTCAGTGCTAAAGGTTTCATACTCTCTTTGTCAAGCTTGGGATTGGGCACGGTGACCTTAGGCTCATGTGCATGTGTCAGTAATGAATGAACTTCAGATCACCTGTATACATACACATATATATATATATATATGAATGTATGTATAATAACTCAACATGAACAAAATGTGGAACAAAAAGTCTGTAGTTTCTGACAAGAGGATCAAGAACACTATGGGCCTATTCTCTGCCAAAAGTCTTGCAGGACTTGTATATAATAAATACCTTCCAAGGCCAAACTGTGATATGATGTGATGATGATGGTTGGACATGAAATATGCTAAAAAATGTGAAACACTGGCCTGAGTGCAGCAGGGAGCAGGGGCTAAATTAAAGCAGGGTTGGATCTCATTACATCGCCATGGAGCAGTTCACCCGCAGATCTTCAATCGCTTGAGCGCCGAAATGCTAGAGCCGAGACAATCCCACTTAATACCCCTTCGTCCATGAGAACCAGAGCTCTGCTCTACTTTCACCAGAGCGCTACTGCAGTAGGCCCTAGAACCCACCCCTGTGGAGCACCATGCATCAGACTGAACACACGATGCTCCTCATTGATCTCCTTCATTCTGCTCATACTTTCTCCTTGGAAGATGGGTGTTGGGGGTGGGGAGGGGTAGAGAAAGAAAGTGAGTGTGAGGTTTAAGAGAGAGAGTGAGAGAGCGAAATCATATTGGGTTGATTTTACAAGGGGATGTGCCTGAGGCAACTTTCTTTCTTCATAAACCATGTCTTTGTTCTGCTTGAAGTGGCCTTTTGTTTGTGCTCCATACAGTTTCGGTCCATATTTTTAGTAACACACAGTAAGAACACACCTTGTAGTTCATTCTAAGTGCTTCTGAATGCAGCTTAGTTTTTTAAATATGTATTTGGTGTTTGCTGGTAACCCCAGTGGCCACAAGACTCAAACCACACATCTTCCTTAGTGTTTGCAGAAGCAGTCAGCATTGTTTTCTGTCTGTCTTTTTCTTGGTCTTTTTGAACAGTCATAGAAAGATTTGACATTTTAAGGTTATAAATGAAGTAACAGCTGTCTTGGGATTCAATTTTCATTTCATGACAGTGACAGTTTATTAATGGGAAAAAATATGTGCCTCAAGGACTAACTTCCTGAGAATTTCTTTTTAGATTTGTTGTCTGTGTGTGTTCATGTATGTAAGATTTTTAGGAGACATTTTTAGTGCCAAAGGTTTAAAAACCTGCTGTCTCCTTCACTGCTGCAACTCTGTCTCTGGAGATTCTGTCAGTGAGTACAGCTTCTCTGGACTGAGGGCTTAACACATTCCATTAAATGTCATCTTGTCAGAGTTTGTAGCCTTGCTGCTAACTAGAATCTGCTTTATTTACTGAAGTTAGCGCAGACGATGTGATGAACCATTTGACCACCAATACCAATATTAATCAGCTACTGCCAATATGAAATGTAAAAACCACTGACTCTTGACTGCTAAAGAGGGATTTCTCTAACTTTCTGCAGGGTCAAAATGTTAAGAGGTAAACAAATTCTTTTTCTAAAGAAACATACCTAGATAGAACAGTTGACAGTAGTGTTGAATGGAACCTGACATCATCTAAATGTTGCTCACAGAACGTTGTGACAGTATATAGTGGTGAACACAGATATGATGTCTGACAATAGTTTAGGAAAGGTTGTGGTTGTGAGGTAAAGAAAATTATTGTGCTGAGATTTGCATTATTTCCAATCATTATCATTCCATATATAATTGAATAGACAGGTGAAGGTCACTGCTAGTTGTGGAAATACAATTTTTATGTTGTAGACATGGTGCTGCCTGCTCCATTCACCTCTACTGGAAAGAAAGGAGTCCAGATGTTTCTCTACAGGAGCAAAATACTCTCCACCATGTTGTGTGTAGCTCAAAAACTGATGCTGAAATCATGAGGAATCTATAAACATATTCTTTGTGTTTGAATACCTTCAGATAATTTGAACAGATTTGTTTTCTTGCAACTGCTGAGGAAAAGAGGCTGGAACTCATCTCTTCTTCACGTTTTGTTCGATGCTGATATTGTGTTTGGACATGATATTTTAATATCTCTGTAGTTTCTCCTACACAGCAATGGAATCAAATAAAAAAGAATGTGGAGAGTTTTCTTTGAGTGTCCTGTTGCTCAGATATGTATCACTTAATCAGTTTGTTATAGATTTAGTTGATTACTTAGTTTAATTATCAGTTAGTCCATAACAAGCAAGGACCATGAAGTGCTTTTTGTCTTAAGTGGTTGACTCCTAACATAATAAACACACTGTTAGTCGGTGTTAACTCCACAAATAACATATGCTTTTGCATTGAAATCAGTGACCATGGACCACTTAATGACACTGCACATGTGCGTTGTGTCAGGTCTGATATTCATTTAGTATTTGGACCTCACTGTTACACTGAAAGGAACACACCATTATCCTTTTTTTTTACCTCCTGCAGGGAGTTCGCTTCGATCCGGAAATCCCTCAGACTTTGCGGCTGGAGTTTGCCAAGGCCAACACCAAGATGGCCAAGAACAAACTGGTGGGGACCCCCAACCCCCCTCCTTCTCAACAGAGCCCCGGACCACCCTTCATCAACAGGGACCCCTGTGAGGAAAACACACACACACACACACACACACATTACTGATAACATTCCCATGTGGGTGAATGTTTTAGTGGACCCCCACACTCAGCCCCATAATCAGCCCATTACTGTTACTGCTCTGCTGAATCTCACAGAGATCTAAGCTTTGATTATGAGAAATATTTAGAGACTCTCTGTTTGTGGGGGTTGCTTTAGTTTTAGTTTCATTTGACTGCATATTTGCAGCCTTTTGTATCATCTCAGTGTAAGAATGTTGCCCAGTGATTTGATATGAGGTCCCAAATTTACTTAGCACATATGAACTAAATCTGTAGCTTTTGAGATTTATATAGATGCATATCATTGCTCTACAAAATCCAAAACTCTAGGACTTTAGTTTAACATCAGCATGTTTTTTTTATAAAGGGGTTTGTAGTATATTTCTATTACACACAGTGTAAATAGTTTTTAGTGTTTCAAAGGATAAAAAAGATTAAGCAAATATATCTGAAAAACTCATGTAAAAACTTTGATGGAGCACAGCTGTTTTTCACTATGGTTTACTCTTATACGATAATAAAATTGGTATGGAGTGCTCATGGGGAGACTGGTATTTGTGAGCTTTGTCTCCTATAAGAAATTTAGTCATGATTCATTAACAGGAACATTCCTGGAAGAGTTTGTGTTTTAATGTAAACCCCAGTCTCTTCGTGTGTCTATGTGAGTCACACACAGTTTAACGCTGACTGCACTAATAAAACATGTAAAATGTGCATGGGGTGCATTTCCCGTAAGTTTGTTTACCTTCTTTACCTTGTATTTATTACTGTGCTTTGCCCTTGGATTGACCAAATGTCTTTTCTGTTATGAACAGATCTAAAAGATCCCTTTACATTTGTATAAAATTAAAAATGCCAGCAAGATTTGTGCCACTTTTGATACCATTCTGTGGATGATTTCTTAAGGAACTAATTTTTAAAAATTAAATACAAAGAACAAGATATAAATTGATCAAGGTTGAGTATTTTAACCAAATTAAAGGTGTTTTTAGCGAACCAAAGGTGGCCTTATATTTTTAGGAGAATAAAAAGCTTAAGAAAGGAATATTTCTCACTGGCTGTAGTGCATAAAGAATATGTTTTATTTGGATGATAGTGTGTTTTATTTTTTGGTTATGTATTTCACAGCATTTTCCACAGGAACTTGGTTTTAGAGCATCAAGAAATAACTAAGTATGGTATATATAAACAACTCTTTTGGTTTAGGCAAAGACTTGAATGCCTCACTAAACCCTGAATGAGGAGAGTTATTTTGGTGGTAATAGAAACACACATGTTTTGGTTGTGAATTCCTCATATGTGACCATACCCCCCCAAATAGTATCTCTAATCTGCTTCAGTGAAGAAAAATGCCCCTCATGTTCCCTTTGTGAAAATATGGAAGGAAACCATTACCGAAGAGCATGACGTAATGAGAGACCAATCTGAAAGATAAAAATAGTGGTAATTAGATGGAGACTTTCCTTCTGTGTATACTTCACAACAGTATAATTAGTGACATTTTCTGTATGTGTCTAAAAGTGTGTATATTTTGTTGTATATGTGTCCATTTAAACAGATAAAATGTTGTATATCTCAAAAAACGAACCCCAGTAAGAAACACTGCAACGTTCTTATTTCACACACACACACACACACACACACACACACACACACACACATGCAGCATAAATATCAACAGTCATAGCAGATGTGTGCAATACTACTTCCAATACTACTATTATGTATCCTGAAGTACATTACTGATTACTGAAACTACTTTTGCCTGTTCCAGTTCCTGTGTTTGTAAACAATCTTTATTTCTCTTCCCTGTGTGTCATGTGACAGTTTGTTGTTGTCATGATTATTTGTGTTTGATTTGTACCACTGACTTTGAAGCTTTATCTTTTCATTTTAGACCACTGTGATTGTGGGGATGGGTACAAACTATTAATTAATTCACTATTTGAGAAAAGTTAGAAAACTGATTAGTAAATTAGCACCGGTGATATTGTGCTGTATAGGTTTCCTGATGTTACTAGTTTTTATGAAATCTCATGACTGATCTACAACAGAAGGCATGTCTGAACTCTACTCCAGTAAAGGGCACGGTCAAACACCTTGACATCTTGAGGGGGTTTAGTCTGTTGAATAAAAATGAACAGCACTGATCTCAACTAGACCTGGAGCCGATGGTAGGCCTCTTTGTCAACTGGCTTTATTCTCGCCTCAACCCAGAGCACACTGGACTATTAATATTAATATTAATAATGTCTTAATAAAAAGGCAGACTGCGGAGTGGTGGAGTTAATTTAAAAACTTAAAAAATGTTACCTACTTCAAACAATATGAAGCGTAGCTAATACAACATGCAAGTTACAGTAATACATTACGTCTTCATGTTTCCATATCAAACAAATATTGCATTGTGGGACATTTGTGGAACAGGAATAATATACCAACCCAATCCAATATTTAGCTGTCGCTGCAAGTGTGTGTGTGTGTGTGCTTGTGTGCATGCAGTAAACAGTGTTTATCCTGTGTGTGTGTGTGTGTTTCCAGATGAGCTGTCCGTTCCTGGTCTGTATCCCAGCAGTGCTGACGTCTGGGCGTCTTACCCTCTGTATCCCGCAGACCTGTCACCTGCACTCCCACCCACTTTCACCTACCCCTCCTCTCTACACGCTCAGGTAACCCTCACATGTTTCACCTATCTCTCCTCCCTACACGCTCAGGTATCCCTCACCTGTTTCACCTACCACTCCTTTCCTCACTCTCAGACAATCCTCATCTGTCTCATCTACCCCTATTCCATACACGCTCAAGTAATTCTCATCTGTCTCACTTGGCCTAAATCTCTACACATTTAAGTAACCCTGTCTCACCGGTCCTTCTTCTCTACACCATTAGATATATCCCTACTCTCTACATGCTCAAATAACTCTGTTTATGTAACTATCACCTGTCACACCTCCCTCTCCCCTCCACATTCTCAGGTAACTCTAACCTGTCTCACATACCCCTCCTCTTTAAATGCTCAAGCTGTATTCATTTAACCTACCCCCCTTTCCATGCCACTCCTCTCTGCATACTCAGGTAACTCTCAGCTGTCTTACTGACCCCTCTCCACAGGCTCAGGTAAACGTCATCCATTTCACCTAACCCTACTCTATATATCCTGAAGCAACTCTCACCCGTGTCACTTAGTACTTCTCTGCATGCTCAGGTAACCTGCCATCTATCTCACCATCCTCACCAGTTTCTCCACTCCTTCAACAGTGTCACTGCTCCTCTCTACAAGCTCATGAAACCCTCACATTAGCACATCCAAACACATCTGTCTCACTTTACCACTCACATGCCTCATAGCAACACTGGCTTTACCTCATATATGTCTTACTTGAACCCGCATATGTAACACACCTGTCTCAATTTATCTCACCTGTCCCACATATTGTCACATCTGTCTCACCTCACTCCTGTCCCATTCCTCCATCTCCTCCTTCTCCTACTTCTTCATGGCCTTACACCGAAGTTCTCCTGAAAACTGGACATTTGGCATCAAAATAAAAAAGGCAACATTTGCAAAATAAATAACTACAGTTTACAGTTTTATTATAGTTACACAGGTCTAAGTTATGATTGTGTGCATCTGTTAAGCCTGAGTGTGACTTCTGGGATAGGTGTGTAAGTGTGTGGTAAATGTGTGTGTTTTGGGGGGATATGCATTCAGGAAAGGTTAGATCTGTGGATAGTGTGTAAGGGGTGTAGTGCACGAGGGGTTTACTTTGCTGGCTGTTTCCAGCCATTAAAACCCCACACAGCCATGACCCAGATATTACACCAGTCTCTACTCAATTAGCTCTCATTGAAGTGAGTTCACATCGATCTGCACTCAGAGAGAGAGAGAGAGAGTAGGTGAGGGTGAGGGTGAAAAAAAATATTTCTGAGAGAGAAAAAGAGGGTGTGACGTGGATAAGAGATATTTCTAAGGGAACGAAGGAGAGAGAGATGTATTTCTGAGAAAGGGGGAGAGAGAGAGGGAGAGAAATGTGAGACCCTTCTATCAGAAAATGAGGAGCGGAATAAGAGAGGGTCGATTTCGATTTGAGAGAGATGATAAAACAGACAGCCATGGTGATTAGCTGAAGTGCTTCTGAAGCTGAAGTACCTGATACACATACAGCTCTGGGAATTAAATTAGACACTTTATTCTGGACTGTATAAAAATATCAGTTTATTATGCAGTCTTTCTCCATCATCCTGTGCATGTATATTATCAGTTTCTACTTTCATATTTTAAATATACTGCATAGATATAATGTATGAGCTATAGTTTAATTCCATTTTTTTTAATGAAAGTGGGACTCCTCCCTCTTTCAATGAGGAGGGACCAAAAAAACCTCAAACTAAACGCTACTTTATTGTTCCAAAAACTGACAGAAACAGTGTTAAATAATTTGAAAGGATTCAAATTAGGGATGTGCATGACTGTTTTGAAAATTGATTAGTAAATTAGGACAATCAAACATGTAATTTAGTCTCATGGCTGAACTAATACAAAAGACATGTCTGAACTATGTACTGTACCAATTGGCACTCTAAAACTAATGCCATGACAGAGGCTCTGGTCCGATAATCAAAGACAAACAGAAATGTGTCTGTTGCCAGTGAGCAGCTCCACATTCTTGCCTCGACCCAGAGCTCTCCAGCACAGTGTTTTCTTGGGCAGGACCCTTACTCAGCTGGCTTTATTTTCAGCTCTTCCTGGAGCTCATCAACAATTTTTATTTATAGAAACACAGAGTTGCAGAGTGATGGATGTTACTTATGTTTTATACTTATTATGGATGCTGCTTCTGTTTTTCTTTTTAAACAGTTATGAAAATGTCAAACTATGTCCTCTTGAAAATGTAATATTGTGAAACACCTAAGGTTCACAGTTGTCATTAATAACATATTGTTGCTATGATGGTACATTTCTATGGTTTGTATCTTTCTTGAACATAAACTTGCCTGAGGAGTACCCTGTTCCTCTGACAGTGTTAGAGATTTCTTGTTTGTCTTCTACCATCAAACAGTTTACACCCTCTTGTTTAGTGTCTGTTTTGGTTTCCTTAGAGAGTATTCTGATCTGGTCTTTTCTGTCCATTGTAGCTTGTTTGTGTTGAGTTGTGTAATTAATTGATTAATTTATATATTAGTTAATTTTATAAGACAGACAGTAAGAACATTGTTGACATTCTTCCTCCTCAGATCCGTTGGCTCCCTCCGGCAGATGCTCAGGGCTGGAAGTCCAGGCAGTTCTGCTGAAATATGTGTGAGTAAGAAAGTCAGATCACATTAGGCTACAGTTTGCTTTTCTGATCGTGTTGTGGATGTCATCAGTTCTTACAGAACACTGACCAATTGCATGTTGTCAGTCTCTTAACAAAATTGGATATAATTTAAAAAACAATGACAAAGTTTGTACACTTCAGAATTTGTTTATTTATTTTTCTCTGTTCCACTTATCAAAATTCAGGATTAACAAAGTTGGAACCTAGAGAGGGCAGAGGACACTGCAGGCTATGTGTTAAAACCGATATGTAGAGTATGAATGCTTATACACTTATACAACTTTTTTTTGTATTATTTTCTTAACATTTTCAACGACAGCGTTAATAATTTGAGATCATAATTGCTGAGAATGCTGCACTCATCTTCATTTCCACTTACTGTACATTTCACAGTGGCTGTGTGCTGCAGTGTGTCTTTAAAGCAGAGCTATGTACGTTTCTGGTGTAAATATATAATTCTACAAAATGTGAGGAAGAACATTTTGTAACAATACTTCACAGGAGTATTCAAGGAGATCTATGATGCAATTGTCTTCTATTTTATGTAGTTCTGACAGCTCTTTTGGATTATTTTGACAGACTTTTGGATTATTATTTCAGGTTTTAAAGGGTTAATTTAAAGCAGAATTAATCTATAATTTAGCAGGTTTTACCCCCCTATTGAATCAAGTATTGCCAGTTATTTCAATTGTAAGAAACAAATGTCATGTATTGCAGCTTTAAATATCAGTGTAAATAATGACATCTCTTTAAAAAAATTCATGTCACATGGCGTAAGAAAATATGGCTCTGATATTGGCTTAGACATTTTCTGGAGCACACACACACACACACACAAACGCACACACACACACACACACACACACACACAAAACACACACACACACACACACACACACACACACACACTCTCTCTCTCATATGCCACTATCCCTGGGGTCAAAATGAGACAGGAGACAGGAAGAGACTTGTTCTTAGATTCTGTAGGGACAGAAAGGGTGGGTATATTTGTGTGTGTGTGTGTGTGTGTGTATGTGTGTGTGTGTGTGTGTGGGTCCACTACCTAAACACACACACAAAAACAGACACCCAGCTAAATCCATGTTCACAGCCCTTTAATACAGTGGTGCCTGTCCAGAGTAGTGTGGACTTTCTTATCAGATAATTTGCCCTAATTTCTCAGACTAATATATCTAATGTAGCTAATTGTCAGACACACCCACACACTTCCCCCTCAGTGATTTGTGGTATAATTCAGCTTTGCTGCTTTCCTTTAGATTACTATTCTAATGACAACACTTTTGACTGCGAAATGCTGTGATCCTACACACAATGTTGCATTTTACAGCAGTCAATACCAGCCACAGTCTCTGATCAGTAGAAATACATCCTCAGTTATACTACGACCAGCCTCCACCAAACTGTATTGTTAAATATAAAATATTCTTCCATCCCTCCGTCCTTTACCTCACTCAAAAACTCAAATACATGATCCTTGAGTGTTCTACCTGGATAGGTTTTAAATACATTAAGAGCTGTTTCTTGCCTTTGTCATTGTCACAGAGACGTGAGGCTAGTCATAAATTCCTGCTTTTTCTTTCCACCAAATCTGTAGTATCTCAAACTTAGTGAATCTTAAAGAGCTTTTTAGAGTCAGCAAATTTGTCACTGGAATTGCTTTTACTGCAGAACAGTAAATGTTTATTATAATGTGCAGGATGTGTGATGTATTTACTTACTTCTGTAAGAAATCAGCAAAACATGCACATGTTCAAACATTCTCCCAGTTTATCTGACTTTGGTTGTTTTTTTTCCTGCTAGACTTCTCCATGAGTGTCTCTGAGCCTGACCTTTTCAGTGATTACGATCATGCCCTTGTACGTAATGACTTTTATAAATAGCCAGATGGACTCTTTCTGTTTACAGTGGGACTACTGAGTTGAGAATTGAGTTTTAGAGCTAGTACAACGCTGTTCGCAGCAGTGCAATGGAAAAACCAAGATACTTAAACCCTAAACTAAACAAAGAGAATGTTGGCCGTAGTTATATTTTTATAGAATGGTTACTTTTAAGTATAAACTTTTGGAGCAGAGAGGAATTATTTTGAGGGAGCACCAGGAAGTGTGGCCAGGGAGACGGCTTGTCGCCGAGTCGATGGGGTAAACAAGCTGAAACTGGATATTTCTCCAGAGAAAAGAGGAGGGAGTGCTGTTCAGATGAGAGCAATTCTCACACTGACCCCAGAGCCGTCTGTTCCCGCTCTAGTACGACAAACTGAAGGCAATTTTACAGATAAAATTTATTTTACACAGTTTGTAGAACCCCTGATAATATGTGAATTCAGCTACGTTAACCCACAGGCGTTGTGGAAAGTGTGTGTAATCTCCATAAAAAAAGCATCTGCCAATGATGCCAATACCAAGTGATGGCTTGAGGTATATAAAGATAGTCAGCATTGTGGAACAGAGTTCTGTAGAGTGATGGCACTCAATTAAATACTTTTAGGATGATTTTAGATTCAGAAGTAATCCTCCAGGAGCAGTGGATGATTACCAATATTTAAATGGCTGAACACTATTAAATTGTCACACTAATCTTCCAACATCTAGGCTAAAGCCGTCCTAAAAATGTAGCAACGCTAACTGCAGCATAGAGGATAGCAATTACATATATAAGAACTCTTGGATGAGGGTAAAAGGGCAATTCAAACTCTTAATAAAGAACCAGTGTGTTTAGAGATGAGAAAACGCTAGTGTTGCTAACAGCAGTGATTACATCCATATTAAGGATTTTAAACCAGCTGCAGGAGATACGTATAAACCACAGGTTGAAAAGAAAGTCACGGGCACAAATGCAGCATGGGGCTTAAGACTGAATGTATCTGACTCAGAGCTGAACTATGGAAGTCACCGTGACACACTCAGTTCCTTAACATTCTTCAAACAAAGAACCTCTGTGTTCTTCTCATTTACAGAAATATAAGTAAAAATTGAGGTCACTCAACTGCATGTAAAGTTAGTTTTTTACATCTTCATCAAGTGTGTATCTGTGTGTGAGTGAATTGTGTGAATTGTGGCATAGGGGATTATCACCCCACGGCCTGAATAACCAGGCTCCGTCACCCTACAACTTAAAGTGAAGGTGTGTGAGTGAGTGAATGTGTGAATGAGTGAGTCTGTGTATGTGTGTGTTAGCACATTATTACCTGGAGCCCCCCCACCTTCTCTCTGACAGCTGCTCCCTCACCCCCTCAGTGTGTTTGTGTACGTCTGTGTGTCCAGTCACAGGCTCAAAGCCAGTCGTCTTTTCTCGGGATTAACAGTGTTAGCATCGTCTTTCATGTTCAGGAACAAGACGAGTCATGATCAGCTCCAGTTTTTACACAGGTATTAAATCTGTACTCTTTCTATCGCTCACTGTTATATAGTGCATTACTCTAACACATACATATACATTTCATTCATGTATTGTCTGTAACCGCTGTCCAGATCAGGGTTGCAGTGGGTCTGGAGTCTACTCAGAATACATGCATATATTTGTTTGTGCAAAAATAATGGCTTTTTTGTTATATTTTCCACTTTTGGTCAACTGCAGGAACTGAATGTTTTTGTTTTATTGCGAAGTCCTGTGTATGGAGCACAATGTGGTGTTTTTAAGTTGGTATTAAAACTGTAGCGGAGAAGTTGTTAGGTGTGGTGTCTCCTCTTAGTATTCTACATCAACAAAGATTATACTTCTCTTGAATAAGCAGTGAAATAGTTCAACATGACTCATTATTTTCACTGAAGACCTGCTTCTGCTGCTGCTCAAAATTGGTCTGAATACCCGCTTTTATTCACTGCTTGTAATTTTCTGTTCAATAAATGATTTGTCAAGGATTACATCTAAGATTTTGTTGTACACCTATAGAATATTGTTTTCATTATAACTTTGACCTCTGGACAGTAATATATTTATCCAGACTAAACGACACTAAACTGTAGCAGCCTTAATTGCAGCATGTCTTAGAGAAAAGAGATCAATGTAGTGTAAATACTGAGTGACTCTGATGCTGGTTTCAGTCGAGCTGATAGGAGTATGTTGAGCTCAGTGAACCGAACTGAAGAGATTCTCCATCAAATCGATGTCAACAATGATTTTTGACAGAGGAGCAGATTCTGGCTGCTGATTGCTTATATCAGTAATGATCAGTTTTCATGATATTCAGATAAGCATAAAACCATATTTAGAACCTGAAAAACACCCTTGTGGTAAGTAGCAGATCAATTTATGATAAATACTTTAAATAAACAACATAAAGTCAATATTTCAATCAGTTGCACCACATTATTTGTTTGTCACATAATGTATGTCACAAAATGTATGTGAGAATTAGCACCCCCCCCACCCCCCACCCCATGTGTAAACATGTATGAGTGAGAGAGGGAGTTACAATCAAAGATGTTCTTTTATCTAAAAGTACTTCACGTCCAGTTTGGTCTTGTTTAATGTATTTGAATTAATTTATAAAATGGTTCACTTTTAATAATTAGTTAATGCAGCAACTGAATTGAAATGTTTTTATCTGTCGTGATTTGATTGGATAATTAAATGTGTTTCCAAATAATACTATGATGCATTATTTATCATTTTTCCAAGGCATTTGTACACTCATATAATCACAAAGAAAATCTCAGAATTTATGATTCAGGTCTTTGATTTTCTGATGTATTGTTTTTCCTTGTTTTTAGGCTCCCTTTGTGTGATGGTGGCGTCGGATGGCCTTGATCAAGCCCCCCACCCTCTCCCTTCCTCCATCCCTCCCTCCTTCCCTCCCACACTTTCTTTCTTTCTCTCCTTTGTGCTGTCCAAAGCCAGGGGTCTCCAGACTCACATTCTTCTGTCATGGACCACAGGTGAGGACTTTTTTAGAACATAATATTAAAATACAATTTTATATTTCAAATGTACTCATTTAATTCTTTTCAGAGAAGCTAAGAGAGAGAGAGAGAGTGACAGATAAGAGACAGTGAGAGAGAGAGAGAGAGAGAGAGAGAGAGAGAGAATGTTCACTGTATAAAATATGTGACAGAGAGAAAAGAGGTGAGCAAGACAGAAAAGAATGACAGAGACAGGAAAATCTGTACAATATAACATGTGGTGTTGAAGTGAGGAAGAGAAAAGACAAAGCTGCAATAGAAATGTGATGTGGTACATAAAGAAACAGAAAAGAGAGAGGGACATGGAGAGAAAAACATGACATAGAGACAATCTACAGTATTACATGTGATGTTGGAAAGAGAAAAGGAGGTGTGAGATTATCTCTACAGTATAAAATGATTAAGTGTCATGTGGAAAATCTCTCTCTCTCCTCAGGTTAACATCATGCCCCCTCCCCCTGGGCTAAAGGCCAAGTCAAGACCAGCTCAGCCTCCATCACACATCCCTCTCTCTTTTCTACTGTTACACCACTAACACTTTAATATAAGGAGTTCACATGTGAGGCTGGAGCAGGCAGAAATATCACTGTGTTCATTTCCCCTCTGGAATCACTACATTTCTGATGAATAAAGCATAAGATCATCCAAAAAATTTATGGTTAACCATTTAAACACTTACTTTATTATGATTTGACCGTAAATATCATACTGTAAACAATTCAAAATCAACTATGATTGTTTCTGTGTCTAATATAAATGATTCAGTATCAAAGTTGAATATTTTAGCTACAAATTAGTAATCAATATAAATTATATTTATAATTTGTATAGTATTAATTATTAAATACAAGTGATTTCATATTTACTCATAAATTATCCAGTATATTCTATGAATAACGCAGCAACCAATGTGAGCCTAATATATAAATAAATGGTATAAAACGTTAAATCTTAGAGATGATAAATCTGCTGCCTACCACTTTAACAATACCATTAATTCTGTTCATGTTAATTAGGATTAATTTTAATTATAACATAATTTTCAAGAACAAATGCAATGATAACAAAGCCATGCAGGTGATGGTGTGCATCTCCTTTTATTGAAATGTTGTGGTCGTGTATTAATCGTATTAACTTTACCATTATTATTATTATTATAATTGTTATTATTGTTGTTGTTGCTATTTACATCGATTTTACTGAAAAAATTTCTGACCCACTTTTCGCATGAATCGCCGAAATGATTACGCTGTACATTTTTAGATATTTTGAAGAGAAATGCGAAGTATTTTTGTAATCAAGTGAATGTTTTCAGTGCTCTGTGTTTGATTGCTGATGTCATCCGTTACCAGAATTGTGTGAGAATTTTTAGGTTTTAATGACTCTGAATGTCTTCACTCTTCTGCTGTTGGGCTTCATGCCTGATTGACTTCTCCTGGCTCCACCCACAAATATGCTTTTTTCATAGCAACTTTTGCTAGGTTGAATACTGGTTTAATCCCAACTCAACCGAATGAGATGCAATTGAACTGCTGGTTCATATCAAAATACTGGTATTTAAAGTTTTTTATTTGTCTTTTTTTTTTGATGAGTGACAGCTGTGTGTTATGTGAGGCTGAATGATTATTCATTCATTCATTGTCTGTAACCCTTATCCAGTTCAGGGTCGCGGTGGGTCCAGAGCCTTCCTGGAATCATTGGGCGCAAGGCGGGAATACACCCTGGAGGGGGCGCCAGACCTTCACAGGGCGACACAGACACACACACATTCACTTTTGAGTCGCCAATCCACCTACCAACATGTGTTTTTGGACTGTGGGAGGAAACCGGAGCACCCGGAGGAAACCCACACAGACACAGGGAGAACACACCACACTCCTCACAGGCAGTCACCCGGAGCGGGAATCAAACCCACAACCTCCAGGCCCCTGGAGCTGAATTATTAGTTAATTCTAAATCCAAAATTGTAAATAGAACAACTTCTAGATAGAACAATAATTAGATATTTCCCAGAAATTGCTCATAGGATATTTTTTTTCGTCTAGTACCATTAACACTGTGGCTAATTTGGCTAGTTTTAATATAACGTAACGTATTTAAACAAAAATTCCTACAGTTTCACATTTGTTTGTGATTAACTGATAATAAGTGTAAAATTTTCTTAAGCTTTTCATTTTTTGAATGGAATTTTCACTAGTATCCCATAAAATGTGTCCAAACTAGCAAACAATGACTATGAATAGAGTATATTTCTGGGTAGAGCTTGAATGGTTTATCTCTGTTTTCTCTCCCATATCATTTTCAGTACGACAGTGTTCACTGAGAAAGAATAATGTAGCACAGCAGAAAACCATCTTTAGTGAATTTATCCTACAATACATTGCTGCAGGTCTGTGGTACTCAATATGCAGACTTTGGTCCATGTTCTGATACGTTTGCATTGTATTATGGACAAACAGCAAAACATCTCAAAATCAGTCTGAATTTTGCATGATCTTTCTTTTTATTTGGTCAGATCACAGAGCTTGTAAAATAATTTCCACGATAACATCAAACATCAGGTTGTTAGTCAACTTCTGCCTTTTTCAAAAACTACTAAGCATATTGACAAAGGCCGGCGAATGCCACGTCCAAAACTAAAACGGACCTTCCTCAGCTGTGTGGAGATCAGTTACGTGGACCTCTATGATTTCTATTGAGCATCTATGCTGTATGTCACGGTTTACAAGGCTACATAACATCTATGTTAAGCTTTTCATGATAACCGACATTAACCCACTCACACAAACCTCTACAAAGGGTCATTTCATCAAGTGTCTTTATGACAACTAAGCATTTGTAGAGGTTTGTGAAGGTTCATGTATCGAAAGGTTTATGTTGGTGTTATTTAGAATTGTGCATAATGCCCTAAAGCAAAAGTGTTCGCCTTTGTTCAGACTGAAACTGCATGGTACAGGTCTTAATCAAACCTGTTTGGTACTGGCCTTAGCATGTGATGCAGTAATAAGAACAAAATTGAATGTGACTTTTTAATTTCTTGCAAAATTTCTTTATTACTCCAGGCATGACTTAAAACCTGAACCCACTGATTAGATTATATTTGAGTTCTTTGTGCTGTTTGTGTGCATTTAATTCTCATTTACATCTGCTCTAAGAGCACCATTAGATTACGTTTCTTTAACCCTTAGAAGTCTGTTTAGTGTTTTTTCATTTAAACTATAATTTACTTAAGTTAATCATTTATGTGTTGGCAAATATTCTTTTCACTGGCTGTTTAAATCCATGTTAGTGAGATCACGTACTGATGTTCATTGATTAGTTCTGGATCACAAACACCACTCAAGGTATTTAATGGTGCTCCATCATTCCAGAGAACACAGTTCCACTGCTCCACAGTCCGGTGCTGAAAGGCCCTGTATCCTGTGCCTGGCATTGAGCATATAGTGAGATTAGGTTCATGCGCAGCTGCTTTGAGGGTCCCGTTTTACTTTAAGCAGAATCCACTCATAACGTCTGTCTTTTGGACATGGACTGAGTGTGTTTGTATAATTGTCTGTATACAGTTAATATGCCCAAATAATTACAGGTCTTCTTTAAGGGTTAATACTAATTATTGATGGTCCAGTAGATGCAGGTAAAGTGAATGTATTTCATACTGTATAAAGTGATGGTGCTGGTTCTGTCCTTTCATTATCATGCCGTTATTTTGCTCATCACAGAAATAAATTCTTCAAACCTGGGGGCCTTTAAAAGGTGAAGGATGTCATATATTTTTAGATCTAAGAGGGAGTAAAAAGCCCTACCCAGTGTTTGTTAAGTCTAAGAATAGCTTCATACGTCTCTCCCTCCTTGATGCTATTGTCGTCCTCTCGATGGGAAGACAAACTAAAATAACGAAAATACTTCAAAACTATATCCCAAGTTGTTTGAATGCCTGAGCTGATACCCGAGCCATGGGGGTTTTTTGTGCATGCTTGTGGCATGGTTCTGTTTTTATTTGTTCCTTTTCAGTGTACGTGTTTAATACGTAATATTAACATCAGCTCTTCCTTAAAGAATCGTTTGAGTGTGTTTTACCAGAAGATAATGTATGAATTGTGTTTGTGGGGAACAAATATAATAAATTGTTTTTTAAATAAACAAACTGCAGTGGAAGGTCTGAGCAGTGTTTTAAAAAATATATATATTTATGTTTTCTCTGCCTTTTAGTGAGATCACTGTTGTATTATTCTTGTATTTATGAGCTGATTTGGATGTGGTTTTTCTCTTTTAAGGGTGTGATAATGCATCCATCTTTTGCACCTTTCTCTTTTTCACACCTCTGTCTCCTTCCCTCTTTCCATCCCCCTGTCCCTTCTCTTCTCATCTTTCTCACTCTTCTGCTTTCTCTCACTCTCACTCTTACAGTCTTCCACACTTCACCACCTTTTTATTTCTTCACTCTAAGCGCTCCTATCTTTCACCGTTCCTCTCTCCCAGGCGTCTCGTTTTTTTTTTTTTTAATTCTCCCTGTTTTACTCTTTCTCTCTCCCTCCTCTTTTCCCTTGTTTCTTTCACTCTCTCTGCTCCTGTTTTTTCACACTCCCTTTATCATTTCTACCTTTGGTTCAACCCCATTCTCTCTCTCTCAGTGCCCTCTTCTTGGCCTCTTGCAGTAATAGTCTCTCACTCTCAAGGAGAAACCTCATGGGGCGGGGCAAAGAAGAAGTAGGAAAGCCACACACACACACACACACACACACACACACACACACATCTAAAGCATCATCTTCATTCTGTTAAAGTCACACATTCTGGTCATGTGACTCCCACTGGAGCAGCCTCAAAGCATTATGGGACTGTGTGAACTTTTGTCACATTGAAAATGCAGATGCTTTTCTGACAAGTGTATTTAAGTGATGTTGTCAGTGTGTGAGTGTGTGTATCGTGGGTGTAGAAGTAGTAACGTTTTGGCTGATAGATTATACGTGATTATTATTTGTTATAAGCTTCAGCACTGTATTAGAATTCTGGTGCTGGCAGCAATTAACTTTATGTTACAGGTGTTTTTCTCCCCCCATGTTTTTGACCAAACTTGACCTGAAGACTTGACCTTGCTCTTTCAGTCATGGCACTGATTTAAAAAACAAATTAATTTGATTGGATTATTCTGGGGAGAGTCATTAATCATATCACCACAGTGATCTGATGAAACCTAATCAGATGTTTGAGAGATGGTGTAAAGCTCTGAATCACTTCCAAAACAATCGTAATAGAAATAAATTCTGAAATCAGATTTACACCCATAGTGTGTTTGTGAGGGTGTGCCAGTGAGTGTGTGTGTGTGTGTGTGTGTGTTGGGGGTGGGGGTGTGTCTGTGTGAGTAATTGTGTAGAATCATCCTGTCATGTACATTTTTTTAGGAAGTTGTTTTTTTAGTGTGAGAATAAATAGCTTTTCTATGTTGCTGATCTGTCAATGGAGTATTACAGAGCTGCTAAAGAACCCCAGCTTTATTCTTTATTAAACTAACATTAGATTATAAATCTCTCTCTCTCGCTCTAGCACTCGCTCTGTGTGTGTGTGTGTGTGTGTGTGCTATGAGTTACCTCACCGCTGAAATATTACCCTCTCTAGCGGTGATTTACTCCTTGGGGAAGGTGTGTTTTCTTTGTCTTTTAATAGAGCTTTTGCTCCACAACAGCAGTCTGCAGGTTTGGGCTCATCTAGTGTTGTTTTATATTTTCTTCAATGTTAACGAACACATACAAAAAAAATGATGAAAAATATAGGCCCAGCAGCACAACTGTGATATTTTAAGTTTGTAAAGCTCTACATTTTCCCTGACACCTGTTGCCTTCTTGTTCAAACTGAGTCCCTGAGTTTTATACCCAACAATACACTTATAAGGTATGTGCTGAATAATCAGGTCATAAATATTTAGGCAAAGAGTGGAAAGTGTTAGCAAAAATGCTCCTGGACTTATCCTAAGCCAACTTTAACTAAATAACCCTCAAATGCAACTAAGGTGTATTTAGGATATAATTAATTAGATTGCATTCATTCTGAACCTAAACCAAACTATAATCTTCATCACTCTGAGTTCAGGCCTGACTATGAAGCAGAGCAGTAGATACATTGATTTGTCTTTTTCAGGTTGTTGTTTCCAACTTTAAACCATTTCACTCTGAACTTTCAGATTCATTTCCGTTCTTGTCCTGAGTCCAGCCGGAGATGGTGTGATCTCTTGTTGTAGAGCACCCTCTTCTGGTTCAGAGTGGTAATAGAATTTGAAATACTAATACGTCATAATGTATTTCATTTTTGAACGTGACTCAACATTAACAGTGAAAACACTACAATAACTAAATAAAAAGCCAATACAAGTTAAAGTAAAAACACCAATACATTTATTTGCAACATAAACATGAATGAAAACCAACAACACTTTTGTGTAAAATCAGCTCCAGAAACCGATACAGTCTTAATACCTCCTTGCCTTAAGGTATTCTTTATGCCTTCTTGCTTTAAGGTAGTTTTTATGCCTTCTTGAAGATCCTCTTAGCATCCACACCCTCGTATTTGTAGCTCTAAATGGACAGTCAAAAAAACAGTTGAAAACTAGGAATTGCATTTTGCTCTTTAGAAGAAGCTCAGTTATTCACTCACAATGTAAAAGTTGGAGGAACATTTATTCAGAGTGGCTTAGAACCTTATGTGTGAGTCTCTTAAAACATTAACTAAAGGATAGGACTGTTCAGTGTCTGCCTAATGTACCCCACTCCTGGGAACAATGACACTGTAAACACATAATCAGTTTTATTCATTTTAATCCTGTGGGTGATTGGTGTAAATATTAAACGAGTATATTCACTGAAAATCATACTCCCTGAATTAAATTAAACGAATAGCAATGGCCCTCAGGATAATAGCTAATGATGTTTATGATAATGTTGTTAATGAGATTTTATCACTGACCTGAACCAGTTCATCTCCCAGCAGTTCTCTGGTGGTGATCAGGAGTTTACCGTTGTCTTTCCTGGTGAAAGTTCCCTTCAGTACAGCACCATCCATTGCCCACGTTCCCTGAGGTACACACGCACACACGCACACACACACACACGCACACACACACACACACACACACACACACACACACACACACAGAGTGAATAGTGAGTTCTGATCAGTATTAGTTATTGCATCCACTTGAAGGTTGTAAATAAGCACTGTTTTCCATTCTTGCTTCAATAAAAATGGTTATTTAGTGTTGTTTTATTCATTCATTCATTATCTGTAACCGCTTATCCAGTTCAGGGTTACGGTGGGTCCAGAGCCTACCTGGAATCATTGGGTGCAAGGGAGGAATACACCCTGGAGGGGGCGCGTGTGACACAGGGAGAACACACCACACTCCTCACAGACAGTCACCCGGAGGAAACCCACGCAGACACAGAGAGAACACACCACACTCCTCACAGACAGTCACCCAGAGGAAACCCACGCAGACACAGAGAGAACACACCACACTCCTCACAGACAGTCACCGGGACGAAACCCATGCAGACACAGGTAGAACACACCACACTCCTCACAGACAGTCACCCGGAGGAAACCCACGCAGACACAGGTAGAACACACCACACTCCTCACAGACAGTCACCCGGAGGAAACCCACGCAGACACAGGGAGAACACACCACACTCCTCACAGACAGTCACTGGGACGAAACCCATGCAGACACAGGGAGAACACACCACACTCCTCACAGACAGTCAACCGGAAAAAACCCACACAGACACAGAGAGAACACACCACACTCCTCACAGACAGTCACCGGGACGAAACCCACACAGACACAGGGAGAACACATTACACTCCTCACAGACCGTCACCCGGAGCAGGAATCGAACCCACAACATCCAGGTCCCTGGAGCTGTGTGACTGCGACACTACTTGCTGCACCACCGTGGCGCCCGTGTCGTTTTAGAATGATATAAAAAAATATAACATAAATATCCCCTCCCTCCAAACAAAGCCTGAATGTACTGATTTCTGCAAGTTTCTATTCGTTATACAATGAGTATGAAGTCGCTCTGAGGTCAAAGACTTTTATTCCCTTGTATTAATAAATGATGCCATAAAATGAATTATATCGCTGGTGGACTTTGAAGACGAATTATTTAATGGATCGGAAAGTTGTGATGCAGCATTTATTTTGGAATGTATCCATCATCATTGATAATAATAATAAAATTCAAAACAGTGTGTGGTAACCTTTTGACTAAAACAAAATGCTCAAATGTAAATGTAAACGTCCTCTAAAAGAATGTTGAATCACACCAAACCACATAGAAACACTCTGCGACCTTATTCTGATTTATTATCCAATAAACTTAGCCCTAAGAGGTCAGAGATTTGCAGCTCTTTTATCTCCATGTTATAGAAATAGTGCCATAAATGTGAATGTATTAGTAAAGCTTTTTTATCCCGTCACAACAGCAGTGTTTCTAAATGTTTGCCTGCGATGATTAGTTCTGATTAATGACTGATTATTCATGACTTACAATGAGTTCTGTGCCATCTGCAAGGGAATATTCAAACTCGACTCCGAGAGTGAACTCAATGTCTTTTGTCCTGAAAGTACTTGACTCCTTTATAGTAAATTTGTCTCCACTCTGTTCAATGATCAGCTTCAGATTATCATGCTCCGCCAGCTTCCTCTTCATCAGGTTAATACCTGTACACACACACACACACACACACACACACACACACACACACACACACATTAATCAGTCATGACTCTCAAACTACCCTCTCATTTCTGCAATAAATTGTCAATTTTATCAACTCAACTGACCATAAAAGTGCAGTTTGTAATTCTACAATTACCCACTGGTGTTTCTCTGCACACTTTGTTGTACATCCCCTGTATATGATGGTGTGTTATTGTTTATTGCGCTGATATGAGTGGATCAGACACAGCAGTGCTGCTGGAGTGTTTAAAGCCCTCAGTGTCACTGCTGGACTGAGAACAATCCACCAACCAAAAATATCCAGCAACAGTCTAACAGAGTGTGCAGTGAGTGGATATAGTGTTGAAAAACTCCAGCACCACTGCTGTGCCTGATCCACTGGTACCAGTGCAACACACTAACAAATCACCACTATGTCACTGCAGCACTGACAATGGTCCACCACCAAAATCATACAGACAACAGATGCACAGCAACAGCTGGACTACAATCTGTAATTGTACAACCGGTATGGTCAGTGGAAATGATCAAATAGACAATGAAAGTAGAAACAATGGCTTTAACACCCATAGGAAACATTATTAATTGGGGATTATGTAATAAAAAAAAGTCAAGTCATATTTATTTATGTAGCACATTTAAAAGACAGTGAATGTCTGCACAATAAAATCAACTGACAAACAAAACCAGCTAAAATTATAAAGCATACACATAAAAGAAATAAAACAAGTAAAAGAATCTAACAATACCATGTTGTGAAGGAAATACTGAGGGCAAGACGACATTAACCAAGGCAGATATATAACATAATTTAAAAGGACCCAAACGTCTGAGAAAATAAATAGGTTTTCAATTTGGACTTAAAAGTCACTATTGTAGAGGACTGCTTTATGAAGAGTGGACTGTTCCAAAGTCTTGGGGCGGCTACAGCAAATGCCCAATCTCCTTTGAACCTCAACCGAGAATGAGGGGTGTCTAAAAGCAGTCGGTTAGAGGAACGTAGGGCACATGGGGTAAATCGAAGACCATGGCCATGGAGAACTTTCAAGACGAACATAAACACTTTAAATTCAACTCTGTATTTCACTGGTAGCCAGTGCAACGACGCCAATTCTCTCCCTTTTCTTAGTACCGGTCAAAAGCCTTGCAGCTGCATTTAGGACCAGTTGCAGTTGTAACAGGCTCGAATCAGTGATCCCCAGGTACAGAGAATTACAGCAGTCAATACGGGAGGAGAGAAAAGCATGAATAACGGTTTCTAGGTCTTTAAAAGAGAGTGTTCTCTTAGGTTTAGCTACATGACAGTGATATGATTCTTTCATGAAAAGAATGACTATGAAAAAAGCCATGAAAAATAACTGTGTACGCCATCGGAAGTTATGTTTCTACTGTATACATTTTGCACACAACTGTATCTCCCTTTGCCCCATAGTTAGAGTAAACTATAGAGTACTCACCCATCTGCTCCATGAATTTGTCATAGTTTTCGTTGCGGTTGATTTTCCATGTGCCGTTAAACGCCATGTTTACAGATGTATAGAGAGACAGAGCAGAAAGATGGAGATAGTGAGGAGTGCAGAAAGTGAATCTGTCCTCCTCTGTCTCTTTCTCCTTTTATAAAGCGCAGAAGGACCTTTATCTCTGTCCGTTATCCGGCTGATGATGTGGTCACTTTAGACTGAGGTCACACTCAGTCTGGACCTGAGAATATAAAGATAAAACACTGTTATAACGTTGCCCAATATGCTGTAGAAAAATAGACAGTTGTTAATGGCACAAATAACGATTTATTGCTGTGGCATCTCATCAAAGACAGACAGAGCAGTGTTAGACTTGGGGACTCTTAATTCAAGAACACAGAGAGGAATTTTATTTATTTCACTCTGCATCACAGATAAAAACTGAAGAGAGCAGATAAGGTACATAACCCTTTTATTATCTCTCAGTTTAAACTGTAAAAAATAAATCTGAATTCAAATATAAATACATTAATAATCCTAATTTAACCTTAAATACTTAAATAATAAACAGGAACATAAATACAATACATAACCATCCAGGTTATTATGGGATTTATGTGAGTAAAACTGATCCATTTTCTTAATGCTTTTCATTTACTATACTCACTATAGACCACTCCGGGTGACTGTCTGTGAGGAGTGTGGTGTGTTCTCTCTGTGTCCGTGTGGGTTTCATTTGGGTGACTGTCTGTGAGGAGTGTGGTGTGTTCTCCCTGTGTCTGTGTGGGTTTCCTCCGGGTGACTGTCTGTGAGGAGTGTGGTGTGTTCTCTCTGTGTCTGTGTGGGTTTCCTCTGGGTGACTGTCTGAGAGGAGTGTGGTGTGTTCTCCCTGTGTCTGTGTGGGTTTCCTCCGGGTGTTTGTCTGTGAGGAGTGTGGTGTGTTCTCCCTGTGTCCGTGTGGGTTTCCTCCGGGTGTTTGTCTGTGAGGAGTGTGGTGTGTTCTCCCTGTGTCTGTGTGGGTTTCCTCCGGGTGACTGTCTGTGAGGAGTGTGGTGTGTTCTCCCTCTGTCCGTGTGGGTTTCTTCCGGGTGACTGTCTGTGAGGAGTGTGGTGTGTTCTCTCTGTGTCCGTGTGGGTTTCATTTGGGTGACTGTCTGTGAGGAGTGTGGTGTGTTCTCCCTGTGTCTGCGTGGGTTTCCTCCGGGTGACTGTCTGTGAGGAGTGTGGTGTGTTCTCTCTGTGTCTGTGTGGGTTTCCTCTGGGTGACTGTCTGTGAGGAGTGTGGTGTGTTCTCCCCGTGTCTGTGTGGGTTTCCTCCGGGTGACTGTATGTGAGGAGTGTGGTGTGTTCTCCCTGTGTCCGTGTGGGTTTCCTCCGGGTGACTGTCTGTAAGGAGTGTGGTGTGTTCTCCCTGTGTCTGAGTGGGTTTCCTCCGGGTGACTGTCTGTGAGGAGTGTGGTGTGTTCCCCCTGTGTCTGCGTGTGTTTCCTCCAGGTGACTGTCTGTGAGGAGTGTGGTGTGTTCTCCCTCTGTCCGTGTGGGTTTCTTCCGGGTGACTGTCTGTGAGGAGTGTGGTGTGTTCTCTCTGTGTCTGCGTGGGTTTCCACGGGTCACTGTCTTTGACGAGTGTGGCATGTCCTCCCTGTGTCTGTGTGGGTTTCCTCTGGGTGCTCCTGTTTCCTTCCACGCTTCAAAAACACGTTGGTAAGGGAATTGGTGACTCAAAAGTGTACATAGGTGTAAATGTGTGACCATGTGTCACCCTGCAATGGACTGGCGCCCCCTCCAGGGTGTGTTCCCATCTTGCGCCCAGTGATTCTTGGTAGGCTCCAGCCCCACCACAACCCTGAACTGGATAAGGGTTACAGATAATGAATAAATGAATGAATGAAGGCAAAGCCAGAGAAATATGAGAAAAATGAAAATGTCTGCAAGCTCAGATTACGTTTAGAGTTTGCTAAAATGTCAGGCTAAACAGATTTATATGCTTTATCAGAAACAAGGTATTATGATGTACAGTCTCTGATGATGCAATGTTTGGCACTTTTGTGATTTGTGAGTTTTAACCCAACCTTTGACTGCTGCTCAACATTGAGATTAGCAATATATGTACTCTCATTAAAAAAATCGTCTTATAAGTCTAAGGGTCATGTACAAGTGTGAGGTAGTTCAGGTGAAAGTTCCATCTTCAATCTCCTGCCATAACAGAATGAACTTATCAGGCCGCAGATCGTTTTTATCCTTCATATGCAGATAATGAAATGACCTTTCACTTTTCCTATTTTCTCAATGCTGATGAAAGATCAAACTGTGCAAACTGACCTACATAGTCCACATGAGCCTAAGGTCAACACACCCAACGTCAAGCATGGGATAGAGGTGTATAAAGTGTATAAAAGTGTTATCTTGAGTTGTGGGATTGTGTTTTCTAGAGTGATGCATTCATTCATTCAGTGTCTGTGACCCTTATACAGTTCAGGGTCGCGGTGGGTCCAGAGCCTATCTAGAATCATTGGGGGCGCCAGGCCTTCACAGGGCAACACACACTCACACACACATTCACTCACACCTACAGACACTTTTGAGTCGCCAATCCACCTACCAAAGTGTGTTTTTGGACTGTGGGAGAAAACCGGAGCACCCAGAGGAAACCCACGCAGACACAGGGAGAACACACCAACTCCTCACAGACAGTCACCCGGAGGAAACCCACGCAGACACAGAGAGAACACACCACACTCTTCACAGACAGTCACCCGGAGGAAACCCACGCAAACACAGGGAGAACACACCACACTCCTCACAGACAGTCACCCGGAGGAAACCCACGCAGACACAGAGAGAACACACCACACTCCTCACAGACAGTCACCCGGAGGAAACCCACGCAGACACAGAGAGAACACACCACACTCCTCACAGACAGTCACCCGGAGGAAACCCACGCAGACACAGAGAGAACACACCACACTCCTCACAGACAGTCACCCGGAGGAAACCCACGCAGACACAGAGAGAACACACCACTCTCCTCACAGACAGTCACCCGGAGGAAACCCATGCAGACACAGAGAGAACACACCACACCGGGTGACTGTCTGTGAGGAGTGTGGTGTGTTCTCCCTGTGTCTGCATGGGTTTCCTCCGGGTGACTGTCTGGGAGGAGTGTGGTGTGTTCTCCCTGTGTCCGCGTGGGTTTCCTGATTCCAGGTAGACTCTGGACTCACCACGACCCTGAATTGGATAAGAGTTACAGACAATGATGAAAAAGTCTCTTTCTTAAACTTTAAAGGTAGCTCTGAACTATTTATTTATATCTCACTACATCTTTATAAGAGCTATAAACATGGGGGTGGGGAGGCATCCGCACTGAACACACACCATGACAAAAAAAGAGTGAGTGTTTCTCCTTTTCCTGAAAGGTGAATTTTTCAGTATAAAGACAGCTTTGGTGAATATCACCAGGGCCACAGTTCACTTTTTTTCTTTATAGTTTAAAATGATTTGATCTCCAAATTCTGGAAAGATGCAAACACACGCAAGTGGATTATCTTTTATCTAATCTCCTCAGTGATATCAAATCTTTCAGAGGTGTATTTTAACCGCTGCTTATGTCAAAGTTTCCTGATGAACAAAGCAATAGAAATGATCCAAATGACGTACATTAATATCTTGTTCCATTAAGAGACACTGAAATTTACAATGTTGCTTTTTCTGTAAAATTGAAAAAAACAATGTTCTCTTTGTATGAATTTTACACAGCACCACCTGCGTGTATCTTCCTGTAACTGTATTCCGAGCAGAACTGGACCGTAGAAATGAAAGAGTGAGTGTGAGGTGAAGAATGAGTTCGACATGTTATCAGTATTTATTTCTTTATCACCTCAATCTGTCACCACTGTAAAATCTCCAGTGTCACTTCCTTATTTACACCCACGTAACCATCATGTTTTTATGCCCCCAGAATGCACCTGGCAGTATCTTAATATGTAGATGAAAGTATTGTTTATTGAGACTAATAATGTAACATATTCGCTTTTACATTATTATATAAGACGCTTATTAGTAAAGTTATTTCTCTTTAAATGTTTCTAAAGTAAAATACACATCTAAAGCTTGGTCCGAGGCCTCCATCTAGAGGCCATTGTCAAACAAAACAAAGAGAAATACATCAAATATAACCGGAAAAGAGCTGCTCTGTGCTCAGCCACTAGACGGCGCTGTCCCTCTAATGTAAGATCAAAGGCTGTGGTTAGCACACTCCTGTGTCTTAACTGTGTTCATTCTCTTTACAAAAGCTGAATTTGTGCTGGGGTCTTGTCAGTGGGTTTCTGCTGAAGGTCTAAACTCTGTTCACTGAACGTCTTCCTGTTTTAGCTCTGAATTCATTCATATACATTTATTGTACAGGTTAGAAAACACATTCACTGGGGTGTGGAGTGTGGGGGTGATTTTCATTGTGTGATAGCTGTGTAAATCATTACATTTTAGCATGTGTTAAGGTTAGTGTAACATTAGGTGTTAAGTGAATACTATTTACTGATGAGAGTAAGGGTAAATGTTAAAAACAATTAACAGAAGTCTAAGTCATGGCCCCATAATTAATTAAAACAAACGTGTGTGTGTGTGTGTGTGTGTGTGTGTGTGTGTGTGTGTTTATGTTTTCTGATATTGTGTGTGGAGTAGTTCACGCTCAGATGCATGTGTATCCTCACACTCACTCAGCTCAGTTACCCACCACAGTGTAGAGAAACCTGCATCACCCGCACCTGCCTCTCTCCCAGTGTGAGGTAATGAACCATTGCCGGGCGCCAATACACTCATCTCTCTCTCTCTCTCACACACACACACTCTCTCTCTCTCTCTCTCTCTCTCTCTCTCTCTCTCTCTCTCACACACACACACACACACATACACACACACTCTCTCTCTCTCCTCTCCTCTCTCTCTCCTTCTCTCTCTCTCTCTCCTCTCCTCTATCTCCTTCTCTCTCTCTCTCTCTCTCTCTCCTCTCTTTCTCCTTCTCTCTCTCTCACACACACACACACTCTCTCTCTCTCACACACACACACCCTCTCTCTCTCTCTCTCTCACACACACACACACACACACACACACACTCTCTCTCTCACTCTCTCTAACGGTCTGCTCTTTACGCTGGGAAGGCTTTTACACTATAGGTTGCCACATTGCTATGAGGATTTGACAGCATTCAGCCACATGTGCTTTACTAAGGTCAGGTGCTAATGTTCGAGGATTAGTTCTGGATCAAACGTTATTGGATGTAGCTCCAGAGAAGTATGTATTGGGTGTTAGCTGCAGTGTGTGTAGCGATGGTAATGAAGTTGTAATCTCTCTGCACACCTGCTGTGACCGTTGAGCTCTTAATTAGACAGTACCTGCATACACACACACACACACACACCTTTCAGCAGACAAAGGGCATCCTCTCTCTCTCTCTCTCTCTCTCTCTCTCTCTCTCACAGTCTCTCTCTCTCTATTTACATCAATTCAGCAAACAAACTGCTGCACTAACATTAGCACAAACGACTAGATGTAAATTGGCTTAATTTAGAAGATGTCTTTATTTATTCTACTTCGTTTAAAAATATCAACAACGCATGTAATTAGCCCAAAGGTCTTACATTTGTTTGTATATGGTCTCTGTGTAAAAAGAGTCAGGAAAGACTGATGTGAAGAGAACAGCTTGCTACTGTTGCTTTGTTTGTTGGTTTTGTGGGAGTGAAATGACATGGTTTTCCTCGTTATCCTGTAATCAGGCCTTCAGGGAAGAGTGGGACCCCTGCAGAGAGACTCTTCACTTCTTTTTCACACAGTGAAACCTGTGAGGGCCACTCCAGGTGATACATGTATTTGTTTAAAGCTGATGGACGGTGAAGTGATAGCTGTGCAAAATTACACACGCAGCCAATTCTCCCTTTCAATCAATCAATCAATTTTTGTTTATATCGCGCTTTTCACAGCAAAAAGTCATCACAAAGCAGCTTTACAGAGATCCGGGTCCAAGCCTCCTATGAGTGATCCAGGGGCAACCGTGGCAAGGAAAAACTCCATAGTAGGTTAATGATAAAGTACAGGCAAAATTGTCCGGCGAAAAAAGCTTCCACGGGTCAGGCAAGAGAACCCAGCGACAGACAGTGTGTTGGCGGTTACCAGAAAGCTAACTAAAAGAGCTGTAGCTATGGTCGTATGACCGGGTTAATACAGAGCAGTGGTAATATGAAAACCAGCTCAAACACCAATAGAGACGGAGCAACCTGAAAGTGAGTGATTAACCAAAAGCTTGGTTTTTAATCTAGATTTAAAGATTGAGAGTGTGTCTGAGCCCCGAACAGTAACCGGAGGCTATTCCAGAGTTGAGGAGCTTTGTGAGAAAACGCTCTTCCTCCTGCAGTGTTTTTCTTAATGCGAGGAACTAAGAGTAGGCGGGCGTCCTGTGAACGAAGTGTATGTGACGGGCGATAAGGTATGAGAATGTCAGTAAGATGCTGTGGGTGAGATTTATAAGCTAAGAGGAGTATTTTATAGCCAATGCGAAATGTTACGGGTAGCAAGTGTAGGCACGAGAGAACTGGGGTTTTATGGTCGAATTTTCTAGCTCTAGTGAGCACCTTTCTTCCAAACGTGGCATATTAAAGTAAATAAACACATAAATGTATTCAAGTTTATTATACAGCTTATTTATAGAGGTTTTTAGGACTTGTCGAACAGCTGTGGCATCTCCAGGCACCTCCAGTGATCTGATGATAGAACTGATGCTTAGACATTTGCACCACTTGGAAGCTGAGATTACTTTTAACCCTGACCTCACAGATCTGATTAAGATGATGAAGGTAATCAGCATCAATGACACAGTCTCATGTCTGTGGAGATTTATATCCTAACTCTCACTTCTAGGAAATATTTGGCATTATATTCACTCAGTTCATTGCAGATACGGCTGGTGTCCTCGGTTTACCTCTTTTATTGTAGCACTAAAGCTAAAGGGTAATGGGGACTTAAACCGCACCAATCATCGCACATTGCCCTTAGACTGTTTTGAGTCGTTTAATCATCTCAACTGTTTCAAGTATGTCACACTGGCCTCTCCATCTCTGAGCATGTAGGAATGCAGTCCCTCCCCACCATCACTCAGCACCATGCTAATCAACCTGAGCATTTGTAATCTGACATTAACAGAACTAGCAGCCTGTGCTCTGTCGATCTCACGTAGCAGAATTATCAAAGCACATATTAATCAGTTTCTCCATCAAGACAATGAAAGAATTCACTTTTAAAAGCTCAGTTCTCTGTTTTTTTCAGAACGTGAGAGGGAGCAAGAGAGAGGGAGGCAGGGCAGGAGATACAATCTGAATATCTAGAGTGCGAGAGGCATGATAAAGAATGCGCAGCACTCGCTCGCCCATCTGAAAATCTGATTAAAATAGTGTGAACACTCACAGATAAACTCTCTAAAACCTACGCACAAATCCATACACTAACAGGAGATAAACTGATTACACACCGGGGGGGGAGGTGAAAGGAATTCTGGGAAAGAAGGTTGAGAAAAATTAAGACGAAAAGAAATAAGGGAGAGGAAGGAGGGAGTATTTGCAGTGGAGATTTTAATATAATTGAATACTATATTAAATATATTTATTTTAAATATTATTTTATTTAAATACTTCGATACCAGATACAGCACCTTAAGATCGAGTCACCACTGTCTCTCTACTGCATCAGTGCCACATTAAATACATTCCACTTCTACACAGCTTTCGTTTGAATTTACACTGAAGTCATCTTATCACACGCAACACACACCTGCACACACACACAAACAGAAGCAATCTGATCTACAGTTCCTTCAGAAAACAGGCTTATGCCCACATCTCTATCGATTTCTCTTCATAAACTTTGTGTCTTTATCTGACCTCATCATCTTCATGTTCTCCATCACCAGCTCCAGTCAGGAAAAGAGTGTAGGGCTGTGTGACTCAGAGGGAGCTTTATACATACAGCTACATAAATTACCGCACACACACATAGTTTTAAGGTAGTATTTAAGGTAGTATGTGTGCTATTGTAGAACACAGTGTTGTATTAATTCCCACAGCTCTGAGCTGACCGCTTTCTGACCCAGCGCTATTTAAAGATCTATACAAGTGATTTGTCCAGGGCTTTTCTCATGGTCCATTACACTAATCTCACTCCAATTACGGCAGCTTTTTGTCAGAGATCAGATTCCTGACAAGGATTAGGCTCAAACACACTGCTGCTGACAGCTTCTGGCATCAGACCCCACTTTCAGAAAATACAACGCACACTCACATTCAGCTTTAGGGAATTATTACTGAAATCATTTACACAATTGATGAAGCTTTTTTTTCAGATCAGGAAAGCACTGTGAAATTGTTTTACTCAGTAGCTAAGGTATTTTTCATTCAGATTTGATAATTTCATACGATAGCCACCAGTCTGTCATAAGAATATTTATTTTTAAAATAAAATTGTGTTCTCTCTGTGTCTGTGTGGGTTTCCTCCGGGTGACTGTCTGTGAGGAGTGTGGTGTGTTCTCCCTGTGTCTGCGTGGGTTTCCTCCGGGTGACTGTGTGTGAGGAGTGTGGTGTGTTCTCCCTGTGTCTGTGTGGGTTTCCTCCGGGTGACTGTCTGTGAGGAGTGTGGTGTGTTCTCTCTGTGTCTGCGTGGGTTTCCTCCGGGTGACTGTGTGTGAGGAGTGTGGTGTGTTCTCCCTGTGTCTGTGTGGGTTTCCTCCGGGTGACTCTCTGTGAGGAGTGTGGTGTGTTCTCCCTGTGTCTGCGTGGGTTTCCTCCGGGTGACTGTCTGTGAGGAGTGTGGTGTGTTCTCCCTGTGTCTGCGTGGGTTTCCTCCGGGTGACTGTCTGTGAGGAGTGTGGTGTGTTCTCCCTGTGTCTGCGTGGGTTTCCTCCGGGTGACTGTGTGTGAGGAGTGTGGTGTGTTCTCTCTGTGTCTGCGTGGGTTTCCTCCGGGTGACTATCTGTGAGGAGTGTGGTGTGTTCTCCCTGTGGGTTTCCTCCAGGTGCTCTGGTTTCCACCCACAGTCCAAAAACACACGTTGGTAGGTGGATTGGTGACTCAAAAGTGTCCATAGGTGTGAGTGTGTGAGTGAATGTGTGTGAGTGTGTGTTGCTCTGTAAAGGACTGGCGCCCCCTTCAGGGTGTATTTCCTCTTTGCGCCCAATGAGTGACTCTGGACCCACTGCGACCCTGAACTGGATAAGGGTTACAGATAATGAATGAATGAATGAATGAATGTTTGTAAGCAGGGGGACACGGTGGTACAGCAGGTAGTGTCTGGGTTATGGGTTCGAGTCCCGCTCTGGGTGACTGTCTGCGTGGGTTTCCTCCGGGTGCTCCGGTTTCCTCCCATGGTCCAAAAACACATGTTGGTAGGTGAATCAGAGGCTCAAAATTGTCCATAGGTGTGAATGTGTGTGTATGTCGCCCTGTGAAGGAATGGCGCCCCCCGCCTTGCACCCAGTGATTCCGGGCAGGCTCCGGACCCACCGCGAACTTGAACTGGATAAACGGTTACATTCAATGAATCATTGAACCAAAGCACCTATCAGAATGTGTTTTTTTGGACCGTGGGAGGAAACCAGAGCACCCAGAGGTAACCCACTCAGACATGGGGTGAACACACTAAACTCCTCACAGACAGTCACCCGGAGGAAACCCACGCAGACACAGAGAGAACACACCACACTCCTCCCAGACAGTCACCCGGAATGGGACTCGAACCCACAACCTCCAGGACCCTGGAGCTGTGTGACTGAGACCTGCTGCAGTAGTTACAACTCTTGTTATTGTTTGTAATAATAATAATAATAATAATAATAATAATAATTCTTTATGACCTGAGAAATATTTTGCACAACAAAAGGAGCATTTTATTTAAACTATAAAAAAGACTGTTATGTGAATAATTATTTTGTCAAATGGAGCCTTATAAAATAGTCACATTTGTTAGAGTTGTTAAAGGCTGATCAGGTCATTTACCTGCGATGCACTGAGTAGTAAGTGATTTAATCAGCGTGAGACAAATGTGTGAAAATCCTCTTAAGAAAACGAGTGCAGAAACAAAGAGAGGAAGGAAGGATTAGGAGACAAATCTGGAGGAACTCTTCCTCTCTTAATTGATCCTGTTCTTCTGTGAGTGGCTCCTGCTACTGTGACTAAACCCCAGCACAGAGGATTAATAGAGTATACAGGGCAATTCCACTGATTCAAAACAAGGCATTTCTTCACGTCTAACAGAGGCGTAAACCAAGACCCTGTTTACACCTGGTCATTTCATGCATCTTGAGTTTCAGGATTATGTCCGGATAGCGATTACCCACATAAAAAGGCAGGTGTAAACACACCCAAGACGCGTTCACTCCTAGCACTTCAGGAGGTGGCCTGAGATACATTTTACCCAGATGTTATGAATTGTAAAGGAATCTTTTCAAGCCACATTTAACGCCCAAAAACCCCCGAATCCACAGTGCACACGTTTGATGACTGAATCATGGAAAAACTAAGAACTGACTGCAGTCAAGATCCGAGTCTCATGTTTAAGAGAAAACAGTTGAAAGTGGTGGCGAATAGAACCAGAGCTCCTTATAGAAACATATTACAATAAATAGTGGAGGACACGTGGTGAATGGCTGACATTTCTTCTGAGAAGGTTTTGGTTTTTATATCCATTAATTCTGGAGAAGGATCTGCAAGAGATTAAAAATTTGATTTGAGATTTCACCGTTTCCATCATCATCATTCCATCTAAACCTCTTTAGACATATGGAGGTTGCTGATGGTGGTGGAGCGGGAATGAAATGCTGGGTTTGTTTTGTGGGGTGATGCCTGTTTCCCTTCACCAGTTACCGGAAAGAAATCGGAGCCAACAAGTTTCTCTACAATCAACCACTTAATATCAAAAGACTCTGAGATTTTGTCTCATGCACGAAATTATGGGGTGGTTTGGAAATTCCCCAATAATACAACCCCCCCCCCCAAAAAAAATGCTTTTGACTCATTTACCTGGCATTTGAGAATTTAGATGTGTGTCAGCATCCTGTACAGAGCTGAGATATGAAGAAAAGATTTGATTCAAATGCTTTTACCCACCATAGGGGCGTTTCAATATCAATAATACACAGAATCTATTCTGGCAGTGATGACAATTAACAACTGCGAGTGGAGGCACGTTGGGGAAAAGGAGAGAGAGAGAGAGGGTGAGGGAGAGAGTAAAAGAGTGAGATCGAGATGAGGAGAGGAGATTGATAAAAGAATAAAAGAAGAGGGAGAGATTAGAAGTATATGGTTTCCTGTGTGCATGTTAAAAGCAAAATTCGAACGTATTTTTGAGGAGTGTGGTGTGTTCTCCCTGTGTCTGTGTGGGTTTCCTCCGGGTGCTCCTGTTTCCTCCCACAGTCCAAAAACCCATATTGGTAGGTGGACTGGCGACTCAGAATTGTCCGTAGGTGTGTGTGTTAACAATACACTATTACACCAGGTACAGGAGTGTGTACAGGCAACATGAGGAAAAAAGGAAATAAAGAAGACTGTACAGAGTAGCTGTTTGGACACGTCTCTGGCTGCTGTTGATTTATTTACAGGAAGAGTTCTGAGGCGTGTAGTCAGCTAGTGTAAGCTTTATATAAATCTCACTTTTAAACTATTTCCCACGTTCTTCATCATAACCCAAACTTCAGAGGTCAGGCAGGGTTCAGTCGGGGGTCAGAGGTCAGTGGAAATGACAGGGCAGGGGAGTGTGTTGTTGAGAAAGAAGCAAAGAAAAAGAAACAAAGAAGAGATTAGCGTTTCTCTGAAGTGAGAGAACATTTGTGTTTTCATTGTACGTCTCTTTAAAGGCTGCGACTGGGGCCATTAACACTCAGAGCTTTTTATTAGGATTTGTACGTTTTAATTGACGGGTTGAGTGGCACTGGTGCACGTCTGATTGACTTTAACTCATCTTTCTCTTCCACACCTGTGTAAAACCAGCTTGATTTACAGCCTGCGCTTAGAGCTTCAGTGGAAAGAAATTTCTGGTAAACAGCGTATCATTAAAACATTTGTTCTAACTGCAGAGCTGATTATTAACCAATAGACTGACAAAACAAATCTAATTTCCCCTGATTTCCTACCACTTATACACACTTAAGTCCTATTCAGACAGAATTCAATGTACTGTAGATAGAATCCTGGGGTAATTTCCTCTTTTACAGACTCTGTGTTGTGGTAATTCTATACCACAAATAGCTTATATACCTCAATGTGATTAGCAGTAAAGTTTGGAGGCCAAGCATATTAAGGATGATTGTTTATACTTGGAGTAAATATGAGTTTTTTCACAAAATCTATTCCTCTAATTGCCTTCCAGATGATTCTCAGCTAACGATAAACCCCTGTGGTACTTTGTGAGTCTGATTACTTAGATCAGGTTATACGTTGGTACCTGAAAGGCTTTCTGCTGAAAAACGATTTAATGCCCTTTTGTATTTGACAACAAAAAAGGAGACAAATACTCTGCTAGTTTTCTCCTTTGATTGAGTCTTAGCGGCTAGTCATCCAGCTGAGTTATTCTAACCATGCTGAGAGTGTTGTACAGCTCTAACACCCCAGAGAGAGAGGCTTTGTCCCATTAGCATGCCTCGCTAGCTTAGACAACCATGGTGCTGGAGATCCCTCTCCACAGGCATCCAATCAATTCATTCCAAGCTCCTGACCATCTCAGCGGATGGAAGCATCTCCAGAACTAAAGGTTCTACTGCAGAAATAACTGTTTACACACCAACAGAGAGAGAGAGAGCGAGAGAGAGAGACTACTATTCCTGTAGTGCCTGTTTGGAGAATCCTGCTGGGTTAAAAGCGGTGATCAGGTAAATCATACACACCTTCAGACTCTTCAAATGTGGCACATATTCTGTAGCGAAAGTGGTATCTATTCTTGCACAGATCTGGAATGTCTTTCATTCATTCATTGTCTACAAGCACTTATCCATTTCGGTGTCGCGGTGGGTCGCGTTATCACTGGGCGCAAGGTGGGAACACACCCTGGTGGTGGCACCAGTCTTGTACAGAGCAATACACATTCTCACCTACGAACACTTTTAAGTTGCCATTCCACCTACCAACGTTTGTTTTTGTAGCGTGGGAGGAAACCGGAGCACCCGGAGGAAACCCACGTGGATACAGGGAGAACACATCACACTCCTCACAGACAGTCACCCAGAGGAAACCCACGCGGATACAGGGAGAACACACCACACTCCTCACAGTCAGTAACCCGGAGGAAACCCACGCGGACACAGGGAGAACACACTACATTCCTCACAGACAGTCACCCGGAGGAAACCCACGCGGATACAGGGAGAACACACCACACTCCTCACAGACAGTCACCCAGAGGAAACCCACGCGGATACAGGGAGAACACACCACACTCCTCACAGTCAGTAACCCGGAGGAAACCCACGCGGACACAGGGAGAACACACCACATTCCTCACAGACAGTCACCCGGAGGAAACCCACGCGGACACAGGGAGAACACACCACATTCCTCACAAACAGTCACCCGGAGGAAACCCACGCGGACACAGGGAGAACACACCACACTCCTCACAGACAGTCACCCGGAGGAAACCCACGCAGACACAGGGAGAACACGCCATACTCCTCACAGACATTCACCCGGAGGAAACCCACACAGACACAGGGAGAACACACCATACTCCTCACAGACATTCACCCGGAGGAAACCCACGCAGACACAGGGAGAACACACCACACTCCTCACAGACAGTCACCCGGAGGAAACCCACGCAGACACAGGGAGAACACACCATACTCCTCACAGACATTCACCCGGAGGAAACCCACACAGACACAGGGAGAACACACCACACTCCTCACAGACAGTCACCCGGAGGAAACCCACACAGACACAGGGAGAACACACCATACTCCTCACAGACAGTCATCCGGAGGAAACCCACGCAGACACAGGAGAACACACCATACTCCTCACAGACAGTCATCCGGAGGAAACCCACGCAGACACAGGAGAACACACCATACTCCTCACAGACAGTCACCCGGAGGAAACCCACACAGACACAGGGAGAACACACCACAGGTCCCTGGAGCTGTGTGACTGCGACACTAACCTGCTGCACCACCGTGCCGCCCTGTAATAAATATGATATGCATAAATGAGCTCACATCCTAACACTGACATTTGCGTTTACAAAAAAGAATTATAGTGAACATGTGTATGTGCAAAACCCTAAAACATTGCTTGTTTCCCACAGCTTCTTATAGTGTGTGTGTGTGTGTGTGTGCACGTGAGTGTGTGCATGTGTGCTGAAAGGAGATACTTGAGTGTGTTAAATGCCTCTTAAACTAATCCTGCCCCACGGCAAAGCCAAACTGTGACAACCCTGACCTCAAGCTCTTTAATTGTCTCTCTCTTTCTTTCCTCCTGTTTCTTCTTCTCTCTATTGTCTTTTTCCCCTTTTTTGTTCACACACTCCTTCAGAGTCCTTTAACTGGTTACTGCAGCTTGTTTTGCTTCATATATAAAGATATATATATTGCTCTAGTGTAGTGGATAATATTCTAATATTCAATTCGCTGCTTGGGCAAGAACAGCAGACTACACCAAAAATATTGGGTGAATAGTAGGCAATGTAGTGTAAGTTAATTGAGCTAATAATGTACCTTAAAATGAGCAAAATCATATATAATAACCAATATATTTCCCTTGTTGCTTGCTACTATTTCTGCAGTGTAATATTCTTATTATTATTTATTATTATTATTATCAGTAGTAGTAGTAATATTACAGCCAGTGCCTTTCTTACATTGTTTTTATTAAAATTGTAAACAAAAGAAGTGTTTAACAAAACTTCCCATGGGTCACATGAGACTATGTATGTTTTTATTTGACGTTCTGGTTCTGTATGAAAGCTCTGTTCTGTTGAATCCGCTCCCACATAGAGGTTTGCCTTTGTTGTGCCTTGTATTTTATTTCACTCAGCTCTGCTTGCACAGTTACCAAAGGCAAACTGTCAGAAGGGCTTCTGACACGTGTGTTTGTTCCTCTCTAGTTTAAAGGAAGAGCGAGAAAGAGAGAAAAGGAAAGAGAGATGAAACAGGATTAGGTGAGTGGGGGGTCCTCAGACCACTGTCCAAATTCATCTGTATTATTATTTTTTTTTATCAGAGCTCCATCAGACGACACTTTGGACGCAGTTATCTCTCTGTTTCGTCATTTCTTCACCTCTGCCTTCACATTTACTGCTTTGAACGCTCCACAGGTGTCTGGATGAAAGTAAGAGACCATATCTCTTTCTGAAACACCTACAAAACATACAAGGCGTGCACAATGATCTTCAGAGTGAATAAACACAGAAAAACACTGGCTTTAGCCTAAGGGCACAACTTTGTGATGTATTTTAGAGACAGATCAGCCATAAGATTAAATAAGAAAATAAGCAGCTCCACTGACCTTATAGGTGCACTGCACTTTGTAGTTCTAGACCACTGTATACACGATACTACAGAAATTACTTTTATATTTTCAATGTAGGGCGGCACGGTGGTGCAGCAGGTTGTGTCGCAGTCACACAGCTCCAGGGACCTGTAGGTTGTGGGTTCGAGTCCCTCTACGGATGACTGTCTGTAAGGAGTGTCGTGTGTTCTCTCTGTGTCTGCGTGGGTTTCCTCCGGGTGACTGTCTGTGAGGAGTGTGGTGTGTTCTCCCTGTGTCTGCGTGGGTTTCCTCCGGGTGACTGTCTGTGAGGAATGTGGTGTGTTCTCCCTGTGTCTGTGTGGGTTTCCTCCGGGTGACTGTCTGTGAGGAGTTGGTGTGTTCTCCCTGTGTCTGCGTGGGTTTCCTCCGGGTGACTGTCTGTGAGGAGTTGGTGTGTTCTCCCTGTGTCTGCGTGGGTTTCCTCCGGGTGACTGTCTGTGAGGAGTGTGGTGTGTTCTCCCTGTGTCCGCGTGGGTTTCCTCCGGGTGCTCCGGTTTCCTCCCACAGTCCAAAAACACACGTTGGTAGGTGGATTGGCGACTCAAAAGTGTCCGTAGGCATGAGTGAATGTATGAATGTGTGTGTCACCCTGTGAAGGACTGGCGCCCCCTCCAGGGTGTGTTCCCGCCTTGCGCCCAATGATTCCAGGTAGGCTCTGGACCCACCGCAACCCTGAACTTGATAAGAGTTACAGATAATGAATGAATGAATGAATTTACAATGCAGTTGTGATCTATATTTTCCATCATGATTTTTCCAATCGTTAGTTGTCTCCAGTTCCACCCGTGAAGCTGAGTAATTATTAAGCATTCATCACCATTGCTGACATGCAGTTAGTGTGCCTCGTGCATTCGCAGCATCATCAGAGCTGTTAGGAGTCTATAAAACAGTATTAAACACAATCCAAACAAATGCTTTCATTTACTGAGAAAGTGAAGTCTAAACCTAAAAAAGCAAAATGCCATTAGCCCAGCAGGGTTACAAAAGGTTAGATTTAGACAAAAGATGTTATTTGATTCAATAATGATCTGAATAAAATTTACATCTTTAAAGTTATATCTGAAAACTTCAGATGTTCACTGTGTAAATCGCAGGTTATAACTAATGCTTTGGGAGTCTTTACTGCAGAAATGTTCAGTTATAATCTCATTATGTTAGACACCTTGATTTAGAGTTGTGTTATAATTAGAATTCATTGTCTCTAAGACAAATCCAAGGTTCAGTTTGATTCTACAAAAGAAAAAAAAAATCCCGACCACTGCTGGGACATACCTGGAAGTCAGAGTCTGTGAAAGTAAACAGAAACAGACAGTAACAGAGGAGTTACTGCAGAATTCGCTACAGATGACTGCACAGATATGACTGTGCAGACACTCTGACTCCTCACTGCACACACCTCCAACCTAACAACATGTATCCAGTTGAACAGGGCACACAAAGAGCACATTGTCTCACTCAGGTGACAGTTTATTTGGGTTTAAATAGATGCTGAGTAATTGTTAATGTATTGTTTAATGGGAATTAACAGTCAGGATCAGTGTGTGGATATTTCATGAACTGAAAGTAAGGAATGAATAATGAAAATGATCTGAAATTACTTGAAATGGAATGTAATCATAATCACATGCACTAATGTTTTTTTTAACTTTTAACTCTTTTCAGCTTTTTTAGAAGGTTTATTTTAACAAAGCCATTATTATAAGGTGATTGTTGTTATATCATTGGGCGCAAGGCGGGAACACACCCTGGAGGGGGCACCAGTCCTTCACAGGGCAACACACACTCACACACATTCACTCACACACTCACACCTACGGACACTTTTGAGTCGCCAATCCACCTACCAACATGTGTTTTTGGACTGTGGGAGGAAACCGGAGCACCCGGAGGAAACCCACGCGGACACAGGGAGAACACACCACACTCCTCACAGACAGTCACCCGGAGGAAACCCTCGCTGACACAGGGAGAACACACCAACTCCTCACAGACAGTCACCCGGAGGAAACCCACGCAGACACAGGGAGAACACACCAACTCCTCACAGACAGTCACCCGGAGGAAACCCACACAGACACAGGGAGAACACACCAACTCCTCACAGACAGTCACCCGGAGGAAACCCACGCAGACACAGGGAGAACACACCAACTCCTCACAGACAGTCACCCGGAGGAAACCCACGCAGACACAGGGAGAACACACCAACTCCTCACAGACAGTCACCCGGAGGAAACCCACGCAGACACAGGGAGAACACACCAACTCCTCACAGACAGTCACCCGGAGGAAACCCACGCAGACACAGGGAGAACACACCACACTCCTCACAGACAGTCACCCGGAGGAAACCCACGCAGACACAGGGAGAACACACCACACTCCTCACAGACAGTCACCCGGAGCGGGAATCGAACCCACAACCTCCAGGTCCCTGGAGCTGTGTGACTGCGACACTAACCTGCTGCACCACCATGCCACCATCTCCAACATATATATAATAAATAAATATAAAAATATTACAAATATAAATGCTATTAGTGACTTCATTAATAAGGATATAATAATTGATCCCGTACTGCATTCACAAATGTGTCGTTTCGTAGCTGCTGCTGCTGTGTTAGGCGAGATTAGAGAACACTAAAAACCTTTATATTTATATTTACTTCCAGTTTGAAAAGTTTAAAAGTTTAAAAAAGCAGTGTTAGCAAGTTTCCAGTTCCAGCTTAATCTATAAAACAGTATATCTATGGCCATAAACCTCATATCCCTATCTAGCATATATGTAAAAAAAAAAGATTATCTCTAAGGATTAGAACATTTAGTCTGAGTTTGAAACAGAAACATCTCCCTCCTCAGACACGTTTAGCTTTTCCCAGGAGTTTTCTTTGTGAAGGAGAGCCGTTTACCTGCGGTTTTGCTTGTCTAGGCACAACAAACACTCTTTACTTTTATCTGCAGTCCTTTCTGAGTGTGATGTGGCTGGAAATGTGTGATAAGAAAGCGTATCACTGCTCCTCTCTATCAGGAACCTCTGAGAAGTGAAGAATTTAGAGATTGTTATTGTCTATGTGTGTGAAAGAGAAGCATCTTTTCCCATAACACCACAGAGCAGATAGCGAGATGAAACACACTGATGTCTCTCGTTCTCTCTTTCTGTTTCCACCTCTCACATCTGATCTCACTTTGGTCTTTGTTCTCTTTTTTTTTTCAATATTTCCCCATCTCTATGTCTACACACGTTTATCTGTCACAGATTTTGTTGTTCATGCTTGTTGCCATCTTGAAATGTTTCCTCGTGTTTTCTAACAAACTTATCGCTCGAATATGTGAAGGGCAGAGCGTCATTTTGGACAGATTTCTGATTAAAACCCACACGTTTGTTGTCATTTTAGAGTGTGAAGTGTAATGTCACACTCGAGGAGGTCAGATGTTATCCCTGCGGGGATTGTACAGACATCTGAGGTGCATGCAATTACAGTGAACCTTACTCAGTTCATAAATCATTTTTGGTGACGTGATTGGACGAGATGTTGATAAGCAACAGCTTCCTTTATTCTGCAAGTAACCAGTGGTAATTTTTTTTTTTACATTGCCACCTACCAAAACAGACCCAGACACATTTTATATCATGTATATAGTCCTACTTAAGCTGCAAGAGTTATTTAACTAGCAGGATATAACACGGTTTACTCCATATGCTTTGAATTGATTTACGGACTGAAGCTAAACCATGTTCAGGATATTTTGACAAATACTGAAAAACCTGAGCCTGATATCCTGAGAGATTACGGCTTTGTCTTTCTCATGGACAGTCTGTGGTGCACGTGGCGTAGGTGTATGGAACGAGTCATGATGTCCCGGATGTTCTCGATTGGATTCAGGACTGGGGAACGGGAAGGTCAGTCCATAGCATCAATGCCTTCATCACGCAGGGACCGCTGACACACTCTAGGCCTAGCATCGTCATGTATCAGAAGGAACCTAGGGCCCACTGCACCAGCATATGGTCTCACAATAGGTCTGAGAATCTCATCCCGGTACCTAATGGTAGTCAGGGTACCTCTCGCTAATACACATGGCCCTCCAAAGAAAGGCCTCCCCACACCATTACTGACCCACTGCCAAACTGGTCGTGCTGGAGGATATTTGCAGGCAGCAGAACGTTCTTCACGGTGTCTCCAGACTCTGTCACATGTGCTCAGTGTGATCCTGCTCTCATCTGTGAAGAACACAGGGTGCCAGTGGCGAATCTGCCAGTCTTAGTGTTCTCTGGCAAATCCCAATAGGGCTGTAAGCCCACCCTCATGCAGTTTGTGCAGAAGCATGGATATTAGTGGCCTGCTGGAGGTCATTGTCCTGCAGCTGGGTTGGTGTCCTCCTACTGCCCCCTCCACATCTCCTGGTGTACTGACCTGTCTCCTGGTATTTCCTCCATGCTCTGGACACTGTGATGACAGACACAGCAAACCTTCTTGCCACAGCTTGCGTTGATGTGCCATCCTGGATGAGCTGCACTACCTGAGCCACTTCTGTGGGTTGTAGACACCGCCTCATGTTCTGTCTAGGGGTGAGAGCACTGACCAAATGCAGAAGTGACCAAAACATCAGCCAGAAAGGATGAGAACAGAGAAATGGTCTGCAGAAGCATTGCTTTGTAGGGGTTGTCTTACTAATTGCCTCTCATTTCTATGTGTTGTCGGCGCTATTTTCACAACAGCAGGTGAAATTGATTCACCATCAGTGTTGCTTCCTAACCGGACAGGCTGATTTCACAGAAGTGTGATTGACTTGGAGTTACACTGTGTTGTTGAAGTGTTCCCTTTAGTTTTTGAGTAGTGTAAACTGGCACCAAAGAGGTGCAAATGTCAGTCATCACTGACAAACCTGAGGCTATGTATATCTACCCAAAAACGATGGCGTGCTCCCTCCAGCTCCTTGCGGAGGAGTTTAAGTTTCTGTGGGTCTTGTTCACAAAGGAGGATTGTGAGGTCGACTGTGGTTAGGTGCAGCTGCTGCAGTAAAATGCTCACTGTACTGGACCGTATGAAGAGGAAGCTGAGCTATAAAGCGAAGCTCTCTGTTTCCTGGTCTGTGACGTTGAGAGGAGGCAGTTGAGGTGGCTCAGGTATCTGATAAGGATGCCCACTGGTCACCTCCTGCTGGAGGAGCACCAGACACAGATTATCTCCTGACCTGCCTGGGACCACCTGGGGAGCCCTAGAGAAGCTAGAGGAAGATGCCAGTGAGAGGAAAGCCTTGGGTTACTTGCTTAGGAACAGATCCTATTCCAACTGTGAACGATGAAGATGACAGCTATGACTGTGGTAGCTAGCATTTAGCAGCTAGCTAGCTGTTAGGAGGAATATACAGTAGAACCACGGAAGTCGACCGCTTCTGAAGTCAACATGATCGGAAGTCGACACCAAATGTCCGACTTAAAACTCGGAAATTGTTGAGCTTAACTGACGCCACTTGGCTACTTAGGTTTGAAGCTTTTTGAGGTTGTTCTCCAAGTTTTTGCGTTGTTACTGTTGTTATCTCCATCCAAACAAGGATATGTTAAATTATTTTGTTAAAACATTAGCTTTATACAGTATTACTTACATAAGAGTGTAATTGTTAATCATTTTTTTAGGAAATAGGGAAATTTATGATAAAAAAAATTGATGGTCGATAACCAATTAATCGGTTTTCAGTTATTCCTTATGGGGAAATTCGATTCGGAACTCGACCGCATTGTTGTTGACGCGAGTTCCGGAACGGATTACCGTCGACTTCAGGGGTTCTACTGTACTTACTTTGTTATTATTTCTTTTATCATTATAATTTTATTTTAAAATACTATTACTAATTTGCTGAGAACATTTTAAAGCTGATTTATGCTAATTCTGAACTGTTCTGGTTCTTGGCTCTAAAGCAGATTAGACCCCAAGCTAAAGGTAAAGAGTTTCACACAAAAACATACACTCATGCCACTTCAGGTATGACAAGGGTCAGTATTTCACCCCAAACACAGCAAACAGCACAGCACTTCCCGTCTGAAAATACAAAGAGTGATGACGGATTCCCAAACAGAAACCCAAATAGCGTCCTGCTCCAGAGCGAAACATTCTCTCTGGTAGATGGGCCTTAAAGGATACTTTACATTTCTGACATGATACAAATGTCCTACTCTCATCTTCTTTTTTCGTTCCTTGTTCCTACGCATATCACAGTGTGATCTCAAGCATGAAGATAAAAGAGAACACACAATTTTATATGACTTTTTCATATTTGAAATGTTTTCCATGCTTCACATGGCTACAATTTCATGACGAACGAACCAATAGAAATGATCCAAAATCCTGTCACAGAACAAACCTGGGCCGACCAACAAAGCCCCATTAACGGAACTGGGTGTGGGTTTGATCCATAGATCCCACTTTCTGTGCTGAAATGACTGTGTACATTTTCATTAGCCACAGCTCTAGTTCTCATTTAACTATTAATTTAATTGGGTTTTTCTTCTTAAACTCTGTTTTGTGTTTACAACTAAAGCTGTGACAAATGCGACTAACAAATCCAATATATGGAGGTCGGTAAAGTTTTGCAAGCACAGGTTAAGTTCAGTGAGACGTATGAACCTTTTAAAGCCTTTCTCAGACACAGTTAGTGCATTAGCCATGGGCCAATGGTCAAAGATCAGGGGTGATTTTAACACATGTGAGTGTGTGGTCACTGAGCTTAGCTTTGGCAGTGACCCTTCTCTAAGCAGCTGCAGAGATCCATTAGTGATGTTTAGCGGCCATTTGAGTCTCAACCATCCAGAATAAAGCTGCTGAATGAGGAGCTGAGTGAGGGTCAGTGTAGCGGACAGTTAAACGCTTAAACCTTCATTCACACAACAGGAAAAACACACACACACACACACACACACACACATACAAGAACAGTAGCTCTTTCTCAATCCTCAACGCTTCAAGAACGCTGTTTCATAATCTATTAAACTCAATTGAAGCTGGTTACTTTTGTAGCAAAGAGATGTGTTCATTGAATCCAGTATGAAATTGCAGTGTGTGTAGATTTTTTTAACCCTATACATTATTCAAAGCTCATACTGGAACTCTTCTTGGCTCTAAACGTACATTAAACAACTGAAACATTTGAGTGACAGCACAAAAAAGGGCAGAATGTGGGTGTGGCCTTTACCTTTGTTCTGAAACCTTAGACTGTCACTAGTTTTAGCCCAAATATGTACAAGTGATATTTACGTGTGATATTAATGACCCTGAATTATTTTAATACGGTGCGATCTTCAGTCGGAAGAGCAGAAAACTGATTTCTCCTAGCTCTCTCTCTCTCTCTCTCTCTCTCTCTCTCTCTCTCTCACACACACACACACACACACACACACTATCTCTATTTCTTTTACTTGTTCGTTCTGGCTTATCTACCCCTCTTTCAGTCCTTTTTTTTTTCCATCTTTCAGCACTTTTCTGGTGGTCCAGTGGAGAGATAGACGATAGACATCCATCAGGGACCCTCACTAGGCCTCACCGCTTCACTGGCCGCTGACAATAGCAGGTAAACACACACACACACGCACACACACACACACACACACACACACAAGCTGCGCTCCAAATGTGTATGTGTGTGTTTGTGTGAATGAGGTAGTATGAGAGAGAAACAATGAGTGTGTGGGTGGGGATGGTAGTGTGTGTGTGTTTAGCATGCAAAAGTGTGTGTGTGTGTGCATGAGTGTTCTAGTACCTAGGCTTACATCTGCTGTGAACATTGCTTCATACGTTCACAAGGTAACTCTCCCAGTGCTCTACCACACACACATACACACACAAGCACAAGACACATACACACACAATCACAAGAGACACACACACACAAGCACAAAACACATACACACACAAGCACAAGACACATACACACACAATCACAAGAGACACACACACACAAGCACAAAACACATACACACACAATCACAAGAGACACACACACACACAAGGACAAAACACATACACACACAAGCACAAAACACATACACACACAAGTACAAAACACATACACACACAAGCACACACACATACACACACAAGCACAAAACACATACACACACAAGCACAAAACACATACACACACAAGCACAAAACACATACACACACAAGACAAAACACATACACACACAAGCACACACACATACACACACAAGCACAAAACACATACACACACAAGCACAAAACACATACACACACAAGTACAAAACACATACACACACAAGCACACACACATACACACACAAGCACAAAACACATACACACACAAGCACAAAACACATACACACACAAGTACAAAACACATACACACACAAGGACAAAACACATACACACACAAGTACAAAACACATACACACACAAGCACAAAACACATACACACACAAGTAAAAAACACATACACACACAAGCACACACACATACACACACAAGCACAAAACACATACACACACAAGCACAAAACACATACACACACAAGACAAAACACATACACACACAAGCACACACACATACACACACAAGCACAAAACACATACACACACAAGCACAAAACACATACACACACAAGGACAAAACACATACACACACAAGACAAAACACATACACACACAAGCACACACACATACACACACAAGCACACACACATACACACACAAGCACAAAACACATACACACACAAGCACAAAACACATACACACACAAGGACAAAACACATACACACACAAGACAAAACACATACACACACAAGCACACACACATACACACACAAGCACACACACATACACACACAAGGACAAAACACATACACACACAAGACAAAACACATACACACACAAGCACAAAACACATACACACACAAGCACAAAACACATACACACACAAGGACAAAACACATACACACACAAGACAAAACACATACACACACAAGCACACACACATACACACACAAGCACACACACATACACACACAAGCACAAAACACATACACACACAAGCACAAAACACATACACACACAAGGACAAAACACATACACACACAAGACAAAACACATACACACACAAGCACACACACATACACACACAAGCACACACACATACACACACAAGCACAAAACACATACACACACAAGGACAAAACACATACACACACAAGGACAAAACACATACACACACAAGACAAAACACATACACACACAAGCACACACACATACACACACAAGCACAAAACACATACACACACAAGCACAAAACACATACACACACAAGGACAAAACACATACACACACAAGGACAAAACACATACACACACAAGCACACACACATACACACACAAGCACAAAACACATACACACACAAGCACAAAACACATACACACACAAGCACAAAACACATACACACACAAGGACAAAACACATACACACACAAGCACACACACATACACACACAAGTACAAAACACATACACAAGACAAAACACATACACATACAAGCACACACACATACACACACAAGGACAAAACACATACACACACAAGGACAAAACACGTACACACACAAGCACACACACATACACACACAAGCACACACACATACACACACAAGCACAAAACACATACACACACAAGCCAAAACACATACACACACAAGCACAAAACACATACACACACAAGCACAAAACACATACACACACAAGGACAAAACACATACACACACAAGCACACACACATACACACACAAGCACAAAACACATACACACACAAGCACAAAACACATACACACACAAGCACAAAACACATACACACACAAGCACACACACATACACACACAAGGACAAAACACATACACACACAAGACAAAACACATACACACACAAGCACACACACATACACACACAAGGACAAAACACATACACACACAAGGACAAAACACGTACACACACAAGCACACACACATACACACACAAGCACACACACATACACACACAAGCACAAAACACATACACACACAAGGACAAAACACATACACACACAAGGACAAAACACGTACACACACAAGCACACACACATACACACACAAGCACACACACATACACACACAAGCACAAAACACATACACACACAAGGACAAAACACATACACACACAAGCACACACACATACACACACAAGCACAAAACACATACACACACAAGCACAAAACACATACACACACAAGCACAAAACACATACACACACAAGGACAAAACACATACACACACAAGTACAAAACACATACACAAGGACAAAACACATACACACACAAGCACAAAACACATACACACACAAGGACAAAACACATACACACACAAGACAAAACACATACACACAAGTACAAAACACATACACAAGGACAAAACACATACACACACAAGCACAAAACACATACACACACAAGCACACACACATACACACACAAGCACACACACACACACACAAGCACAAAACACATACACACACAAGCACAAAACACATACACACACAAGCACACACACATACACACACAAGTACAAAACACATACACACACAAGACAAAACACATACACACACAAGCACACACACATACACACACAAGGACAAAACACATACACACACAAGGACAAAACACATACACACACAAGCACACACACATACACACACAAGCACAAAACACATACACACACAAGCACAAAACACATACACACACAAGCACAAAACACATACACACACAAGGACAAAACACATACACACACAAGCACACACACATACACACACAAGTACAAAACACATACACACACAAGACAAAACACATACACACACAAGCACACACACATACACACACAAGGACAAAACACATACACACACAAGGACAAAACACGTACACACACAAGCACACACACATACACACATACACACACAAGCACAAAACACATACACACACAAGGACAAAACACATACACACACAAGTACAAAACACATACACAAGGACAAAACACATACACACACAAGCACAAAACACATACACACACAAGCACACACACAAGGACAAAACACATACACACACAAGGACAAAACACATACACACACAAGACAAAACACATACACACAAGTACAAAACACATACACAAGTACAAAACACATACACAAGGACAAAACACATACACACACAAGCACAAAACACATACACACACAAGCACACACACAAGGACAAAACACATACACACACAAGGACAAAACACATACACACACAAGGACAAAACACATACACACACAAGCACAAAACACATACACACACAAGACAAAACACATACACACACAAGCACAAAACACATACACACACAAGCACAAAACACATACACACACAAGGACAAAACACATACACACACAAGACAAAACACATACACACACAAGCACACACACATACACACACAAGCACACACACATACACACACAAGCACAAAACACATACACACACAAGGACAAAACACATACACACACAAGGACAAAACACATACACACACAAGCACACACACATACACACACAAGCACAAAACACATACACACACAAGCACAAAACACATACACACACAAGTACAAAACACATACACACACAAGCACACACACATACACACACAAGCACAAAACACATACACACACAAGCACAAAACACATACACACACAAGGACAAAACACATACACACACAAGGACAAAACACATACACACACAAGGACAAAACACATACACACACAAGGACAAAACACATACACACACAAGACAAAACACATACACACACAAGCACACACACATACACACACAAGCACAAAACACATACACACACAAGCACAAAACACATACACACACAAGGACAAAACACATACACACACAAGGACAAAACACATACACACACAAGCACACACACATACACACACAAGCACAAAACACATACACACACAAGCACAAAACACATACACACACAAGGACAAAACACATACACACACAAGCACACACACATACACACACAAGTACAAAACACATACACACACAAGACAAAACACATACACACACAAGCACACACACATACACACACAAGGACAAAACACATACACACACAAGGACAAAACACGTACACACACAAGCACACACACATACACACACAAGCACACACACATACACACACAAGCACAAAACACATACACACACAAGCCAAAACACATACACACATAAGCACAAAACACATACACACACAAGCACAAAACACATACACACACAAGGACAAAACACATACACACACAAGCACACACACATACACACACAAGCACAAAACACATACACACACAAGCACAAAACACATACACACACAAGCACAAAACACATACACACACAAGCACACACACATACACACACAAGGACAAAACACATACACACACAAGACAAAACACATACACACACAAGCACACACACATACACACACAAGGACAAAACACATACACACACAAGGACAAAACACGTACACACACAAGCACACACACATACACACACAAGCACACACACATACACACACAAGCACAAAACACATACACACACAAGGACAAAACACATACACACACAAGGACAAAACACGTACACACACAAGCACACACACATACACACACAAGCACACACACATACACACACAAGCACAAAACACATACACACACAAGTACAAAACACATACACAAGGACAAAACACATACACACACAAGCACAAAACACATACACACACAAGGACAAAACACATACACACACAAGACAAAACACATACACACAAGTACAAAACACATACACACACAAGCACAAAACACATACACACACAAGACAAAACACATACACACACAAGGACAAAACACATACACACACAAGCACACACACATACACACACAAGCACACACACATACACACACAAGCACAAAACACATACACACACAAGCACAAAACACATACACACACAAGCACACACACATACACACACAAGTACAAAACACATACACACACAAGACAAAACACATACACACACAAGCACACACACATACACACACAAGCACAAAACACATACACACACAAGGACAAAACACATACACACACAAGGACAAAACACATACACACACAAGCACACACACATACACACACAAGCACAAAACACATACACACACAAGCACAAAACACATACACACACAAGCACAAAACACATACACACACAAGGACAAAACACATACACACACAAGCACACACACATACACACACAAGTACAAAACACATACACACACAAGACAAAACACATACACACACAAGCACACACACATACACACACAAGGACAAAACACATACACACACAAGGACAAAACACGTACACACACAAGCACACACACATACACACATACACACACAAGCACAAAACACATACACACACAAGACAAAACACATACACACACAAGCACAAAACACATACACACACAAGGACAAAACACATACACACACAAGTACAAAACACATACACAAGGACAAAACACATACACACACAAGCACAAAACACATACACACACAAGCACACACACAAGGACAAAACACATACACACACAAGGACAAAACACATACACACACAAGACAAAACACATACACACAAGTACAAAACACATACACAAGGACAAAACACATACACACACAAGTACAAAACACATACACAAGGACAAAACACATACACACACAAGCACAAAACACATACACACACAAGCACACACACAAGGACAAAACACATACACACACAAGGACAAAACACATACACACACAAGGACAAAACACATACACACACAAGCACAAAACACATACACACACAAGACAAAACACATACACACACAAGCACAAAACACATATACACACAAGTACAAAACACATACACACACAAGCACAAAACACATACACACACAAGGACAAAACACATACACACACAAGGACAAAACACATACACACACAAGCACACACACATACACACACAAGCACAAAACATATACACACACAAGCACAAAACACATACACACACAAGCACACACACATACACACACAAGCACATAACACATACACACACAAGGACAAAACACATACACACACAAGACAAAACACATACACACACAAGCACACACACATACACACACAAGCACACACACATACACACACAAGCACAAAACACATACACACACAAGGACAAAACACATACACACACAAGACAAAACACATACACACACAAGCACACACACATACACACACAAGCACAAAACACATACACACACAAGCACAAAACACATACACACACAAGGACAAAACACATACACACACAAGGACAAAACACATACACACACAAGCACACACACATACACACACAAGCACAAAACACATACACACACAAGCACAAAACACATACACACACAAGCACAAAACACATACACACACAAGGACAAAACACATACACACACAAGCACACACACATACACACACAAGTACAAAACACATACACACACAAGACAAAACACATACACACACAAGCACACACACATACACACACAAGGACAAAACACATACACACACAAGGACAAAACACGTACACACACAAGCACACACACATACACACACAAGCACACACACATACACACACAAGCACAAAACACATACACACACAAGCCAAAACACATACACACACAAGCACAAAACACATACACACACAAGCACAAAACACATACACACACAAGGACAAAACACATACACACACAAGCACACACACATACACACACAAGCACAAAACACATACACACACAAGCACAAAACACATACACACACAAGCACAAAACACATACACACACAAGCACACACACATACACACACAAGGACAAAACACATACACACACAAGGACAAAACACGTACACACACAAGCACACACACATACACACATACACACACAAGCACAAAACACATACACACACAAGACAAAACACATACACACACAAGCACAAAACACATACACACACAAGGACAAAACACATACACACACAAGCACAAAACACATACACACACAAGTACAAAACACATACACAAGGACAAAACACATACACACACAAGGACAAAACACATACACACACAAGGACAAAACACATACACACACAAGACAAAACACATACACACACAAGCACACACACATACACACACAAGCACAAAACACATACACACACAAGCACAAAACACATACACACACAAGGACAAAACACATACACACACAAGGACAAAACACATACACACACAAGCACACACACATACACACACAAGCACAAAACACATACACACACAAGCACAAAACACATACACACACAAGGACAAAACACATACACACACAAGCACACACACATACACACACAAGTACAAAACACATACACACACAAGACAAAACACATACACACACAAGCACACACACATACACACACAAGGACAAAACACATACACACACAAGCACACACACATACACACATACACACACAAGCACAAAACACATACACACACAAGACAAAACACATACACACACAAGCACAAAACACATACACACACAAGGACAAAACACATACACACACAAGCACAAAACACATACACACACAAGTACAAAACACATACACAAGGACAAAACACATACACACACAAGGACAAAACACATACACACACAAGGACAAAACACATACACACACAAGACAAAACACATACACACACAAGCACACACACATACACACACAAGCACAAAACACATACACACACAAGCACAAAACACATACACACACAAGGACAAAACACATACACACACAAGGACAAAACACATACACACACAAGCACACACACATACACACACAAGCACAAAACACATACACACACAAGCACAAAACACATACACACACAAGGACAAAACACATACACACACAAGCACACACACATACACACACAAGTACAAAACACATACACACACAAGACAAAACACATACACACACAAGCACACACACATACACACACAAGGACAAAACACATACACACACAAGGACAAAACACGTACACACACAAGCACACACACATACACACACAAGCACACACACATACACACACAAGCACAAAACACATACACACACAAGCCAAAACACATACACACACAAGCACAAAACACATACACACACAAGCACAAAACACATACACACACAAGGACAAAACACATACACACACAAGCACACACACATACACACACAAGCACAAAACACATACACACACAAGCACAAAACACATACACACACAAGCACAAAACACATACACACACAAGCACACACACATACACACACAAGGACAAAACACATACACACACAAGACAAAACACATACACACACAAGCACACACACATACACACACAAGGACAAAACACATACACACACAAGGACAAAACACGTACACACACAAGCACACACACATACACACACAAGCACACACACATACACACACAAGCACAAAACACATACACACACAAGGACAAAACACATACACACACAAGGACAAAACACGTACACACACAAGCACACACACATACACACACAAGCACACACACATACACACACAAGCACAAAACACATACACACACAAGTACAAAACACATACACAAGGACAAAACACATACACACACAAGCACAAAACACATACACACACAAGGACAAAACACATACACACACAAGACAAAACACATACACACAAGTACAAAACACATACACACACAAGCACAAAACACATACACACACAAGACAAAACACATACACACACAAGGACAAAACACATACACACACAAGCACACACACATACACACACAAGCACACACACATACACACACAAGCACAAAACACATACACACACAAGCACAAAACACATACACACACAAGCACACACACATACACACACAAGTACAAAACACATACACACACAAGACAAAACACATACACACACAAGCACACACACATACACACACAAGCACAAAACACATACACACACAAGGACAAAACACATACACACACAAGGACAAAACGCATACACACACAAGCACACACACATACACACACAAGCACAAAACACATACACACACAAGCACAAAACACATACACACACAAGCACAAAACACATACACACACAAGGACAAAACACATACACACACAAGCACACACACATACACACACAAGTACAAAACACATACACACACAAGACAAAACACATACACACACAAGCACACACACATACACACACAAGGACAAAACACATACACACACAAGGACAAAACACGTACACACACAAGCACACACACATACACACATACACACACAAGCACAAAACACATACACACACAAGACAAAACACATACACACACAAGCACAAAACACATACACACACAAGGACAAAACACATACACACACAAGTACAAAACACATACACAAGGACAAAACACATACACACACAAGCACAAAACACATACACACACAAGCACACACACAAGGACAAAACACATACACACACAAGGACAAAACACATACACACACAAGACAAAACACATACACACAAGTACAAAACACATACACAAGGACAAAACACATACACACACAAGTACAAAACACATACACAAGGACAAAACACATACACACACAAGCACAAAACACATACACACACAAGCACACACACATACACACACAAACACAAAACACATACACACACAAGGACAAAACACATACACACACAAGAACAAAACACATACACACACAAGGACAAAACACATACACACACAAGTACAAAACACATACACACACAAGCACACACACATACACACACAAGGACAAAACACATACACACACAAGACAAAACACATACACACACAAGCACACACACATACACACACAAGTACAAAACACATACACACACAAGGACAAAACACATACACACACAAGCACACACACATACACACACAAGGACAAAACACATACACACACAAGGACAAAACACATACACACACAAGTACAAAACACATACACACACAAGCACAAAACACATATACACACAAGTACAAAACACATACACACACAAGCACACACACATACACACACAAGGACAAAACACATACACACACAAGTACAAAACACATACACACACAAGCACAAAACACATATACACACAAGTACAAAACACATACACACACAAGCACAAAACACATACACACACAAGGACAAAACACATACACACACAAGGACAAAACACATACACACACAAGCACACACACATACACACACAAGCACAAAACATATACACACACAAGCACAAAACACATACACACACAAGCACACACACATACACACACAAGCACATAACACATACACACACAAGGACAAAACACATACACACACAAGACAAAACACATACACACACAAGCACACACACATACACACACAAGCACACACACATACACACACAAGCACAAAACACATACACACACAAGGACAAAACACATACACACACAAGACAAAACACATACACACACAAGCACACACACATACACACACAAGCACAAAACACATACACACACAAGCACAAAACACATACACACACAAGGACAAAACACATACACACACAAGGACAAAACACATACACACACAAGCACACACACATACACACACAAGCACAAAACACATACACACACAAGCACAAAACACATACACACACAAGCACAAAACACATACACACACAAGGACAAAACACATACACACACAAGCACACACACATACACACACAAGTACAAAACACATACACACACAAGACAAAACACATACACACACAAGCACACACACATACACACACAAGGACAAAACACATACACACACAAGGACAAAACACGTACACACACAAGCACACACACATACACACACAAGCACACACACATACACACACAAGCACAAAACACATACACACACAAGCCAAAACACATACACACACAAGCACAAAACACATACACACACAAGCACAAAACACATACACACACAAGGACAAAACACATACACACACAAGCACACACACATACACACACAAGCACAAAACACATACACACACAAGCACAAAACACATACACACACAAGCACAAAACACATACACACACAAGCACACACACATACACACACAAGGACAAAACACATACACACACAAGGACAAAACACGTACACACACAAGCACACACACATACACACATACACACACAAGCACAAAACACATACACACACAAGACAAAACACATACACACACAAGCACAAAACACATACACACACAAGTACAAAACACATACACAAGGACAAAACACATACACACACAAGCACAAAACACATACACACACAAGCACACACACAAGGACAAAACACATACACACACAAGGACAAAACACATACACACACAAGACAAAACACATACACACACAAGCACACACACAAGGACAAAACACATACACACACAAGGACAAAACACATACACAAGGACAAAACACATACACACACAAGCACAAAACACATACACACACAAGCACACACACAAGGACAAAACACATACACACACAAGGACAAAACACATACACACACAAGGACAAAACACATACACACACAAGCACAAAACACATACACACACAAGACAAAACACATACACACACAAGCACAAAACACATACACACACAAGCACAAAACACATACACACACAAGGACAAAACACATACACACACAAGGACAAAACATATACACACACAAGCACACACACATACACACACAAGGACAAAACACATACACACACAAGTACAAAACACACACACAAGGACAAAACACATACACACACAAGCACAAAACACATACACACACAAGACAAAACACATACACACACAAGTACAAAACACATACACACACAAGGACAAAACACATACACACACAAGCACACACACATACACACACAAGCACACACACATACACACACAAGTACAAAACACATACACACACAAGACAAAACACATACACACACAAGCAAAAAACACATACACACACAAGGACAAAACACATACACACACAAGGACAAAACATATACACACACAAGCACACACACATACACACACAAGGACAAAACACATACACACACAAGTACAAAACACACACACAAGGACAAAACACATACACACACAAGCACAAAACACATACACACACAAGACAAAACACATACACACACAAGTACAAAACACATACACACACAAGGACAAAACACATACACACACAAGCACACACACATACACACACAAGCACACACACATACACACACAAGCACAAAACACATACACACACAAGACAAAACACATACACACACAAGTACAAAACACATACACACACAAGGACAAAACACATACACACACAAGCACACACACATACACACACAAGCACACACACATACACACACAAGTACAAAACACACACACAAGGACAAAACACATACACACACAAGTACAAAACACATACACAAGGACAAAACACATACACACACAAGCACAAAACACATACACACACAAGCACACACACAAGGACAAAACACATACACACACAAGGACAAAACACATACACACACAAGGACAAAACACATACACACACAAGCACAAAACACATACACACACAAGACAAAACACATACACACACAAGCACAAAACACATACACACACAAGCACAAAACACATACACACACAAGGACAAAACACATACACACACAAGGACAAAACATATACACACACAAGCACACACACATACACACACAAGGACAAAACACATACACACACAAGTACAAAACACACACACAAGGACAAAACACATACACACACAAGCACAAAACACATACACACACAAGACAAAACACATACACACACAAGTACAAAACACATACACACACAAGGACAAAACACATACACACACAAGCACACACACATACACACACAAGCACACACACATACACACACAAGTACAAAACACATACACACACAAGACAAAACACATACACACACAAGCAAAAAACACATACACACACAAGGACAAAACACATACACACACAAGGACAAAACATATACACACACAAGCACACACACATACACACACAAGGACAAAACACATACACACACAAGTACAAAACACACACACAAGGACAAAACACATACACACACAAGCACAAAACACATACACACACAAGACAAAACACATACACACACAAGTACAAAACACATACACACACAAGGACAAAACACATACACACACAAGCACACACACATACACACACAAGCACACACACATACACACACAAGCACAAAACACATACACACACAAGACAAAACACATACACACACAAGTACAAAACACATACACACACAAGGACAAAACACATACACACACAAGCACACACACATACACACACAAGCACACACACATACACACACAAGTACAAAACACATACACAAGCACAAAACACATACACACACAAGCACACACACATACACACACAAGCACAAAACACATACACACACAAGGACAAAACACATACACACACAAGCACACACACATACACACACAAGGACAAAACACATACACACACAAGCACACACACATACACACACAAACACAAAACACATACACACACAAGGACAAAACACATACACACACAAGAACAAAACACATACACACACAAGGACAAAACACATACACACACAAGTACAAAACACATACACACACAAGCACACACACATACACACACAAGGACAAAACACATACACACACAAGACAAAACACATACACACACAAGCACACACACATACACACACAAGTACAAAACACATACACACACAAGGACAAAACACATACACACACAAGCACACACACATACACACACAAGGACAAAACACATACACACACAAGGACAAAACACATACACACACAAGTACAAAACACATACACACACAAGCACAAAACACATATACACACAAGTACAAAACACATACACACACAAGCACACACACATACACACACAAGCACAAAACACATACACACACAAGCCAAAACACATACACACACAAGCACAAAACACATACACACACAAGCACAAAACACATACACACACAAGGACAAAACACATACACACACAAGCACACACACATACACACACAAGCACAAAACACATACACACACAAGCACAAAACACATACACACACAAGCACACACACATACACACACAAGGACAAAACACATACACACACAAGACAAAACACATACACACACAAGCACACACACATACACACACAAGGACAAAACACATACACACACAAGGACAAAACACGTACACACACAAGCACACACACATACACACACAAGCACACACACATACACACACAAGCACAAAACACATACACACACAAGGACAAAACACATACACACACAAGGACAAAACACGTACACACACAAGCACACACACATACACACACAAGCACACACACATACACACACAAGCACAAAACACATACACACACAAGTACAAGACACATACACAAGGACAAAACACATACACACACAAGCACAAAACACATACACACACAAGGACAAAACACATACACACACAAGACAAAACACATACACACAAGTACAAAACACATACACACACAAGCACAAAACACATACACACACAAGACAAAACACATACACACACAAGGACAAAACACATACACACACAAGCACACACACATACACACACAAGCACACACACATACACACACAAGCACAAAACACATACACACACAAGCACAAAACACATACACACACAAGCACACACACATACACACACAAGTACAAAACACATACACACACAAGACAAAACACATACACACACAAGCACACACACATACACACACAAGCACAAAACACATACACACACAAGGACAAAACACATACACACACAAGGACAAAACACATACACACACAAGCACACACACATACACACACAAGCACAAAACACATACACACACAAGCACAAAACACATACACACACAAGCACAAAACACATACACACACAAGGACAAAACACATACACACACAAGCACACACACATACACACACAAGTACAAAACACATACACACACAAGACAAAACACATACACACACAAGCACACACACATACACACACAAGGACAAAACACATACACACACAAGGACAAAACACGTACACACACAAGCACACACACATACACACATACACACACAAGCACAAAACACATACACACACAAGACAAAACACATACACACACAAGCACAAAACACATACACACACAAGGACAAAACACATACACACACAAGTACAAAACACATACACAAGGACAAAACACATACACACACAAGCACAAAACACATACACACACAAGCACACACACAAGGACAAAACACATACACACACAAGGACAAAACACATACACACACAAGACAAAACACATACACACAAGTACAAAACACATACACAAGGACAAAACACATACACACACAAGTACAAAACACATACACAAGGACAAAACACATACACACACAAGCACAAAACACATACACACACAAGCACACACACAAGGACAAAACACATACACACACAAGGACAAAACACATACACACACAAGGACAAAACACATACACACACAAGCACAAAACACATACACACACAAGACAAAACACATACACACACAAGCACAAAACACAAACACACACAAGCACAAAACACATACACACACAAGGACAAAACACTTACACACACAAGGACAAAACATATACACACACAAGCACACACACATACACACACAAGGACAAAACACATACACACACAAGTACAAAACACACACACAAGGACAAAACACATACACACACAAGGACAAAACACATACACACACAAGACAAAACACATACACACACAAGTACAAAACACATACACACACAAGGACAAAACACATACACACACAAGCACACACACATACACACACAAGCACACACACATACACACACAAGTACAAAACACATACACAAGCACAAAACACATACACACACAAGCACACACACATACACACACAAGCACAAAACACATACACACACAAGGACAAAACACATACACACACAAGCACACACACATACACACACAAGGACAAAACACATACACACACAAGCACACACACATACACACACAAACACAAAACACATACACACACAAGGACAAAACACATACACACACAAGAACAAAACACATACACACACAAGGACAAAACACATACACACACAAGTACAAAACACATACACACACAAGCACACACACATACACACACAAGGACAAAACACATACACACACAAGACAAAACACATACACACACAAGCACACACACATACACACACAAGTACAAAACACATACACACACAAGGACAAAACACATACACACACAAGCACACACACATACACACACAAGGACAAAACACATACACACACAAGGACAAAACACATACACACACAAGTACAAAACACATACACACACAAGCACAAAACACATATACACACAAGTACAAAACACATACACACACAAGCACACACACATACACACACAAGGACAAAACACATACACACACAAGTACAAAACACATACACACACAAGCACAAAACACATATACACACAAGTACAAAACACATACACACACAAGCACAAAACACATACACACACAAGGACAAAACACATACACACACAAGGACAAAACACATACACACACAAGCACACACACATACACACACAAGCACAAAACATATACACACACAAGCACAAAACACATACACACACAAGCACACACACATACACACACAAGCACATAACACATACACACACAAGGACAAAACACATACACACACAAGACAAAACACATACACACACAAGCACACACACATACACACACAAGCACACACACATACACACACAAGCACAAAACACATACACACACAAGGACAAAACACATACACACACAAGACAAAACACATACACACACAAGCACACACACATACACACACAAGCACAAAACACATACACACACAAGCACAAAACACATACACACACAAGGACAAAACACATACACACACAAGGACAAAACACATACACACACAAGCACACACACATACACACACAAGCACAAAACACATACACACACAAGCACAAAACACATACACACACAAGCACAAAACACATACACACACAAGGACAAAACACATACACACACAAGCACACACACATACACACACAAGTACAAAACACATACACACACAAGACAAAACACATACACACACAAGCACACACACATACACACACAAGGACAAAACACATACACACACAAGGACAAAACACGTACACACACAAGCACACACACATACACACACAAGCACACACACATACACACACAAGCACAAAACACATACACACACAAGCCAAAACACATACACACACAAGCACAAAACACATACACACACAAGCACAAAACACATACACACACAAGGACAAAACACATACACACACAAGCACACACACATACACACACAAGCACAAAACACATACACACACAAGCACAAAACACATACACACACAAGCACAAAACACATACACACACAAGCACACACACATACACACACAAGGACAAAACACATACACACACAAGGACAAAACACGTACACACACAAGCACACACACATACACACATACACACACAAGCACAAAACACATACACACACAAGACAAAACACATACACACACAAGCACAAAACACATACACACACAAGGACAAAACACATACACACACAAGTACAAAACACATACACACACAAGCACACACACAAGGACAAAACACATACACACACAAGGACAAAACACATACACACACAAGACAAAACACATACACACAAGTACAAAACACATACACAAGGACAAAACACATACACACACAAGTACAAAACACATACACAAGGACAAAACACATACACACACAAGCACAAAACACATACACACACAAGCACACACACAAGGACAAAACACATACACACACAAGGACAAAACACATACACACACAAGGACAAAACACATACACACACAAGCACAAAACACATACACACACAAGACAAAACACATACACACACAAGCACAAAACACATACACACACAAGCACAAAACACATACACACACAAGGACAAAACACATACACACACAAGGACAAAACATATACACACACAAGCACACACACATACACACACAAGGACAAAACACATACACACACAAGTACAAAACACACACACAAGGACAAAACACATACACACACAAGCACAAAACACATACACACACAAGAAAAAACACATACACACACAAGTACAAAACACATACACACACAAGGACAAAACACATACACACACAAGCACACACACATACACACACAAGCACACACACATACACACACAAGTACAAAACACATACACACACAAGACAAAACACATACACACACAAGCACAAAACACATACACACACAAGGACAAAACACATACACACACAAGGACAAAACATATACACACACAAGCACACACACATACACACACAAGGACAAAACACATACACACACAAGTACAAAACACACACACAAGGACAAAACACATACACACACAAGCACAAAACACATACACACACAAGACAAAACACATACACACACAAGTACAAAACACATACACACACAAGGACAAAACACATACACACACAAGCACACACACATACACACACAAGCACACACACATACACACACAAGCACAAAACACATACACACACAAGACAAAACACATACACACACAAGTACAAAACACATACACACACAAGGACAAAACACATACACACACAAGCACACACACATACACACACAAGCACACACACATACACACACAAGTACAAAACACATACACAAGCACAAAACACATACACACACAAGCACACACACATACACACACAAGCACAAAACACATACACACACAAGGACAAAACACATACACACACAAGCACACACACATACACACACAAGGACAAAACACATACACACACAAGCACACACACATACACACACAAACACAAAACACATACACACACAAGGACAAAACACATACACACACAAGAACAAAACACATACACACACAAGGACAAAACACATACACACACAAGTACAAAACACATACACACACAAGCACACACACATACACACACAAGGACAAAACACATACACACACAAGACAAAACACATACACACACAAGCACACACACATACACACACAAGTACAAAACACATACACACACAAGGACAAAACACATACACACACAAGCACACACACATACACACACAAGGACAAAACACATACACACACAAGGACAAAACACATACACACACAAGTACAAAACACATACACACACAAGCACAAAACACATATACACACAAGTACAAAACACATACACACACAAGCACACACACATACACACACAAGGACAAAACACATACACACACAAGTACAAAACACATACACACACAAGCACAAAACACATATACACACAAGTACAAAACACATACACACACAAGCACAAAACACATACACACACAAGGACAAAACACATACACACACAAGGACAAAACACATACACACACAAGCACACACACATACACACACAAGCACAAAACATATACACACACAAGCACAAAACACATACACACACAAGCACACACACATACACACACAAGCACATAACACATACACACACAAGGACAAAACACATACACACACAAGACAAAACACATACACACACAAGCACACACACATACACACACAAGCACACACACATACACACACAAGCACAAAACACATACACACACAAGGACAAAACACATACACACACAAGACAAAACACATACACACACAAGCACACACACATACACACACAAGCACAAAACACATACACACACAAGCACAAAACACATACACACACAAGGACAAAACACATACACACACAAGGACAAAACACATACACACACAAGCACACACACATACACACACAAGCACAAAACACATACACACACAAGCACAAAACACATACACACACAAGCACAAAACACATACACACACAAGGACAAAACACATACACACACAAGCACACACACATACACACACAAGTACAAAACACATACACACACAAGACAAAACACATACACACACAAGCACACACACATACACACACAAGGACAAAACACATACACACACAAGGACAAAACACGTACACACACAAGCACACACACATACACACACAAGCACACACACATACACACACAAGCACAAAACACATACACACACAAGCCAAAACACATACACACACAAGCACAAAACACATACACACACAAGCACAAAACACATACACACACAAGGACAAAACACATACACACACAAGCACACACACATACACACACAAGCACAAAACACATACACACACAAGCACAAAACACATACACACACAAGCACAAAACACATACACACACAAGCACACACACATACACACACAAGGACAAAACACATACACACACAAGACAAAACACATACACACACAAGCACACACACATACACACACAAGGACAAAACACATACACACACAAGGACAAAACACGTACACACACAAGCACACACACATACACACACAAGCACACACACATACACACACAAGCACAAAACACATACACACACAAGGACAAAACACATACACACACAAGGACAAAACACGTACACACACAAGCACACACACATACACACACAAGGACAAAACACATACACACACAAGGACAAAACACGTACACACACAAGCACACACACATACACACACAAGCACACACACATACACACACAAGCACAAAACACATACACACACAAGGACAAAACACATACACACACAAGCACACACACATACACACACAAGCACAAAACACATACACACACAAGCACAAAACACATACACACACAAGCACAAAACACATACACACACAAGGACAAAACACATACACACACAAGTACAAAACACATACACAAGGACAAAACACATACACACACAAGCACAAAACACATACACACACAAGGACAAAACACATACACACACAAGACAAAACACATACACACAAGTACAAAACACATACACAAGGACAAAACACATACACACACAAGCACAAAACACATACACACACAAGCACACACACATACACACACAAGCACACACACACACACACACAAGCACAAAACACATACACACACAAGCACAAAACACATACACACACAAGCACACACACATACACACACAAGTACAAAACACATACACACACAAGACAAAACACATACACACACAAGCACACACACATACACACACAAGGACAAAACACATACACACACAAGGACAAAACACATACACACACAAGCACACACACATACACACACAAGCACAAAACACATACACACACAAGCACAAAACACATACACACACAAGCACAAAACACATACACACACAAGGACAAAACACATACACACACAAGCACACACACATACACACACAAGTACAAAACACATACACACACAAGACAAAACACATACACACACAAGCACACACACATACACACACAAGGACAAAACACATACACACACAAGGACAAAACACGTACACACACAAGCACACACACATACACACATACACACACAAGCACAAAACACATACACACACAAGACAAAACACATACACACACAAGCACAAAACACATACACACACAAGCACAAAACACATACACACACAAGGACAAAACACATACAAACACAAGCACACACACATACACACACAAGTACAAAACACATACACACACAAGCACAAAACACATACACACACAAGGACAAAACACATACACACACAAGCACACACACATACACACACAAGGACAAAACACATACACACACAAGGACAAAACACATACACACACAAGTACAAAACACATACACAAGGACAAAACACATACACACACAAGCACAAAACACATACACACACAAGCACACACACAAGGACAAAACACATACACACACAAGGACAAAACACATACACACACAAGACAAAACACATACACACAAGTACAAAACACATACACAAGTACAAAACACATACACAAGGACAAAACACATACACACACAAGCACAAAACACATACACACACAAGCACACACACAAGGACAAAACACATACACACACAAGACAAAACACATACACACACAAGCACAAAACACATACACACACAAGCACAAAACACATACACACACAAGGACAAAACACATACACACACAAGACAAAACACATACACACACAAGCACACACACATACACACACAAGCACACACACATACACACACAAGCACAAAACACATACACACACAAGGACAAAACACATACACACACAAGGACAAAACACATACACACACAAGACAAAACACATACACACACAAGCACACACACATACACACACAAGCACAAAACACATACACACACAAGCACAAAACACATACACACACAAGGACAAAACACATACACACACAAGGACAAAACACATACACACACAAGCACACACACATACACACACAAGCACAAAACACATACACACACAAGCACAAAACACATACACACACAAGGACAAAACACATACACACACAAGCACACACACATACACACACAAGTACAAAACACATACACACACAAGACAAAACACATACACACACAAGCACACACACATACACACACAAGGACAAAACACATACACACACAAGGACAAAACACGTACACACACAAGCACACACACATACACACACAAGCACACACACATACACACACAAGCACAAAACACATACACACACAAGCCAAAACACATACACACACAAGCACAAAACACATACACACACAAGCACAAAACACATACACACACAAGGACAAAACACATACACACACAAGCACACACACATACACACACAAGCACAAAACACATACACACACAAGCACAAAACACATACACACACAAGCACACACACATACACACACAAGGACAAAACACATACACACACAAGACAAAACACATACACACACAAGCACACACACATACACACACAAGGACAAAACACATACACACACAAGGACAAAACACGTACACACACAAGCACACACACATACACACACAAGCACACACACATACACACACAAGCACAAAACACATACACACACAAGGACAAAACACATACACACACAAGGACAAAACATGTACACACACAAGCACACACACATACACACACAAGCACACACACATACACACACAAGCACAAAACACATACACACACAAGGACAAAACACATACACACACAAGCACACACACATACACACACAAGCACAAAACACATACACACACAAGCACAAAACACATACACACACAAGCACAAAACACATACACACACAAGGACAAAACACATACACACACAAGTACAAAACACATACACAAGGACAAAACACATACACACACAAGCACAAAACACATACACACACAAGGACAAAACACATACACACACAAGACAAAACACATACACACAAGTACAAAACACATACACAAGGACAAAACACATACACACACAAGCACAAAACACATACACACACAAGACAAAACACATACACACACAAGGACAAAACACATACACACACAAGCACACACACATACACACACAAGCACACACACATACACACACAAGCACAAAACACATACACACACAAGCACAAAACACATACACACACAAGCACACACACATACACACACAAGTACAAAACACATACACACACAAGACAAAACACATACACACACAAGCACACACACATACACACACAAGCACAAAACACATACACACACAAGGACAAAACACATACACACACAAGGACAAAACACATACACACACAAGCACACACACATACACACACAAGCACAAAACACATACACACACAAGCACAAAACACATACACACACAAGCACAAAACACATACACACACAAGGACAAAACACATACACACACAAGCACACACACATACACACACAAGTACAAAACACATACACACACAAGACAAAACACATACACACACAAGCACACACACATACACACACAAGGACAAAACACATACACACACAAGGACAAAACACGTACACACACAAGCACACACACATACACACATACACACACAAGCACAAAACACATATACACACAAGACAAAACACATACACACACAAGCACAAAACACATACACACACAAGGACAAAACACATACACACACAAGTACAAAACACATACACAAGGACAAAACACATACACACACAAGCACAAAACACATACACACACAAGCACACACACAAGGACAAAACACATACACACACAAGACAAAACACATACACACAAGTACAAAACACATACACAAGGACAAAACACATACACACACAAGTACAAAACACATACACAAGGACAAAACACATACACACACAAGCACAAAACACATACACACACAAGCACACACACAAGGACAAAACACATACACACACAAGGACAAAACACATACACACACAAGGACAAAACACATACACACACAAGCACAAAACACATACACACACAAGACAAAACACATACACACACAAGCACAAAACACATACACACACAAGCACAAAACACATACACACACAAGCACAAAACACATACACACAGAAGGACAAAACATATACACACACAAGCACACACACATACACACACAAGGACAAAACACATACACACACAAGTACAAAACACACACACAAGGACAAAACACATACACACACAAGGACAAAACACATACACACACAAGACAAAACACATACACACACAAGTACAAAACACATACACAAGCACAAAACACATACACACACAAGCACACACACATACACACACAAGCACAAAACACATACACACACAAGGACAAAACACATACACACACAAGCACACACACATACACACACAAGGACAAAACACATACACACACAAGCACACACACATACACACACAAACACAAAACACATACACACACAAGGACAAAACACATACACACACAAGAACAAAACACATACACACACAAGGACAAAACACATACACACACAAGTACAAAACACATACACACACAAGCACACACACATACACACACAAGGACAAAACACATACACACACAAGACAAAACACATACACACACAAGCACACACACATACACACACAAGTACAAAACACATACACACACAAGGACAAAACACATACACACCCAAGCACACACACATACACACACAAGGACAAAACACATACACACACAAGGACAAAACACATACACACACAAGTACAAAACACATACACACACAAGCACAAAACACATATACACACAAGTACAAAACACATACACACACAAGCACACACACATACACACACAAGGACAAAGCACAAAACACATATACACACAAGTACAAAACACATACACACACAAGCACAAAACACATACACACACAAGGACAAAACACATACACACACAAGGACAAAACACATACACACACAAGCACACACACATACACACACAAGCACAAAACATATACACACACAAGCACAAAACACATACACACACAAGCACACACACATACACACACAAGCACATAACACATACACACACAAGCACAAAACACATACACACACAAGAACAAAACACATACACACACAAGCACACACACATAAACACACAATCACAAGAGACATACACACACAAGGACAAAACACATACACACAAAAGCACAAAACACATACACACACAAGGACAAAACACATACACACACAAGGACAAAACACATACACACACAAGGACAAAACACATACACACACAAGTACAAAACACATACACACACAAGGACAAAACACATACACACACAAATACAAAACACATACCCACACAAGGACAAAACACATACACACACAAATACAAAACACATACACACACAAGGACAAAACACATACACACACAAATACAAAACACATACAAACACAAGGACAAAACACATACACACACAAGGACAAAACACATACACACACAAGGACAAAACACATACACACACAAGCACACACACATACACACACAATCACAAGAGACATACACACACAAGTACAAAACACATACACACACAAGCACAAGACACATACACACACAATCACATGAGACATACACACACAAGTACAAAACACATACACACACAAGCACACACACATACACACACAAGCACAAAACACATACACACACAAGGACAAAACACATACACACACAAGGACAAAACACATACACACACAAGTACAAAACACACACACACAAGGACAAAACACATACACACACAAGCACAAAACACATACACACACAAGCACAAAACACATACACACACAAGCACAAAACACATAAACACACAAGCACCAAACACATACACACACAAGTACAAAACACATACACACACAAGCACAAAACACATAAACACACAAGCACAAAACACATACACACACAAGCACAAAACACATACACACACAAGGACAAAACACATACACACACAAGCACAAAACACATACACACACAAGCACAAGACACATACACACACAACCACAAAACACACACAACCACACACACATACACACACAAACACAAAACACATACACACACAACCACACACACATACAAACACAAGCACAAAACACATACACACACAACCACACACACATACACCCACAAACACAAAACACATACACACACAAAACAAAACACACACACACACAAGCACAAAACACATACACACACAAGACAAAACACACACACACACAAACACAAAACACACACACACAACCACACACACATACACACACAAGCACAAAACACATACACACACAAAACAAAACACACACACACACAACCACACACACATACACACACAAGCACAAAACATATACACACACAAGCACAAAACACATACACACACAAGCACACACACATACACACACAAGCACAAAACACATACACACACAAGCACACACACATACACACACAAGCACAAAACACATACACACACAAGCACACACACATACACACACAAGCACAAAACACATACACACACAAGCACACACACAAGCACACACACATACACACACAAGCACAAAACACATACACACACAAGGACAAAACACATACACACACAAGGACAAAACACATACACACACAAGTACAAAACACATACACACACAAGCACAAAACACATACACACACAAGGACAAAACACATACACACACAAGGACAAAACACATACACACACAAGCACAAAACACATACACACACAAGGACAAAACACATACACACACAAGGACAAAACACATACACACACAAGGACAAAACACATACACACACACAAACACAAAACACACACACACAACCACACACACATACACACACAAGCACAAAACACATACACACACAAGACAAAACACATACACACACAAGGACAAAACACATACACACACAAGCACAAAACACATACACACACAAGCACAAAACACATACACACACACAAACACAAAACACACACACACAACCACACACACATACACACACAAGCACAAAACACATACACACACAAGACAAAACACATACACACACAAGGACAAAACACATACACACACAACCACACACACATACACACACAAGCACAAAACACATACACACACAAGACAAAACACATACACACACAAGGACAAAACACATACACACACAACCACACACACATACACACACAAGCACAAAACACATACACACACAAGGACAAAACACATACACACACAAGCACAAAACACATACACACACAAGGACAAAACACATACACACACAACCACACACACATACACACACAAGCACAAAACACATACACACACAAGCACAAAACACATACACACACAACCACACACACATACACACACAAGCACAAAACACATACACACACACAAACACAAAACACACACACACAACCACACACACATACACACACAAGACAAAACACATACATGAGGAAATGTTGTAGTGCGAGAGCTGACAGGACCATGCAGAATAGTAATGTTATGTGTGTGTGTGTGTGTGTGTGTGTTTGTGCCTGTGTGTGTTGATGCATGTGTGTGTGATAAGCCATCAACTTCACTGTCCTGATAGCGCTCGTTATCTCTCACACTCACACACATCATCATCACTGTCCGCCCATATCTTACACACACTTATCCAGTTACAGCACCACACACACACACACACACACTCACACACACACAGAAAGAGAAGCGATTTCACAATCTAATTCTGCACATGAAGAATTTGTATCAGTCGACTTTTATAGTAAATCAAGCATTTATTTCACATGTAGTACTTCAACATTTAACACAGAAGAGCAGCAGAAAAGACAGTAAATAAAGACGGAACAATCTTATTTTCCACATTAATTATCACTGCACGCTAGGGACAAGACAGTAGGGACTAGAACTACTAACTATTATTAGTTAGTGCACAGGTGTTGTTCAGTGACTGTGTGAAGGGTGTATAGTGCAGAATGACATTGTTAACAGTTCTGTGGAGTAGAGTCCATCAGGCAACAAAACATAGCCTTCTTTCTTTTCTAGAAATAAATACATGGCTTTAAGTGGAAAATGATATGATATTATCCAAGGGTAGCATTGTAATCAGGTCGAATTCAAGGAGGATTTAATAAACTGAGCTTTCTCATATTTGAGGGATGATGCATGTGTGAATGGGGGTGGGGCGGGGGATAAATGTGTGTGTGTGTGTGTGTATGTGCTTATTCTCAAGCCCACTAAAGTGAGATTATGATCTGAACACACAGGAGATTTGCCTGTCATAGTGGTACTTCTTGCGTCCCGAAGCTTGTGCAATTAAACAAAAGGAGTCGAGATAGAACTGAGCTCTCTGCGATAAGACACAGGTGGGAGAAGCTTCTGCTGGAGGATCAACAGATAACGCGCGCGCACACACACACACACACACACACACACACACACATATATACAAAATCACACAGAAGTACTCACACAGTTATGGTTTGTAAACATCAGCATCTCTGCCTTAAACTCAGTCTTCTGTGATTCATTTACTTCGGCAGTGTCGCTTCATGCTAAATTCTATCCCCTGAAAAATGGAAAGATATCCCTGAAAAAAATGAACAAATGCCTGAAAGTATGAACAGATATCCCTCAACATCGCTTCCTTATCTTCTCTGCCTCTTATCACATGGAGCATGATGGAGGAGCTGCTGACATCCGGCCAAGAACTGACGTTAGACCATCTTTTCAGCTTAAGACTTTTATTTACGTTTCTATTTTACCCCTAAACCTGCCATTCTTTTATAATTTAATTACACCATGTAATTTAAAAAACATCTATTTCAGGGGACGGGTGAGTGGTGCTAATACTCGACAGTTCGGCTGAGATTGTGTTGCATCTCTCTCGACTGTCGTCAACCGTCCTGAACATTAACCAGAATTGCCTACTACTTTAAACAGGGAATGTTATACACTCTTGTTCACAAGTGTCACATCTGTGACACGCTGTGTTCAAAATACCACAAGGATCAAACAACACAGCATTTTTTTTCTTTCTCTGTCACAAAGTGCTGTTTTGCTCCTGTTGAGAACGAGACCATTTACTCCAAGCATGAAGCACCCAGGAGTGGGACGCAAGGAGTAGCAACACTAGGGTGCTCCACTTGCATTGTGTCTTATTTTTTAGCGTTTACCTTAGTCTTTGCTCTCATATAAACATGGGGCCATCGCTGTGATTGGAGAGACTCTGACAAAGGGGTGGGACAGTTGTAGTGTGTGCACACTACTTAAAATGCAGAACAAAACCAGAACAAATCCTGTCTATTTGATGTCCTCAAAATAAATGTGATTTTGCAGCTTTTTTAAACTGCACACTGAGATGAACACCATAAGGTGTGGACACACAGTGTGAACCATAATTACTTTAATTTGTGCGTTAGAAGGGAGTCTACAAACCTCTTGCATGTAACTGCACATGATGTGATAGTGGCTACCTTTGCCCATGTATTATATTCATTCATTTATTTTCTTATGCAGTTCAGGGTCGCGGTGGGACTGGGGTGGGTCTGCAGGGCGACACACACTCACACATTCACTCACTCATATCGACATATTGAGTCGCCAATCTACGCATCAACATTATCGAATCTTCTTGCTCTAGAGGCTCATCATCATCATTTATTGTAAGAGACAGCACCCAATAGGTCACTCAGTTATTTTTTTTGCTATATGAAGGGCAGGCAGTAGGGCACTTTTTTGCCATTCTCATAGCTTTTTCAACCATGGGGCAGTCGCCAGTGTGTTCCAGTGTGTGTTTTTTGGACCATGGGAGGAAAGCACATAGACAGGGGAGAACACATGTATTATATTTTATGAATAATACATATTAATACAACAATAATCTGTTACACAGTGGTAATGTGGGTATTAATCTATTGACAAGCAAGTGCTGTGTGTGTGTGTGTGTGTGTGTGTGTGTGTGTGTGTGTGTGTGCCAGTGGGCGTGTCATGGTGTACGGTTTTTCCTCTCCTTCAGCCTTAAAATCCCCGCGCTCACCACTCTCACTCACTCTTTTACACACACTCTCTCTCTCTCACACACACACACACACATTCCCCGCTGCAGCAGTATGTATGAGTGCGGGCCCTCGCTTTCTCTCTCCATGCCCGTGCGCGCACCCGTGCTGCTGCGCGCACCCGCGGCCCTGGAGCGCGCTTTCCCGCGGACGCCGAAGTGCGCGCGCTGTCGGAACCACGGCGTGCTGTCGGCGCTGAAGGGCCACAAACGCGCGTGCCGGTGGCGCGAGTGCGCGTGCGCTCGCTGCGCTCTGATCGCGGAGAGGCAGAGGGTGATGGCGGCGCAGGTCGCACTCCGCAGGCAACAGGAGCACGAGAGCAAGAGCACGGCGCCGGCGTACGGTCAGTACTCTGCAACAATACACACATGTACGCTAAGGGTTTACGCAACGCAGGCGCGTTAGTTCCTATAATGCACGCTTCTGTACTGCAGTCCCATCTGGTGATTTTGCTAATTATGCACAATATGAAATAAGACGTTTGTGAGACGTTTAGTGATTTTTTTTTTCTAATTCACGCAGTGCGTTTACATTAACGCATGCTGTTTAAAGGACTGCAATGCATGCTGTTTTATGTTTTTGATCTGCATGCGTACTCAGCTGATGACGTACATAATCAATAATGAACATGATCATTCTTTTAAGTGCTTTAACGCACGAATTTGTTACTTATTTACTTTAATGTATTCAACACTGTAACATGGAAAACAGTATGATATAAATACGGTAAACACAGGCACGTGTAGTGTTTTTAAAACAGTGTCTAGATTGTGTTTATTTACAACACTCTCTTAAAGCTTTGGTGTTAAAAACAGTTCCTTAGTAAGACACATCAAAGCTGTCAGTTGTTATGGTTTACACTCCGTTTTAACGGTTATCAGAGGTATGTGCTGTGTTTTTTTAGCACATTATTTTTATTTACCATAATGCACTCTGTTTATTTAACATAATTAATGACGGTTACACTGTAAACAATTGTTGTAAATTTACAGTAAATTTTGAATTTTACTGTTTTGAGCAATGCATTATGGGACATGTTCAAATGAACTTAAATTATAAATTATACATATTACTGCTTTTAATGGGCAATTCCATAAAAATATCTATAATCATATTTTTGCACAATATAAATAAATTTGTAATTTACGGCTTTGACTAAAGCATTGAATAAGACATGCATTGTGTTATTAGATTACATTTGAGTGTTAGTTACATTTCTAACGTCCTAATGTTATTTAATTTCTTTTTCCAGCCGACCCTCTGAATGCGTATATGTTAAACGGATTCCTGATCACGTCCCCTCCATCCTCTCTGTCCTCAATGTCCGGCAGTTCGGTCCCTGGAGAACCCAGAGAACCCTTTAGAATGGGAGGAAGCCTGTCTCCTGGGCTCGATCGTCTCTCTGACCGCACCTCCAGCCCTCCGTCCCTCACTTCTTCAGACCAGGAGTCAGGAAGCGAGTGTGAGAAGACTAAAGCTGATCCTCTAGAACTGCCAAGTCCAGGAGTTCCCAGCAGAGAACCCAGAGAACTCTCCAGAGAACCCAGGGACCCATGCCAGATCCTGCTGAAGATCTTTCCTCATCTCAAAGCAGACACAGTGGAGTCGACTCTGAGAGCGTGTGCCGGAGACATTGTGAAGGCCATTGAAGCTCTTCTGGCGTCCAAAAACGAGTCGATCTCTCCACTTCCTGAAAATCCATCTCCTGCCATCAGCAGGAACCTGCTGGAGCCTCAGGAAGCAGGAACGCTCAGCACCAGCTCAGCGTTCTCCCCTCTGCACTCCTCAGCCCCTAAAGCTCTGCCCAGCGACAGCTTCTACAGTCTGAACCCTCGCTTCGGGATCAGTCCTCTTCACCTGGCATACTCAGCCTCTTCCTCTGGAAGCTCTTTCCCCAGCTTCATTTCTCCATACCTTCCCGGACTCCTGCCTGCTCTCCCTCTCCGAGCCCCTCTCCATTACCCCTTCCCTGGGACATCCCAAAATCTGCCCTATCACAGCAAAGACTCTCTCACATCCACAGGCCTCTTTTCCACTCTCAGCCATGGGAAATAAACCTCATCCAGATGCTCAGAATCCAGTTTATTTGCAAGTAAAATATACTTTTTCAAAGCCAGGAACCATTAAATAACAATCTATGATTCCATGCATCGATTCCGTTTAGAGGATGATTCTTTAAAAATAAAGAGGATAGAGTTATAAACAACTATTGCTTCCATCTCATTCACAAAGATTATTTGTTTAAAGAATCATACAGTGAAATGTACCCTGCACATGTCAGTCGTGTTAAAATGCCACAAAAGGTTTCTTCTTTTAGCTTAAAAAACATAGTTAAAAGACAGGAAATTGGCTCCATAAAGGACCTTTCCGTGGATGGTTCCTGCAGACTCCGCTTTCCCATAACAGTTCTTAAAATAAAGGTCCAGTTAAAGGTTCCCTGCACTCTTTAAAAAGGTTAACAACAGGACATTTAAGATGTTCCCTGAAAATCATGTTTGTAAGTTGGGAGTTTGAAGAAACCTTTAAAAAAATTCACATTTAAGGAAGCTCCACAAAACGTAAAGTTTCTTGGAAGAACCCTTCCATTGGTCAATATTTAAGAGCTTTTAAGTGTCTATGTGTAGTTTCTTTATGCCCCTAAAGGTTGTTTGTATATGAGGTATTGACTTACATGTTTATTAAGGTTCTGAAATTACAATGCACCAATATTGCCTTGAAATGTAGCAAACATTCTATTTTTGTACTTGGAATTGAGCTTCTTAGCCTCCGTTTATTTTTTGTGTAACCTGTTGTATATATTTCACATTTCATAAATAAAAGTAAAAATGCAGCCCAGTGAACTGTGTTGATTCAAACTTCTACACTTTCTCTTATCTGTGCTGAAAAAAAAAAAAAAAAAATACCCTGAAAAATGTTTTGCCTCGAGCTTTTCTGATGTAATAATTAAAATACGATTTAAATATATCATAAAAATAATAAAGTACAATCGAGTATATGTGTTTTAGGTTTTGCTTTAATATATTTATATATATTTTTTATGTAATGTATATCTATAAATATGCTAAATGTGTCACTTTTTATTTCTCCATTATGTGGTAAAATAAGAAGACGGTTTAGCTAGTACAATGTACTGACCCTTTACACTGACCCAAGAGCAGTTCCTGATATAATAATATCTAACATATAATAATAAATAATAATAACTATTCCCTGAACACTGTGCACTTACTGCCATCTTCTGGATGGGCTCCACATTACTACTATCTTCCTCCTCAGTCTCACAGTCACAGAGTCTTCGGTCTGATCTTCACATCCCGTTCTCGGTAGAGCAAGTTTGAATTTTGATTTTTAACGGATTTAACGGTCGCGCGTCAGCGTTAAGGTCGCTCCAGTTTATTAAATACTGATTAGAGTCTGTCAACAACAGAAAAATACACAAAACAGACAAAATATTAATGATTTTACTGAAATAATTGATGTAGGCTTCTTTTGACAGGTTTTCTGTCCGTTAGTGGAACTGAAGCGAGTAAATTAACGGTAAAATCAGAGTGTTATTTAGAATGAGTTTAAATATTTAAAATACAAGAAAAAAGTCTAAATATTCACATTCATTGCGGTAGCACGCAAAAAAATCTACGTTTGTAAATATATTGAATATAAGAAAATTTTGAAATATTTGATTTATTGCGTTTTATCGGAATGTAAAAGGATTATATATAAGGGTAATTTGATTAGGAATATGTTCTATATATTAAATTAGAAATGGTGCAACAGGAGTTGCAGAGAAATGTTTATTTATTTGTGTTTTTGGTATAGAGGATTTTCATGTAAAAAACTATTGAACACCTCTCTCTCTCTCTCACACACACACACACACACACACACACAAACTATTATTTTATCATGATAAAATAGCCAATCGTAAAGCAGGGGGCGGGGCTTGTTCTCGGTTACGGCGGAAACTGAAAAAACAAAATCAAAAATAAAACTATAATAAAAATAAAAATATATAAACTATATACAAAAACCTTTCAAACTAAAAACTACACGTATTGAGTTAATATTACCACTTTAATATCACTCTGGAAAAAAAAAACTCTCCCAAGACCTGACCAATCAGAGGCAGCGGCGCGATCACCTGATTTTGTTTTGTGGGAAGCGAAGAGCGTGGTGTTTGTATACTTACGTAGCGTTTAATCTTTAGTTGAACAGCTTTTTCATGGTGTGGTATTGTGTATTTAAACCCAGGATGTGGAGAAGGGCTCCAGAAACAACGGCGAAGTGTGGCACATACTGAGTTTAATCAGACACATGCGGCTTAGTTCAGTTTAATATGGAGCTGCAGTTTCAGATGGTTTTGGCTGTTTTATTTTTTACCGAGAGTTTTTCAGAGACGAGGAGAATCCGCGGAGTTTCCATGTCCTGTTAGTACTAAAAAATATTAATTATGTGTGAAAATACGGGAGTAGATGGAGCAATGAAGCTGTGGTTTATTTTGAGTAACTTTGAATAGTTTGAGGCGAAATGTAGCAGTTTGTGTGTTTACAGGTGTGCGACCCTGAAAAAATGCCATGTTTTATTGATTTTTCAACTGCAAATAAATCCACTACAAGGGACATTGAAATATAGCTGATTTTTTATTGTATTGATATTATATATATTTATATTCTTGAGATACAATCCGAATATTATATCTGGCATGTGCCCAATAAATATTAAATAAAGCAAAAATAGATTTTTAAATTTAAAGTATGTAACAGTTCTATATGAAAGGTAAGATAATCTAGTGCCATGTTTGATGCTGTGATTTATACATTTATTATTACACATTCAGGACTAATACCTCTTTGTAATGAAGCATGTCTACAACCGTATCATAAAGGCTTTATTTATGTATTTATCCATCCATCCATCCATCATCTGTAACCGCTTATCCGCGGGGGGTCCACCTGGAATCATTGGGCGCAAGGCGGGAATACACCCTGGAGGGGACGCCAGTCCTTCACAGGGCAACACAGACACACACACATTCACTCACACACACACACACATATATATATATATGGACACTTTCGAGTCGCCAATCCACCTGCAACGTGTGTTTTTGGGCTGTGGGAGGAAACCGGAGCACCCGGAGGAAACCCAAGCGGACACGGGGAGAACACACCAACTCCTCACAGACAGTCACCCGGAGGAAACCCACGCAGACACAGGGAGAACACACCAACTCCTCACAGACAGTCACCCGGAGGAAACCCACGCAGACACAGGGAGAACACACCAACTCCTCACAGACAGTCACCCGGAGGAAACCCATGCAGACACAGAGAGAACACACCACACTCCTCACAGACAGTCACCCGGAGCGGGAATCGAACCCACAACCTCCAGGTCCCTGGAGCTGTGTGACTGCGACACTAACCTGCTGCGCCACCGTGCCGCCCTTATGTATTTATTTATTATGTAAAACGCTGCTCATATCACTCACCCCTTGGTCAAGGCTGATGTTTTAGTTGTTGAGGTTAAAAATAAAGGAAAGCACAGTAGCATTCAAAGTTCCCTATTAACTCATATCTCGAAGTTTAATGTCTGACTCGGAAGATCTGTTTATCTCAAGTAACTTTCTTTTTTAGAGCAGTGTTGTCCACAATAATGATGTGAACAGACATGCCTCGGCTCACTGTAGTTTCTCTGTGCTTCCACAGACAGAAGGTTCTACAGAGAGAGGAAGTATTTTCTCTGTTTGGACGGCTCCAGGTTGATCCCGTTTGTTCAGGTGAATGACGACTACTGTGACTGCGCAGACGGATCGGACGAACCCGGTGGGTTCAACTTTTTTTTGATGTTTAATGAAGTTTTTGTTGAATTTTCACTCCATCGTTAGCCATCTCCAGTTCTGCTCCTTCAGTAAAACACCCGTTGTCGCACACAGTACGACCACCATTGGGACAGTGAGGATATGTACGGGGTTCCTATTTTGTGCAGCCTCTCCTGCAACATCACCAGACACTGCCACACACTGGTTAAAAACACAGCTGTCACATTAGCTGGTAGATGTCCATGCTGGACCCCTGGCCTTTATTGGTTTGAGCCCTGAGTGTTGCCCCAAATTGCCATTCTTTTGGTCCCTATATTAAATTCCCCTCATTTGCTGATAATGCAGGATATGAGATACATTTCTGTTCACATATGTTCTGCGTAATCGTCCCGAACAGTGATATTTACTTAACCGCAGCTGGTCAATCATCAAACTTTTGCGATGTTGATAAAGACAGTTTAGTCTGTGCTCAGAGTTAAGAAAGGCCCCACACCCTGTGTGTACGTGCACGTTTACCAGAGAAAAGAGAATACAGTGTCGTGTTATTGGACATTTCAGCAGCAACTGCAGCTGCCTAGTGGAATTCGATACCATCTGACTTTTAAAGGTTGCAGCTAACAAGAAAATCTGCTTTTTTGCTGAGTTGGTGTAGGTGTGTGTGTATGTGTGTGTTTGTTTGTGCCCTGGAATGTCTCAGTTCAGCATGTTTCTGTAGAGGTTATTGACCTGTGTTTAAGCTGCCCATGTATTGCTTTTCTAATGGATGCAGTCAAGCAGCTAATGAGCGCAGGACCTTGTTGTCATGTTGCTGTTTTCTCTGTATTGATTAGCACACACATACACACACACAAACTCGCCGTATCTGTTGAGAACTAGCATTTTCTTTCATTTATTTAGATACTGCTGCCACTGCAAGGACACGTCTGCCTACAGCAGGGTCCAGCCGTGAATAGAAGCTAGCACAATACTGCCAGAATCTGCCATATACCACTGTACAGTTCTGTCCTGTGCTGCATGGGTAAACTGATCATTTGGAGCTATTTCTGATTCTGAAACAAAATGGAGCCATTGTTGTATCCAGGGGTTTGGACAGGGGTGTGCCTTGTACATACAGTAGATGGGTCCAAACAAGTCCTGTTCAGGAGAGAACATCAAGGGAAGCACGTACAGCTTATCAGCCACAATTGACCAGTTTAGGAAAGGCCTATTGATGACTCTTCCTCTAACATCCATCTGTTTCTAAAATGTAGCCAATACAGTGATATACAGAGACACACACACAATTCTGTGTTAATGGAGTACACAGCACATACAGCAGTTGGAGCACATCCCCCCCCCCACACACACACACAACTAATAGGCCAACATCGTTGTTCATATCTTATTTCTCTGTCTGGAGCCATATTGATGCCAAAAATAGGAGGATTTTTCTGGATCCTAGTATAGGTCGCAGCCAATAAAACCTTAAGGGTGCAAGTGTCATCACTACTTGATTTAAAAGTTATACTAATAGCAAAACCAAATTGTAATGAAATGATTATTGCTACGAGCTCCCAGTAAAAATCTGAATGAAGGGACAGCACCAGATCAACCAGAATTGCTTCAAATTCCCTCCAGCAGCATAGCTGAGTGCCAGATTGTTTAGACTTCTGTTTAGGAGAGATAAAAATGCAAATCGAGTTCTTTCAGCAGAAGTCTATCCACATCAGGGAGTTGGTCGTGGACGATTGTATTTTCCAGGCGTTCAGCCACGTGTCTTCAGCTATTGCACCATCCCGTTCCTTTTCCAATCCTTTCACATAGAATTTTCTGGAAACACTCTCCTGACCCCCAAGGTTAAAACCCCTCTTTTACTGTAATGGTGAAAACACTAGGTTTTTTAAATGAGATGACAGTGACTCAGTTTAGGAATGAGTTCAGAAATTCCAGACAATATTAGGAATGCAAGCTTGAAAAATTCAGATAAAATTCAGAATTAAACTTCGGGTACTGTGGTAGCATTTCTCCTGCGGTGTTGCTATCAGTGTGTGAGGAGTGGGAGAAGAGGGTTGCACTGACAATCCAACACAATGGGAAGCACTTTGAACACATTTTATAAGTGGTCAGATACTTGTAAATAACTCATGAAAGAATAAAGTTACGTTAAAACCAAGCACACCGTTGTTTTTCTTGTGAAATTCCCAATAAGTTTGATGTGTCACATGACCCTCTTCTGAAAAAACAAAAGTTGGATCCAAAATGGCTGACTTCAAAATGGCCGCCACCCATCTTGAAAAGTCCCCCCACTCCCATATACTAATGTGCCACAAACAGGAAGTTAATATCACCAACCATTCCCATTTTATTAAGGTGTATCCATATAAATGGCCCACCCTGTATTTGTCATTGTCATTTTATACAATATGTCAACATTATTTTTGATATTTACATTTGTCTATGTTTTTTGAAGCCCTCTTTGGTTCAGTCATGGGGCTGACTTCTACTTTCACATGTGATACGTCTTCTAGCACATGCACAACACCATGCAGACATTTTTAAATATAAAAACCTTTTCACCGGAGGGGGGTCTTATAATAATGTTAAGAATGTTAAGGCATGTGTAATTCATCTTTCTTTCAAAAGAGACATATATTTACACTCAAAGCACACTGTGATCTGTGAACAGTCTAGACTTTCTCCCTTATTTTCCCAGCGGTTTGTAGCCCTCTATTCTGTTTAAGCTTTTCTTTGTTTTGCTCAGGTACGGCAGCGTGCCCCAACGGACGTTTCTATTGTGTGAATCTTGGATTTCGTCCTCATTACGTCCCGTCATCCAGAGTCAATGATGGCATCTGTGGTGAGTCGCAGGAGAACTTTAGTGATGAGAGGAGGTTTTTATTGTATTTGGGGGTCTAACTCGGGTAGGGCCTGCTAATTAGTGGCGGGTGTTCATAGCAGCGTGTGGTTCCTGTCCAAACGTATTGCTATTTGGATGGTTTTGATGAATGGGATCACTCGCTAAAGTCGTCTGACAGTTTCTGTGTGTGTCCGCAGACTGCTGCGATGGAACAGATGAGTTCTCCAGCCGAATACAGTGTCCCAACAAATGCAGGTGAGAGAAACTGGGCGAATCATTTCCGGGAATTCAATCTAAACTTAGCTGTGTGCAACTCATAATGTCAAATCAAAAGTCATTCTAGAGAGAATTTCCACTGTTCCACAGCCTGATGATCATGTGCAGCTGCTCCAGTGTGCCACTTAATTCAATGATTTTAGAGATTGTACATTATGGGCAAAGGGTAAACCTTAAATTAGCTGAATTCACTCATTATGAGAGGTACCTGGGGTTTGTAAAGTAGGTACATGTAGCTGTACATCAACTCTCCAGCAGGGGGCAGTATGTTTCTGTGCTGTTTTTTATGAAGGCTGTGTCATTACACTGGAACAATAGGTAGCTAGGACATAGTCTGCATTACTGTGTGCTGCTGCAGTGTTTTTCTGCCGAGAGAGAGAGAGAGAGAGAGAGAGAAACACTTCCACTCCCCTTCCCCTATAGGTCTAATATATGGGAGTATTTATCAAATTCATTCATCATTTTCTGACCAATAGATATTATTGGACTAGTGGGTCATTTAGCACAGCAGTGACAATGATGTGTGTGTGTGTGTGTGTGACTGTGTATATGCTTTGGTAGTGTATCAGAGAGGGTGATATTTTGTTGTAGATTTTATAACACGTTAATGAATTGGTGACAGGTGTGTGATGTGTGCCTCAGTGTGAACAGACATTTTCAGTTCCGATTTGACCACTTTCATACATGGTTTTGAAATCAGATTCATATCCTACATGCAGCAGTCTGAACAGCTGGCTTGGAGTTCTTGCAGCTTCTAAGTCAGTCGCACTTGACATTTCTTAATTCCCGACGCTGGGGAGGAGAGATGGACTACAGCAGTGAGGAGGGTTCAGTGTATGTTCCGTCCAAAGCATTTTTTCGAAGGCAAAAGAAATGGACCATTCCAAGCATTTCTATTATAAATAAAATGGCGGTTTAAAGAAAATTGGTCAGATTTCAAGTTTTCAGTGTTAATATTTATATAAACCATTCCTGGAAATTGGTCGTAAGCAGTGGAAAGGAATAAAATGAGACAAGAGCTCGTTCCTCGGTTTGTCTTCATCTGGTTTATTTTATTCATGTCTGCGTGAATGTGGATCGTGTCAAATATTAAACACATTTCCTCAACTGTCATGTCCTCCTCTTTGGAGAAAACATATTTGCAAGAGACCCCCTGCAAATACATATTTAGAACAAAGGAAGCTTTGAGTACAGAAGAAGTGTGTAAAATAACTGACATTTTAGAGTCAATGTATATTTAAATGTTCTATTGTGTCTTTATCTTATATTAAATGTATCAAGTAGGAAGTCGTTTTGAAAACAGAAACCAGACTGTTTTTGCAGTAATACCTCATTTGTCAAACAAAATGCTTTGGATATCTAAGGACCTTTACCTGTAGGTGACTGTGCCACATGAAGCATTGTTCTTGTGTGTGTATCGGCGTGTTAAGGTAATCAATCATTCATTCATTATCTGTAACCCTTATCCAGTTCAGGGTTGCGGTGGGTCCAGAGCCTACCTGGAATCATTGGGCGCAAGGCGTGAATACACCCTGGAGGGGGCGCCAGTCCTTCACAGGGCAACACACACACATTTACTAACACACTCACACCTACGGACACTTTTGAGTCGCCAATCCACCTACCAACGTGTGCTTTTGGACTGTGGGAGGAAACTGGAGCACCCAGAGGAAACCCACGCAGACACAGGGAGAACACACCACACTCCTCACAGACAGTCACCCAGAGGAAACCCACGCAGACACAGGGAGAACACACCACACTCCTCACAGACAGTCACCCAGAGGAAACCCACGCAGACACAGGGAGAACACACCACACTCCTCACTGACAGTCACCCAGAGGAAACCCACGCAGACACAGGGAGAACACACCACACTCCTCACAGACAGTCACCCAGAGGAAACCTGCGCAGATACAGGGAGAACACACCACACTCCTCACAGACAGTCACCCGGAGGAAACCCACGCAGACACAGGGAGAACACACCACACTCCTCACAGACAGTCACCCGGAGGAAACCCACGCAGACACAGGGAAAACACAGCACACTCCTCACAGACAGTCACCCAGAGGAAACCCACGCGGACACAGGGAGAATACACCAAGTCCTCACAGACAGTCACCCTGAGGAAACCCGCGCAGACACAGGGAGAACACACCACACTCCTCGCAGACAGTCACCCGGAGGAAACCCATGCAGACACAGAGAGAACACACCACTCTCCTCACAGACAGTCACCCGGAGGAAACCCACGCAGACACAGGGAGAACACACCACACTCCTCACAGACAGTCACCCGGAGCAGGAATCGAACCCACAATCTCCTAGCACCTGGAGCTGTGTGACTGTGACACTACCTGCTGCACCACCGTGACACACGTTACATATCAGTCATGTTAATAAATCAAATGTGAACAGGCTTAAAAAAAAATCTGATTTGGTCAGAAAGCCGTATTTTGATCACTTTCCCTTGCTCTGTGGATGGAGCCTGAATGTTCACGTCTGGTGTCCAGGGAGTATAGATGTACATGTCAAACTGAGAACTGAGTGGATTGAGAGACAGGGAGGATGATGTAACTTATATGATACTGTATAAAAATGACTCCACAGTTATTACAGTTTGAGTGCAAAGCTACATGCGCTGCTAATACACTCTGGATTAACATCTGACTGTTTCTTTCTTAAGGATGTTGGGACAGAAGGAGAGTTGGGAGCTGGAAGAGAGGATGAAAGCTGTGAAAGAGGGATTGATCCAGAAGAAACAGTTGATAGAGGAGGGTGTCGTTGTCTGGAAGGAGAAACAGGTGAAATGTGACTTTTAAGAGCTGTCACTTCCAATCACTGCTTAAGAAAATAAAGGATTATTGTAGAAACTCTTTAGGCATCGAAATAAATCCAGTTTAAACGGGGTGTTATTATTTTTTGGGGCTCTTGGATCAGATATGAGTGAAAGTGATTTGACTAGTGTAAACCTCCTACAGTGGATGTCAGAAATGAAACAAATTCTCTAATTTTTTTAAAGGACATCCATCACACACACTCACATACTCCCACACCCTCATACACACCTGTTAGCTTTATCCGAGTGCTCCAGGGACTTGCTGCCCTCTCCTGTGCTCTGGTGTGATTGACAGATTCAGACTGAGAGGCGGGACGACCTCTGACCCCGCCCACCGTTCCAGAAGTGTCACTCTGATTGGCCGAGCAGGTGTCAGATTGGGCCGAGTTCTCCAGGGTCCAACCAAGCAGTACAATGCTGCGTTTCTGGGTTACTGAGGTTTCCAGGGTTACCGGGGCTTCATGCCTCAGCGCTGTTAGCTGGTAATGCTAGACGATAAATAAATGGCTCTGAAAAATATTAAAAATCCAGTGAAATCAATCTGTTTTGTGCTTCAAATGAATGCCCAAGTCAGAGGACACGTTTTATCACAGCACCAGGAATGCACGAAGCCTTCAAGGTTGCCATGTTTTCAGTTGAATTTCTAGGCCGCTTTTAAATATCATTGTTTTATACCAACATTAAACAAGCTTCTCAGAAAAGCTTTGATTTACAGAGTGCACTTTAGAATGAACCCCGTAACCCCCCCTTGCATTATTCAACTCCACTTTGAAAAAGAAAAAAAACACGACTAAGGGAACTGTACTAAAGTGTATTACTGTATCACTCCACGGATGTTGTTATCAGTCTGCAATGTATTGTAAATAATACTGGATTATTCCCTCTGTGCTTTTGTATTTGCGCATATTCACATTCATTAGGATGGTTCTTTTTAAACCCCACTTTTTACTTTTATTTCTATATTTCTGATGTCTTATATTATAGATACACACTAGTTTAGTGGTGCGTGTGTATCTCTGAGGAGACTGATGTACTGTGTACTCACCTGCAAAGGATGAGAGGAGTCTAGGTCTGGTTCGTGCCTGAATAACGCAACTAAAGTCCAGTAACAAAAATATAACTTCAATACTGAGACCCAAGGCCTGTCTATTTATTAAACTCTGCCGTACTTTCATTTATTAATTCATTGTAACCGCTTATCCAGTTCAGTGTTGTGGTGGGTCCACACACACACACCTATGGACACTTTTGAGTCGCCAATCCACCAGGAAACCCACGCAGACACAGGGAAAACACACCACACTCATCACAGACAGTCACCCAGAGGAAACCCACGCAGACACAGGGAGAACACACCACACTCCTCACAGACAGTCACCCAGAGGAAACCCACGCAGACACAGGGAGAACACACCACACTCATCACAGACAGTCAATTAGAGGAAACCCACGCAGACACAGGGAGAACACACCACACTCATCACAGACAGTCACCCAGAGGAAACCCACGCAGACACAGGGAAAACACACCACACTCATCACAGACAGTCAATTAGAGGAAACCCACGCAGACACAGGGAGAACACACCACACTCCTCACAGACAGTCACCCAGAGGAAACCCACGCAGACACAGGGAGAACACACCACACTCCTCACAGACAGTCACCCGGAGGAAACCCACACAGACACAAGGAGAACACACCACACTCCTCACAGACAGTCACCCGGAGGAAACCCACGCAGACACAGGGAGAACACACCACACTCCTCACAGACAGTCACCCAGATCGGCAATCGAACCCACAACCTCCAGGTCCCTGGAGCTGTGTGACTGCGACACTAACCTGCTGCACCACCGTGCCGCCCTCTGCGGTACTTATTCGTACTTATATGTTTTATTTCGGAAATGGGTTTTACCTGGAGTTTGTTTCCTTTTTGCTGCATCTACAGCCTCTGATCTCCTGGGGTAGGTTTACATTAGATATTAGCACAGATCTGTAGACTTAATTTCACCATATCAACATTAGTGTGTTGGGTGTAGTCCTTGATCTGAAATATCACTCCAGCTGATCCCACTGGTAATGTATGGAGCCCCTCAAAAATACTCAACACCTGCTCCACATTCCAGTAACTAAGGGACTTTACACCTCCATCCTCCATCTCCCACTTGGCATTGGGCACTTACGCTCATATGTGGATGCTCCAGAGCTTCCCATTTAGTTTAATGCTCATTGTTTTTTTTTATATATATATATGCATCTGTATAGTAGTAACACTATAGACTTTAATTTGAAATGCAACGTAAACAGCACTGTTTATAATTATTCATTGATTATTTCATCTTCAGGCTTCGGAGGGGGCAAAATGGGAAGAGAGGGAGATGAGAAAGCGAGTGAGAAGTCTGGCTATCTGAAAATGAGTCTTATAAATCTCTAGCAGGGTTTGGGGAAAAAGCTTGGTACGTTTCTGCTCCTGCCCTAGAAAGCCAGTCATGCTTAGCCAAACCCACACTGATAGAATCCATCATTGCATTATGGGTAAATTCTCCCTGGGAAATTGGAAGGCAATGTGGTATACCTACACACACACTCACACACATAGGGAAGCATGGTTTTGGATATTTTTTTCAGTAATTGTGCTAGCAGATGGGAATTTAGACCGTACCTCTGTGTAGTTGTTTGTCATTGCTGCGACGTGGTTTGATGGAAGTGATTTATAACAGAAAATCAGATCCCTGAACGCTCATAAAAACTGCCTGCACTCTTATTCATCCATGCCTCCATTTCATCAAATACATAACCTATTTTCCTGTCCTGTATTTGAGGAACCCTGGCCATTAAAGAGTTAATACCTGCAGTATATAGGCTTGTTGCTGTGCATATAGGAGTTCAGTATATACACCATATGATGGGAAGCTTGTATATACACATCATAATGAATGAATTAGCTTACTTTGAGCTGCACCAAATCACAGTTTGTAACATCGCCAGAGAAAAGCATGAAGCAGGAGCATGATCTTGAGCAGTTCACAGGTCACAGTGTTCAATCCCACGGGGGGACGTTTGTCATTAAGCCTTAGTAATGCTCAGGGACTAAATTGCATCAATTTCTCAGAAATATTCCATCCTCTCGACATCGTGTACGGCCTAGAAGAATAGAAATGGTTACTGCAGCAAACACATGGTTAAAGCTCTTCATTTCAGAACACTGGATACAAAATATCAACATTATTTATTTAAGACTGTTTGGTTTCATTGTGGGCGGCACAGTGGGGCAGCAGGTAGAGTCGCAGTCACACAGCTCCAGAGACTTGGAGGTTGTGGGTTCGATTCCCGCTCCGGGTGACTGTCTGTGAGGAGTGTGGTGTGTTCTCCCTGTGTCTGCGTGGGTTTCCTCCGGGTGACTGTCTGTGAGGAGTGTGGTGTGTTCTCCCTGTGTCTGCGTGGGTTTCCTCCGGGTGACTGTCTGTGAGGAGTGTGGTGTGTTCTCCCTGTGTCTGTGTGGGTTTCCTCCGGGTGACTGTCTGTGAGGAGTGTGGTGTGTTCTCCCTGTGTCTGTGTGGGTTTCCTCCGGGTGACTGTCTGTGAGGAGTGTGGTGTGTTCTCCCTGTGTCTGCGTGGGTTTCCTCCGGGTGACTGTCTGTGAGGAGTGTGGTGTGTTCTCCCTGTGTCTGCGTGGTTTCCTCCGGGTGACTGTCTGTGAGGAGTGTGGTGTGTTCTCCCTGTGTCCGCATGGGTTTCCTCCGGGTGACTGTCTGTGAGGAGTGTGGTGTGTTCTCTCAGTGTCTGCGTGGGGTCCCTCCGGGTGACTGTCTGTGAGGAGTGTGGTGTGTTCTCCCTGTATCCGCGTGGGTTTCCTCCGGGTGACTGTCTGTGAGGAGTTGGTGTGTTCTCCCTGTGTCTGCATGGGTTTCCTCCGGGTGCTCCGGTTTCCTCCCACAGTCCAGAAACACACGTTGGTAGGTGGATTGGCGACTCAATAGTGTCCGTGTGTGTGTGTGTGTGTGTGTGTGTGTGTCTGTGTGTGTGTGTGTGTGTGTGTGTGTGTGGCCCTGTGAAGGACTGGCGCCCCCTCCAGGGTGTATTCCCGCCTTGCGCCCAATGATTCCAGGTAGGCTCTGGACCCACCGTGACCCTGAACTGGATAAGGGTTACAGATAATGAATGAATGAATGGTTTCATTGTATACTACAGTAATATTAATTAATGGGATACATTTGTTCTTTATTCAGGCCCAGCTTCAACAGCTCCAGAAAATGTCTGAGGACCTGAGGATGAAGGTGGAGGAATACAGGGGGATGAAGCTGAAGGCTGAGACTGAGAAAGAGCATTTGGAGATTGCAGTTAAGTCTGAAGATGGTGAGTATGATGCACATATATGGAAACCATGTGTTGACAACTTATAAATGTGAGGATGGAAGATTTTCACACGTCTGATCCACCAACAACACACACTAACACACCACCACCACGTCAACATCACTGCAGCACTGAGAATGATCCAGCACCCAAATCATACCTGCTCTGTGGAGCCTGTGTGTGGTCTTGACCATTGCAGAACAGGGTGAAATGGGTCTAACGCAGTATGCAGAGCAACAGATAGACTACAGTTTTTTACTGAAGAACGTTGAGTGACTTATCTGTGTATTCATTGCAATTGCCAAAAGCATCCTCCAAAAGATGTACGTTAGACACGTTTGCAAATATCTGCACTGTACAAACCTGTCAGAACCTGTTCATTTTTTAAGACACAAGGATGGAATATGGTTATTCTGTCAGTATTTAATCAGGATTAATGTTTGTGGCATCTTTTTAACACTTTTGTGTCCATGTTTAAGACCACACTAAAGCTTTTTCAGCTCGCATTAAGCTGCAGTTGAGCCTGAGGTAATTGCAAACCCACCCCCACCCCCCCTCACACACACACACACACACACACACACACACAAGCGCACAGAAGCAGGGGTGTGTTGATTAGTAATTTAAAATCTAGCGGGAGCCATCAAATTGGCCGCTCAATAAATCGGGAACATTTTATGAGGAACACTGGCATTTTTTATTGTTATTGTTTGGTGCTGCTGCCTGATAAGCTGCTGCATGAATTTTGATTTCATTTTCCTAATTAAAATGCGCGGAAGGTTCGCTCTTGGAAAGAGAAATTTAAAAACACCATAACTTATTTCCTCAGTAAATATTTGATGTGTTTTTGCTAATGGATTCTTGCCTTTGATAGACTTATAATTGTGTTTTTTTCTGCTGCGAACTGTGTTTGAAAAACTGTGTGTGTGTGTGTGTATACCCACTTACCATAACTTAATGTTTGTCCAGTGGAAGCATTATTTATGCCTTTGACAGTATACAAATTTTCTCTGTTGATTGATTGGCGTATCCAATTAAATGTTTTTGTAATGCACACGCACACACACCTCATACCAAGTGAGGCTTATTGTGGTTTACAAGCCATAAGTCATTACGAAAAATGCTTGGGTTGTTGAACTCAGTTGTAATTATTTTTTTATTAAGTTTCTTCATAGTTCTTTCATTCATTCATTGTCTGTAACCCTTATCCAGTTCAGGGTCGCGGTGGGTCCAGAGCCTACCTGGAATCATTGGGCGCAAGGCGGGAATACACCCTGGAGGGGGCACCAGTCCTTCACAGGGCAACACACACACACACACACACACACATTCACTCACACACTCACACCTACGGACACTTTTGAGTCGCCAATCCACCTACCAACGTGTGTTTCTGGACTGTGGGAGGAAACCGGAGCACCCGGAGGAAACCCACGCAGACACAGGGAGAACACAACACACTCCTCACAGACAGTCACCCGGAGGAAACCCACGCAGACACAGAGAGAACACACCACACTCCTCACAGACAGTCACCCGGAGGAAACCCACGCAGACACAGGGAGAACACACCACACTCCTCACAGACAGTCACCCGGAGGAAACCCACGCAGACACAGGGAGAACACACCACACTCCACACAGACAGTCACCCGGAGGAAACCCATGCAGACACAGGGAGAACACACCACACTCCTCACAGACAGTCACCCGGAGGAAACCCACGCAGACACAGGGAGAACACACCGTACTCCTCACAGACAGTCACCCGGAGGAAACCCACGCAGACACAGAGAGAACACACCACACCCCTCACAGACAGTCACCCGGAGGAAACCCACGCAGACACAGAGAGAACACACCACACTCCTCACAGACAGTCACCCGGAGGAAACCCACGCAGACACAGGGAGAACACACCGTACTCCTCACAGACAGTCACCCGGAGGAAACCCACGCAGACACAGGGAGAACACAACACACTCCTCTCAGACAGTCACCCAGAGGAAACCCACGCAGACACAGGGAGAACACACCACACTCCTCACAGACAGTCACCCGGAGGAAACCCACGCAGACACAGGGAGAACACACCGTACTCCTCACAGACAGTCACCTGGAGGAAACCCACGCAGACACAGGGAGAACACAACACACTCCTCACAGACAGTCACCCGGAGGAAACCCACGCAGACACAGAGAGAACACACCACACTCCTCACAGACAGTCACCCGGAGGAAACCCACGCAGACACAGAGAGAACACACCACACTCCTCACAGACAGTCACCCGGAGGAAACCCACGCAGACACAGGGAGAACACACCACACTCCTCACAGACAGTCACCCGGAGGAAACCCACGCAGACACAGGGAGAACACACCACACTCCACACAGACAGTCACCCGGAGGAAACCCATGCAGACACAGGGAGAACACACCACACTCCTCACAGACAGTCACCTGGAGGAAACCCACGCAGACACAGGGAGAACACACCACACTCCTCACAGACAGTCACCCGGAGGAAACCCACGCAGACACAGGGAGAACACACCACACTCCACACAGACAGTCACCCGGAGGAAACCCATGCAGACACAGGGAGAACACACCATACTCCTCACAGACAGTCACCTGGAGGAAACCCACGCAGACACAGGGAGAACACACCGTACTCCTCACAGACAGTCACCCGGAGGAAACCCACGCAGACACAGGGAGAACACACCACACCCCTCACAGACAGTCACCCCGAGCGGGAAACAAACCCACAACCTCCAGGACCCTTGAGCTGTGTGACTGCGACACTAACCTGCTGCGCCACCGTCACCGCCTCTTCATAGTTTACATTTACTATTTTTGTTGAAATTGAACATATTGAACACATTTAAAACTAAATCCGATAAAATGTCTACTTTTTACTAGAGGTGCCAGAGTTAACATTAAAATCTCTCTCTGTTTTTCTTCAGAATTCCTTCTTCAGCGGTTGTTTAATATGTCAGTATTTTTCTTGCCGTATTCACTGCATGGGCATGTCTCCTTTATGGAAATTCAGTTAAATATCGGCTGCTCATGAACCAGAACCAGACGAGGTGCAGTGTTCTCTCTCCTGATTGGCTCAAGGCGATACACAGGGCTTTTGAAAACACTTAAGCATTAATCTGTTTTTAAAGGGCTTTTGTGCATGAGGCTGGTTTGCTTTTCTCAGATGGATGCTTTGTCCTTTAACGATATTTTTGGTATTATGATATTCCACTGACCGCACACTGGCTTATTGGCCTTTTCCACTGGGGCTGCTGCTGTTATTATTGATGCTGAGCTTGGGTGCAGTTGTTTGGCTTGTCATACGACGTCTCAGGAAGGGTCACGCAAAGTTTAAGAGGCTCTTTTTAGGTTCGCTGGCATGCTTTACAGGAAAGCTTTTTCAAATAGGAAGACGTAAATAACCCTGTTATTCTACTACAGTGCTTCTTACTGTTAGCGTCCATGGTATCAATAGGTAGCAACAGCCTATACTCTGTGAGTATTTGATTGATATCAACCGTAGAAACATCAGTAAAATCAGAAATCGATCTTGGATCATTGGTTCAGCTTTGCGAAGGTAGTGTACGGAGCTCCATCACTTCTGATGTTCCCCACAGTTCCACTGCTCTGGGTTTTATATTCAAATATGGCCGACGACGTTAAGCCATTCTTTAAATGATACAAACCGTGTGTGTTGTGTGTAAAGAGAATGCTCATTACAAAAAAGGGTCTACAAAGGTTTGGACATATAACTGAAATGGAGATACTTGACTGTAACATAATGGGCGTCTAATTGACCGTCGCTGCTTAAATTAAACCTGATGGAGCCGAGCGACGGCAGCTTGGCCTTTTCCCCTGAAGCCGCTGATGTGTTACTGCAGGTCGGTTTTGAGTGTTCTGCCCCCGTGTGTCTGAACATTAGATATTTTTAGAGGGTCGTTTAGAGTTGAATAGGTTTCCCTGAGTTCAAAAGGGTGAAATAAAGTTCCATCAGCAAGGCTGCGTGCACTGGGACTGCTGCGTTTTATTCCAGGACGTGTGAGGTGTATGTGACTGTGGAAGAAAACACTCTCCATTCTCTGGAGCATGTAGCCAGGCTCTAGAACTGATTCATGTGAGGAGCTGTATATATATATTTTAATTTTTCAGCTTTTGGTTCTGGGCCAGTTGACAACATCCGTGTGATTGAGAGTAAGATTTTGACTGCTGCTGAAGTGAGTCTTTACACACACACACACAGAGTGTGCTGTAGTTAACTGATCCGGGTTCAGTGCTGTGTAATTACTGCTGTTTTATTCTGAGAGTGTGTAGTGATTCAGTTCCGTCCCGTACACAGCCGCTGCCACTTTAGCCTCTCAGCGTTCCCAAAATGGATCAGAGAGAAAGAGGGATGAATTATATCACACCATCACAACGAACACTTTTCTTCAGCAGTGAGAGAGAGAGAGAGAGGATCTCAGAAGTGCTAGATGACTTTCTTTTTTCTGGCTTTCCTCTCTTTCTCCCTCTCTCTCTCTCCGTGTGTGTGTGTGTGTGTGTGTGTGTGTGTGTGTGTGTGTGTGTGTGCGTGTGCATGTGCAAAAGTGTGTGATTGCTGTCATCAGGCTTTAGCTGCCAGTACAAAGACCACTGATTGCAGCCTGAATTTCAGCATCTTGAACACACTCTCTCTCTCTCTCTCTCTCTCTCTCTCTCTCCTCCCTCTCTGTCTCTTTCTCTCTCTCTCACACACACACACACACACACTCTCTCTCTCTCCATCTTTCTCTGTCTCTCTTTGTCTCTTTCTGTATCTCTCTCTCTCACTCTCTGTCTCTCTCCTCCCTCTCTGTCTCTTTCTCTCTCTCTCACACACACACACACACTCTCTCTCTCCATCTTTCTCTGTCTCTCTTTGTCTCTTTCTGTATCTCTCTCTCTCACTCTCTGTCTCTCTCTCTCTCTCTCTCACACACACACACACACACACTCAAACTTCTCTACTTCTTTTTCTCTTTCCCTACTTTTCTCTCTTTTGTTTGTTCTGTTTCATTTTCTTGCAGAGCCTCGTTTGGCTGTATTTCTGCTACCTTCTACTTTTTATTCCTTTCTTTCTTTGTTCATACTTTATTTTGTTGTCTCTTCTTTTACTTTTTGTCTCTGCTTTCTCTATTTCTCTCTCCCCCTCTCTCTTGCTCCCTCTCCCCCCTTCTCTTTCCCTCTCCCTCCCTCTCCCTCTCTCCCCCCCTCTCTTGCTCTCTCTCTCTCTTTCTCTTGCTCCCCCTCTCTCTCTCTCTCTTGCTCTCTCTCTCTCTTTCTCTTGCTCTCTCCCCCCTCTCTTGCTCTCTCTCTCTTGCTCTCTCTCTCTTGCTCTCTCTCTCTCTTGCTCTCCCCCCTCTCTCTCTCTCTCTCTTGCTCCCCCCCCCTCTCTCTCTCTCTTGCTCTCTCTCTCTCTCTCTCTCTCTCTCTCTCTCTCTCTCTTGCTCCCCCCCCTCTCTCTCTCTCTTGCTCTCTCTCTCTCTCTCTCTCTCTCTCTCTCTCTCTCTCTCTCTCATGCATAACAAAGAGCAGATAATAATGACAAATAAAAATCTTGGCCATTTTAAATTTAATAACCCAAATAATCACCTGAAAATTGTGAAATGGTTGAAGTATGTCTTGTTTATTGTGTTTGTTTTTTTTCTATTCATCCATCCCTCTGTTTAATGACAGTTAAAGCCCAGTACTACATCGATTTTCATTAATAGTGATTTTTTACTTCACTAATAGGGTTCTTCAGGCAGGAAACAGCTTTAACAAGAGACAAAACAATCATGTTCATATTTATCATGGTGCTCTATCAGTAATCAGTGACAAAGCATGTACTTGCCGTCAGACCCTTCTAACAGTCCTTATAACAGAGACATGATTTTGTATGTATCCCCTGGTGATTTCTGGACCTCTTGTGCAATGTTGTCCAGGTGTTTTTAGTTGGAGGACTTCCTTGCAAACAACGAGACTCCCTAATGGAAATAAAGCCTCTTGTCTTTTATTGGACTATGTAACACCGAATCACACAGTGACATAGACATAATCTACATTTATAAAGGCTTATTCCAACTAGAATCTATTGTCAAAGTGTCAGCTGTTGTCAAATTAAAATAAAAAAATTGTGCTTCTCTTTTACTTCCAAAAGGTTTTGGAGAAGAGAACAAACTGCATGGAGGAGCTCCCCCCGGTGGCACGTAAGTGGTGGCTGATGTATTACATATTTACAAACATTAGACATGATAAATATAATATATATAACTAAACAATGTACTAGTAGTCAGGAGAGTAGTAGGAAGAGTGGTATAATACACAATAGATATGATCTAAAGGAAGGAATTGTATTAAAATAAGAGTGAAAAGGTATAGAGAAACCAAGAGGTAAATATATATACAGTGGAACCTCTACCTACGAACTTGATCCGTTCCGTGACCCGATTCGTAAGTGGAAAAGTTCGTTTCTCGAGTCAATTTTCCCCATTTAAAATAATGGAAAAGCAATTAATGGGTTCCAGCGCCCACCAAGAAAGTCATCCTTTTTACACTGATATAAGTTTACAACACTCTCAAATTAGTAAAAAAATACATGTAGCGTTACTAAAAATAAAAGAGAAATACAGTGGAAACAGTAGTAAAAAAGAAATAATAAAGTTGTAAGCGGTTACACATCGCTACCTTGAAGACGTGACGACTGGCTGGAGGAGTAACACAGGCACTGGCTGTATGACGGGAGGTGGGGGAGGTGGGGGTGGGTGGAATAACGGAGAGTAGGCGGTGAATGTGGGGAGATGAAGCGTAGATACGGTTTAACTTAGCATGAATTTCCATGTCTGCTATTTACACTAATGCTAAATTGCTAAAGCTACAATGTGCTAATCTTAAAAGCTCACTCAAGTCTGGGGGGCGCTGGGAGACTCGCCTATTGGGGTCAGTGGCCATTTCCAGCCGCCGGCTCGGAGGAGGCTTGGGTTCGTTTCTAGAGTCGTGGTTCGTTGGTGGAGGCAAAAAATGTTCAAATGCTCGGTTCGTATCTTGGAAAGTTCGTTAATAGAGGGTCCACTGTATGTACATATTCAAGCTGTGTACACGACATTTAGATCAGTGGTTCCTAAACTTTTTCTCCCGTGCCCCTCTTGTAGTTGAGAATATTTTAACACCCCCCCCTTACACCCCCACAACCAAGCTCCACTGGATTTTTTTTTGTACATTCATACACAACTGCAGCTTAAAGTGATTGTGCTTAAGTCTTTTTTTAAACATATTTACTCCTAATTTCTTCCCTGCACAAAAAATTAAAAATAAACCAACTTCCTAAGAGAACAAGCCTAAAACTGCAAAAATGACACATTTAATTCCTTCATCTCTTCAGTGACTGGCATGAGCCTGCTTTGAGATATGCCTCGTCATATTTCCTTGTTTTCCCTTTGGACGTTCTCGCTGAGAAATTCAGCACAATGCATGACAAGTGCAGTAAACATGAGACGGTTCAGATCTGTATCACCGGCAGTGACAGTTGTATGCTCTGAAATATAGCGATGAATACAGGCAAGCACTTTCTGGAAAAACAAATGCATAGAGGACCATTTACAAGAACCATCACTCCAGTCGTCTTCATCATCATTATTTTCCACTTAATCCACTATAGGGTCGCGGTGCACCACTCAACAAAAACGCCATCCAGTCCAACACTCTCTCACACAACTAGAAAATTACAGAAAGACCAATCTACAGCCAATCAGTTGTCTTCTGAAATATCTGACCCCTTATCCAGGGTCGTGGTGGGTCACTGGGCACAAGGCTCATAACTTCCAGTGATTTCTAAAATGCAGCTGATACAGAGTGATACAAACTCTTCGGTGTTTATAAAGTACAGAGCGTACTGCTGTGTGAATGTGTGTAAGCAGTGAGTTTAGTGACAAATGATGATTGGTCAACCACAACTTCCCTCCACCTACGTTTACATAGATATACCAATATGTTTAGTTTCTGTTGTAGAACCACTCTCGCAACCCCCAGGGACCACACTGGGACCCCCAGACATTCCCAGCTGCTACGTTAAGAACTCCTTCATTAGATGTTTGATGTAAAGGCACACGGTTACTGAAGCTACTATTTTAACAGAAGTTTAAACAAGTCATGGCTCTGTATCCTGTAACTGGAACAAAATGTCATTCTTCATAAGTGACTTTAGATTTTCTCTCTTTGGTTCTAGAGCTTGTATTGACAGAAATGCTCCATTTTCCGAGGCTTGTTCTGTTATTGATCAGCTGCAGCTTTGTGCCACGTTGATTTGTCAGACTCAGGCATTAGCCCCGAACCCTTTTTTTCTTTCTTTCTTCTCACTTGCTACGTCTCACTACATTCTCTCCTTACCCCCCTCTTTCTCTCTCTCCATTTGCTTCTCTCTCCCTCTTTTTCTCCCCTTTACTCATCTCCCTCTCCTTCTTATTAGAAGTCAGAGCAGCACAGGGTTTTGATTCACGGGCTCTGGATGTGACACGTTAGCGGTTAGCGTAAGCGTCCACCCACCTATAGCTTCCCTCTCGATGCTCTGACTGTCGTTTGTTAAAAGGACGAATCTCTTCTCTCAGCTCCGCCATTCATCTTCCTTTCAGAGTCAAAAAAGACAATTTATCATCGCCCTGTTTGCATCCTTTAATCTATAGCTTCTCTCTCTCTCTCTCTCTCTCTCTCCCCACTCTGTCTCTCACTCTCATTCTCTCACTTTATCTGTCATTGTCCCCCTCTGCTCCCTCTCTCTCTCTCCTCTCTCTGTTTCTCACTCTCTCCATCTGTCACTGTCCCCCACCTTCTCTCTCTCTCTTTCTCTCTCTCTCTTTTCTCGCCTTGTTGTTTGTGCTCCATATATTGCTTGCTACAGAGATATTTAAATTTCTTCCAGACTTGTGAAACAGCAGAGAATCAATAGACTTCAAACTAACAGAGGGAAGGAAGGGTTAGGAAGACTGAGTGGGGCGAGGAGAAGAAAAAGAGACAAAACATGGAGAGAGAGAGAGAGAGAGAGAGAGAGAGAAGGCAAGGGGAAAAACAATGGAGAGACAGTGGAGTGATTGAGAGGGATCTGTAATGAAGGGAGCTACCATCAGAGTGAAGGAAGAAGAGAAAAGACTTAGATAAAGGTAAAGAGAACTAAGGTAGGAAGCAAAGACAAAAGAGGGCTGAGGAATTCCAAAAGTAAGTAGAGAAAAAGGAAGACATGGGGGTGAGAGGAGGGAGAAATGGAAAACAGAAAGATAGGGGAGTAAAGGATAACTTAGGAATGCAAATGAGAGAGAGAGCGAGAAGGAGGCTGTAAAATAAACCCACTATAAAACACACAGCAGCACATTAGGAAAACGCTGGTGATGCATTTAACGACCAACTGTAAGCAGCATTCTCTCCCTCTCCGTCATCCTCTCTCTCTCACACACTCTCTCTCTCTCTCTCTCTCTCTCTCTCTCTCTCTCTCTCTCTCTCTCACACACTCTCTCTTTTCCTCTATCTACCCCCCCCTCTCTTTTTCTCCTACCCTTCTCTCCCTGTTTCCCTCACATCTTTCCAAACTAGTGTCATCGGACTTGTATTCCCAAAACTCAGGTCCCATATTTTGGAATATTAAATATTTAAAAAGCAATTTAAAAATAAATAAAAAAAAAACTCTTCATGTTCCACCCACATGTAAGATATTAATAAGTAGCTTTTTTTTTTCAACCTTTCTGCATTAACAGCCTCCTACTCTTCTGGGAAAACTTTATACCGTACTTTGGAACATTACTGCGAGCATTTTATTGCATTCGGCCTCATAAACACGAGTGGGCACAGGTACTGACGTCCCACAGCTAATTGAATGGAGCGCCATCGTTCCAGAGAACTCTCCAACTCCACTATTTGTCACTTGGCATTGAGCGTGGAGACTTTAAGTCTAACGTCCATAGAAACCTACAGAGATTAAACCCAGACCGTATGCGCGCAACTGAATGCATGCTGTGATCAGGAGGTCACTGCAAATGTGTGAACGTACAGTGTCTCAAATCAAATCTGTTTAGCCCCGCTCATTAATGCCGGAGTTGTATAGAGATTTCAGAAAGCAGCCAATGAAAAGAGAGCAATTTACATAGACGTGAGTGTTTAAAATAAAGCACTCGTCCTTCAAAGTAGAGCAGAATAGAAGGAAGACGAAGAAAATTGAATTGTCCTCTTGTTAAACGCAGTTGTTAGATTGTTGTCTGTGTTCAGAAGGTGAGAGCGTTTTATATTCGTAGCGGTGTCCTTCATTTGCTCTCGCTGTCATACCATTAAGGAAGGAATAATAAAACCGTTCCCTTCATTTTCTTCTTATGGTTAATTGTCTTGATGGAAATGATGAACCTATTATAATTACATTTCTCTACATGTCACATCTGTGTCGTATTGAATCACATGGTGATTGTGAAAGAAAGAAAGTTTGGAGAAAGGAGAAGGTTTCAAAAGCCAGTTTGATTCTTATGCTAATCTTAATGCCTCTCTCTATCTCCTTCTCAAAGAAATAAAGAGAGTGGTCTCTTTGGAACAGGGCAGGAATATTAATTTATCATGTTTTGGATTAGACAAGGTCAAACAGAAGTAGACTGAACAGGAAGAGGTGTTTGGTGTCTCTTTTTAGATTATGAAATAAAACAGCACTCCAATTTGGCCCCTGAGGCCTGGCCTACTTAAACATTTCCTCAATTTTTACATTTTTTTTTTTCTGAGCATCCACTGTGCAGGCACATCCAGACAAATCTAGACTCAACCCAGAGGTTGCCCGACATGAAAAAAGACAACTGACACATTCGGGTTACTCACTTACCTTTCGTTTTTAACCCTTTAACATATGTCAGACATGTTCTTATGTTCTTACATATTACATCATTTTTCATATATTTTTTTTTACTTTTTATTGTATATGAATGTTAATTCAAACATGTTATATATTTAGTGTTCGCCCTGTGTCTGCGTGGGTTTCCTCCGGGTGACTGTCTGTGAGGAGTGTGGTGTGTTCTCCCTGTGTCTGCGTGGGTTTCCTCCGGGTGACTGTCTGTGAGGAGTGTGGTGTGTTCTCTCTGTGTCTGCGTGGGTTTCCTCCGGGTGACTGTCTGTGAGGAGTGTGGTGTGTTCTCTCTGTGTCTGCGTGGGTTTCCTCCGGGTGACTGTCTGTAAGGAGTGTGGTGTGTTCTCTCTGTGTCTGCGTGGGTTTCCTCCGGGTGACTGTCTGTGAGGAGTATGGTGTGTTCTCTCTGTGTCTGCGTGGGTTTCCTCTGGGGGCTCCGGTTTCCTCGCCCAGTCCAAAAACACACGTTAGTAGGTGGATTGGCGACTCAAAAGTGTCTGTAGGTGTGAGTGAATGTGTGTGTGTCTGTGTTGCCCTGTGAAGGACTGGCGCCCCCTCCAGGGTGTATTCCTGCCTTGCGCCCAATGATTCCAGGTAGGCTCTGGACCCACCGCGACCCTGAATTGGATAAGGGTTACAGATAATGAATGAATGAATGTTATATATTTAACATATACACTGTATATGCCCCGTATGATTAGTGCATTTACCTGCTTTAAGATACAAACAGTTACAGACACTAACAGTCAGTTATTCACTCACAGATTGTGTTTTATCTTTAGAAAAGCCAGAAATGAAAATTGGGGCAGAGGGAGAGAAGGAACAGGGCTGTCCTCCTCCTTCAATCCATGGCTGAACTGCCCTTGAGCAAGGCACCTATGCCCCAACAGTTCCTTGGGCACTAGGGATGGCTGCCCAATGTTCTGAGTGTGTGTGTGTGTGTGTGTGTGTGTGTGTGTGTGTGTTAGATTCCACAAATGGGTTAAACACCAAAGACAGAAATAAATGAATGCTTCACTGGCAAGTGCCACCTAGAGGGATTTAAAAACTCTTGGAAGTCATGGTGCTCCACCTGACACCTTTATAACACATCACTAACCTGCCCAGGAATGCCATCAATTTTGTTCTCAGCAACATCCAGTGTAAAGTCTTCCCAGTGTAAAGAGTAGAAGCTAGAAACCTTTGTTTGTGTAGTGTGTTTCCTGTACAATGTAAGTTTCTTTGTGTTTATCATCAGGTCAAAAGTGAACGAAGGCGGGTCCAGCGTGATTCATAACAAGGAGCCGGAAGAGAAGACACAGGCAAGTGGTAAAACTATATGGGCCTCAGTCACTTTCTAACGCCATCATTTTCCAGACAGACATCATCAGTTTACACTCCACAGTTATACTCCACCGAACACTGCCATTTTTATTCAAATATTCTTAATCCTTAAATAAACCCCAGCATCTACGTTCTCCACCGAACACAGTGTTGTCCTTCAAATAGCTTCGTTCTCTCGTTGTTGTTCTCAGTATCAACATGATTCTGTCCTCCTCTCTGAAGCAGTGGTGTGCCAACTTTAGGCACCATTGGTAATTCAATTGAAGCTCTGCTTTGTTGGTTTTATTTAAACGAACAGGTCTCAGATCAGTTTCAGCAGAGAATAAAGAGTGGAAACTCGAGCTTCAGGTCAGAACCCTTCATTAACATTCTGCCAGAGCTCTCAGCTCACATGCGCAGCACCCCCATTTGGATTCAGAGCGTGACAAGTGCAGTTTAGGCAAATGGTTTTCCATAGAGCTGTGTGTGTGTGTGTTTGTGTGTACGAGAGAGTCTAAGAAAGAGTGTGTGATGCAAAGAGAGAATTTCTCTGTGTATGAGAACAAGACCATCTGTTCCACTTTCAACTGTGTCTCTCACATCAAAACTCCAGCAAGTCTCTGTGTAAACAAAATGGTTTCTCTCTTTATGTGGGTGTGTTTTAGTGTGTGTGTGTCTGTGTGTGTCTGTGTGTGTGTGTGTGTGTGTGTGTGTGTTTGTAAGAGAGGCCTGGAGAGTTTTGTTATTGACCTGAGAGAGATCTCACTGGAGCAGAGGGATAATGTGAAGAATGCTGATTTAGCTGTAGGGAGCTGATCCTAGAACAGTAAAATCATCATCATCTTCCTCCTGCTGATCTGTGGGGGACATGGCATTTACCAGGAACTCCTCAAACTGAACTCTGTCAAGAGCTTCCCACAATTAATATCTAGCATTATTACTACTATTATTATTATTTTAATATAATAATATCTGTTAATCTCACAGTGATGTTGCATGAATATTAAGGTAAGCAATATCAACAATAATCACCCCACAATTTGTTCTTCACTAAACTGCCATTTGTATTCAAACACCAAAGTTTTTCAGCAGGTGTGCCCATAATAATCCAACAGACTGCCAACACCACCAAAAAACATAATCCTTCTCCAACAAACACCTTCATTCAACATTAGACACCTTTCCTCTCTAACAAACACCTTCATTCAGCAGTAGACACCTTCCTTCTCCACCAAACACCTTCATTCAACATTAGACACCTTTCCTCTCTAACAAACACCTTCATTCAGCAGTAGACACCTTCCTTCTCCACCAAACACTTTCATTCAGCATTAGACACCTTTCTTCTCCATCAAACACCTTCATTCAACATTAGACACCTTCCTTCTCCATCAAACACCTTCATTCAGCATTAGAAATCTTCCTTCTCCAACAAACACCTTCATTCAGCATTAGACACCTTCCTTCTCCACCAAACACCTTCATTCAGCTTTAGACACCTTCCTTCTCCACCAAACACCTTTATTCAGTATTTGACATCTTCCTTCTCCACCAAACACCTCCATTCAGGATTAGACACCTTCCTTCCCCACCAAACACCTCCATTCAGGATTAGACACCATCCTTCCCCACGAAACACCTTCATTCAGCAATAGACACCTTCCTTCTCCACCAAACACCTTCATTCAGCATTAGACACCTTTCTTCTCCATCAAACACCTTCATTCAACATTAGACACCTTTCTTCTCCATCAAACACCTTCATTCAGCATTAGAAATCTTCCTTCTCCAACAAACACCTTCATTCAGTATTTGACATCTTCCTTCTCCACCAAACACCTTAATTCAGCATTAGACGCCTTCCTTCTCCACCAAACACTTTCATTCAGCATTAGACGCCATCCTTCTCTACCAAACACCTTTATTCAGCATTGGACACCTTCCTTCTCCAACAAACACCTTCATTCAGCATTAGACACCTTCCTTCTCCACCAAACACCTTCATTCAGCTTTAGACACCTTCCTTCTCCACCAAACACCTTCATTCAGTATTTGACATCTTCCGTCTCCACCAAACACCTCCATTCAGGATTAGACACCTTCCTTCCCCACCAAACACCTTCATTCAGGATTAGACACTTTCCTTCCCCACGAAACACCTTCATTCAGCAATAGACACCTTCCTTCTCCACCAAACACCTTCATTCAGCATTAGACACCTTTCTTCTCCATCAAACACCTTCATTCAACATTAGACACCTTTCTTCTCCATCAAACACCTTCATTCAGCATTAGAAATCTTCCTTCTCCAACAAACACCTTCATTCAGTATTTGACATCTTCCTTCTCCACCAAACACCTTAATTCAGCATTAGACGCCTTCCTTCTCCACCAAACACCTCCATTCAGCATTAGACAACTTCCTTTTCCACCAAACACCTTCATTCAGCATTAGACGCCTTCCATCTCCACCAAACACCTTCATTCAGCATTAGACGCCTTCCTTCTCCACCAAACACTTTCATTCAGCATTAGACGCCATCCTTCTCCACCAAACACCTTCATTCAGCATTGGACACCTTCCTTCTCCACCAAACACCTTCATTCAGCATTGGACGCCTTCCTACTCCACCAAACACCTCCATTCAGCATTAGACACCTTCCTTCTCCACCAAACACCTTCTTTCAGCATTAGACACCATCCTTCTCCACCAAACACCTTCTTTCAGCATTAGACACCATCCTTCTCCACCAAACACCTTCATTCAGCATTAGACACCATCCTTCTCCACCAAACACTTTCATTCAGCATTAGACGCCTTCCTTCTCCACCAAACACCTTCATTCAGCATTAGATGCCTTCCTTCTTCACCAAACACCTTCATTCAGCATTAGACACCATCCTTCTCCACCAAACACCTTCATTCAGCATTAGACACCATCCTTCTCCACCAAACACCTCCATTCAGCATTAGACACCTTCCTTCTCCACCAAACACCTTCTTTCAGCATTAGACACCATCCTTCTCCACCAAACACCTTCATTCAGCATTAGACACCATCCTTCTACACCAAACACCTTCATTCAGCATTGGACACCTTCCTTCTCCACCAAACACCTTTATTCAGCATTGGACACCTTCCTACTCCACCAAACACCTCCATTCAGCATTAGACACCTTCCTTCTCCACCAAACACCTTCTTTCAACTTAAAACACCATTGTCATTAACCATTTATTTACACTGATTCTTAAACATCAAATAATCGTATGGGCTTTTATTTGCAATAGGCGTTACCTATTGCAGACGTCGTAGTTTTGTGTTCCAACTAAAAATATTTTACTGAAAGACACTGAACATCATAGTGTAGAAAATGAGAGGAGGAGCGGACATTTAATGGCTGTGTCAGGCAGTGTTTTTTTTTAATTATTATTAATGTTTTTCATTATTACAGATCTGACACAACTGTCTAATACATCTTTTGCAGTGATTTACCCAGCGGATCACATGAGATTTTACAACACTCAACAGTATTATTCCTGTGTGTGATAAAAATCCTAATTACTCATAACAACAAGCAAATAATGACTTTTGTCAACCACTAAGAACAAAGAGTGGAATAGCAATGAATTCTGAGGGTTTTTTTGTGTGAGCTACAGAATATTTGAATATGCATGAGAATGCAAATGCACACTTGGCCGTAATCAAAACAAACGATGATCAAGCTTTGCGTTTTACGCCGGTCGCCACTGATTGTGGTTAACGAGCAATTTACATAAGCAACGACTTTAATGACCACAACAAGAAGCGGCATGTGGGAGATAAGGGGGGGATACATATGGAAAAGTGCTGAACTAATAACAGCCTGTCGTTAGAAGTGTGGGGGGAAAGTGCAGCATTCAGAGACTTCAGCAAAATTTTCCTCCTGTTATCTGGTAAACAAACATGTTCTTGTTTCCTGAAGCGTTCTCAGCACATAGCATTAGGTTCTACTGCAGTTCTGTGCCAAAGCAGGGTAGTGCTCAGTGTAGGTGATCAGGGTTGTTAATTTCTCTGCTATATGATGCAAATGAGCACTAAAAATTGTTGAGGCAGCCAACTCATATAAGTTTGAAGGTGCTTGTAGATATGATTTTAAATTGGATTCAGTCCACATTTGTAGGTGGTTTCAAATCTGATTATATGAATAATATATGTTTGCACTACTACTGTAATAGCAAAACTTAGTGTTGTAAGATTCTTATAGAAATCCCTGTAGTCTTACTGTACATCTTTTTTCATGTCTTTAAATCCTATAACAATTGGCACCATTACATAAACCAGCATTCTCTCGTAGGGATGCTGTACCTTATTTGAGATTTCACAAATTTCCAATGAAAAGTAAATTGGTACTTTGATTGTGGATGATTGACAGTAGGCTTGAAGCTCCACTTTGCTTTTTTACGTTCCTGCTTTCTGATCAGATGGCATAGGATGAATCCGAGCTTTCAGAAGAGGATCTGATTGCAGTTCTTTACTATTTTTAGCGCTACTTGTCCACGGTGATTGCTGGCATTTTTTCTCTCTTTTTCATAGCTGCTAGTGCTAACAAAAAATGACTACTGTCAAAAAAAAAACCCAAAATATTACGGTGTTTTCTAGGCTGCATGTGTAACACAAACCTGGGTCAGATCACTGTGATCTGCGTTTAATATTTCAGTGAAATACAATCTGTACTAACCCATGGCTGATATGAGTCTGAGTGACATCTTTTAAAATTGCTTTGTGTGTGTGTGTGAGTGTATATATATATATATATATATATATATATATATATATATATATATGTGTGTGTGTGTGTGTTTGTGTGAGAGAGCGAGAGGATTGGGCAATTGTAAGGAGAAAAGTTGCTCAGAAAAGAAAGATGTGGCCCAATTGGGCGTGAAATAGCAAAGTTGATTATGTTGTTGTTTTAGAAAAGGTTTGAGTTTGAACATGGAAACAGGAAAAACAGGAAACTTCACCCTGAGAAAGTTGGCTCTGCAAAACTATAAACCCATCTCCATGTTTCTGCACTCGTTGTCCATTCTCTCAGCTCCACTGACCATACAGGAAAACTTTGTTCTGCTGACAGACTGTGGTCCGGTGACACTGACGTGGTGGTGGTGTGTTAGTGTGTGTTGTGCTGGTGTAGAGTGGATCAGACACAGCAGTGATTCTGAAGTTTTTAAGCCCTCTGTGTCACTGCTAGATTCAGAATAATCCACCAATCATAGGGTTAGGGTTAGGGTCCTGCCGACAGTGTCCATTGATGAACAACAAATGAGCTACTCTCTTTGATCTTACGTCTACAGAGTGGACCAATGAGGTGAAGTTCAGCTGATAAAATTGACAATGATTGTAGAAACAAGGAGGTGGTGTACAGTCAAAAGTCACAGGACACACTTTTATTTCTTTGATATGCTACGTGACAAACGTCCCATTGGAAAAACCTGCCTTGGTCCCAGTATGGCGGTTTTCAAGATGGCGGCCATGTTCCGGACACAGCCTCAAAGATAGGCCCCTCGCCCATTACTTGCCGCGGTATTCAGATAAAAGGGTGTCCTGCGACTTTTGACTCACCCTGTACATCTCTCACCGCACTCCCTCTCTGTGGTTTATGATGTCTGTGGAAAATTCACTTCTCATTTGAATGGTTAAGTTAATGGAGAACAGGAAATTTTCAGATAAAACATTTTCCAAAACGGCGGAAACATCCGTCTCTGTCAGCGCTTCAGCTGAACGAACAGTAGCTTCTGAGACTGACTTTTTTTTATCATCATGGTCTACCAAACATCATCATTCTCCAACAAACAACAACATGTTCCAACAAATGCCATCGTTCCCCAACAAACAACATCACGTTCCACCGCACATCGTTCTCCATCAAACACGATCTCAGCCGGAATTCAGAGAAAATGCTAATGTTGCCACTTGTTTTTATGATTAAGTGTTGATTTTATATTCCGCTCTCTCACGGTATGTTTCAGGTACAGAACACCAGCCTGATGTCTGGGTCTGGTTATGTGTTTGGTGGACAATGTTGGGTCAAAGCTTTGAGCTTTAGATGCATTTTACCTTTTGAAATATTTATTCAAATTGTCCCTTGTGAAATTATGGGTTCTACTCAGACCGGGGGAAATGAGCAGCAGACTCTGCTCTAGCTTAGACCTGGCATTGTTTATAAAGAGCTCATTTGCAGCTGCTTCAGAGCTTCCTGTTGCAGTAGAAATGATACACATTCTGTGTGAGGAACCGGTGCAGGTTAAGGTGGCTGAAGTGTGTGTGGGCGTGTGAACAGTAAGTGTATAGGTGCCTTTGGTTTGTCATTGGTTTTATATTCGTCCCTGGTTACCAATAGGTGGCAGCAGATTACAAGTGGTTTAATGAATGTGGAGTCACATTCACACTTCACTTCACTCCTCCCTCTCTCTCTCTCTCTCTCTCTCTCTCCCCCTGTTCCTTTCTGTTACTTCCTCTCTGTCTCCTCTTTCTTTGTTTCTCTCACCATGATTTCCCCTCTGTTGCTCACCCTGAATCTCTCTTCTTCTCCGTGTAGGGTTGCATTGTGTTCTCTCTCTCTCTCTCTCTCTCTCTCTCTCTCTCTCTCTCTCTCTCCCTCTCCCTCTCTCTCTCTCTCTCTCTGTGTGTGTGTGTGTGTATTTAGTGGTGTAATTGTTGAATCAGCGGTGGTGTCCCTGCAGTGCTGCGGCTTACATAAGCGTCCAGCCAAACCCTGCTACATCTCGCTCTCTGGCTCACTCACTCACACACTCACACTCACACACACACACAGCTTAATGGTTTTACTAATTGAGTGTGTGTCCTTGGACAGTTCATTGCTTTGTCATGTTGTGACTTAACACAGGAACAGGAGCTTAACACCCTTTCGTCCTCCTCCTTTTCTCTCTTTCTCTCTTATGTCTTTTGCTTTCTCTTGTTCTTTCCCTGCCACCATTTCCTCCTTTCTCTCCTTTTCCCCTCCCTTTCTCTCTTCCACTGTCTTACTCCATCCTCTTTCTTGAAATATATCTCTCTCTGCGCCTCTCTTTCTTTACTCTCCTCTTTTTTTGATACATATACAAAGAGTTTACTATAAACTTGTTGTTTGTGCTGCAATATTATTTAGGTGTTTATTTTTGCATTCTTCAACTGGAATGAACAAAAATGAGCTCAGAATAAAATAGTGCTGGGCGATACGAGCAAAAATCAATATCACGATTAATTGTACGTTTTACCTAACGATTACATTGTTGTTGTATTTGTGACCCTCACAGTTCAGTGACGAGGCCTGTGCTGTAAATATGCTCCAGTGTTAAAGCTGGGATAGTTTCTCTAATGTCACTGGAAGCTTGTTCCTCTCTCGTTTTTTGAGCACTGTTTATATTTGGTGTGTGATGGTGCTTAGGTCGCTGAAACGCTGTTTTTTCTCAGTGTCTACAATCGACTTGTTTGTTCAGTGTCATCTTAATTACAGACTAAACCATAGATGCTGATTTTCTTTGGTACGAGCTGCTTGAGTGGCTCGGTCGGCCTCTGCGTTTAGGTTCTCTACCACGTTGCAGATAGTGGCCATCATTTCCTCTCTTTATTTGTAATACACCCACATATATACATGCTTTAGGTGTGGTGTATCTCCTGGGTTGCTCACGCAGGAGAAACTCTGGAACATTTCCGGAAGCCTTTACTAGGGTGCTAGGAGGATAAAGTCCGGGTAAATGTCTGGGACGAATGTAGTGAGTGGTCGTGATCACACATACAGCACCTCCGGGTAAACTCCGGAACATTCCTGGACTGAAAGGGGCCTCTGTCTCTCCATCCTTCCCTATGTCTCTCTCCTGCTGTTGTCAATCATTTTTCTTTCTTCTGTGCTTGAGGATAGAGAGCTTATATAACAGCAGACATCCGTCTGAGGGCCTTCGGAGGAAAATAAAAACACACACTGACCTCAGCTCATGCTGCAGTTCACATACAAACATTTACTTGTCGTAAACATGTGAAGGAACTGTCCATGTCATTTATTTATTTACTTATTTTTTTATTTATTTAATATATTTGTGGCATTGCTTCACCTTGAACATCTTTACAACTATCTCTCTCTCTCTCTCTCTCTCTCTCTCTCTCTCTCATGTGGAGGGCACTTAATAAACCACCTTTGACCAAAGCAGCTGGGGATTTACAGTGGAGAATTGTACACGGTGTTGTAGCTGTTAAAGTCTGTGTCTGTTTTAAACCCTTTAGTGACCTCTGGGTGACCGTTCTGTTTTAAAAGGGAAACTGTTTAATTGTACTTTGAAGTGTGACTCGTTTATTTATTTTAGTTTCCATACTGCAAAAAAAGAAGAAGAAACAAAACTTGCTATTTATTTTATTAGAAAGAGAAAGTCAGACTCTGGTCAGGACTGTGATGTGCTTTGGAATGTAAGAGTATTCTACAGTGTGGGCCATTTATATGGATACACCTTAATAAAATGGGAATGGTTGGTGATATTAACTTCCTGTTTGTGGCACATTAGTAGATGGGAGGGGGGAAACTTTTCAAGATGGGTGGTGACTGTGGCGGACATTTTGAAGTCGGCCATTTTGGATCCAACTTTTGTTTTTTCAGTGGGAAGAGGGTCATGTGACACATCAGACTTATTGGGAATTTCACAAGAAAAACAATGGTGTGCTTGGTTTTAACGTAAATGTATTCTTTCATTAATTATTTACGATTTCTGACCACTTATGAAATGTGTTCAAAGTGCTGCCCATTGTGTTGGATTGTCAATTCAACCCTCTTCTCCCACTCTTCACACACTGATAGCAACACCGCAGGAGAAAAGCTAGCACAGGCTTCCAGTATCCGTAGTTTGAGGTGTATACTGTATGTATATATACTGTATATTGTTTATATATATAGCTGCCATTTCATAGCATTAGAATACGGTCACTGTGAGAGTGTAACTGTACTGGAGCTGACAGTTAGAAACATTGTTATTATGAAGTGATGTATACATTGAAAGCAGGATTGCACTTTTTGTTTGAAGATGTGTGTTTAGAAACAGGATTCAAACTCTTGAAAGCATGACTAATTATAGTTATATTATACATTAAAGTGATTAATTATACACCAAACGAAGGTGATGAGGAAAATGAAGATGAGAGAGAGACAGAGTATGAAGGCAGCATAGTTAGTTGAGGGGGAATGAAGATGACGAGGAATAGGGTGATGGGCCCCAACTCTAAACCACAAAACACTGCAGTGCCACACTCAATGTGCACCTCCCATTTTAACACTTTTTTAACACTCTTTACCACTCTGGAAAAAAATGTAGAACAGGAAAAAGAGCAGCAGTAGTAGAGCAGGGAGGGAGAGAGCGAGGGAGTTATGGTGTTAATTAGACGCCGACGTTGTTGTGACATTTGATTTACATTTGTGTTGATTAGGGACACCTGCATAAGCAACTGAAGCTTGTTTCACCACTTTACATTCATACAGAGCAGCATGTTACACAGCATCTGCTTCATGTGATAACATCCACTCAGCGGGGCTTTGTTCTGGAACGTCCGAGCAATGCAACATTTTAAAAATAACAAAGAGACAACAATTGGCACATACTTTTATCACCTGTTTTCATTTGGAAACAACATACAAATGAGATATTTATAACTAACAGTAAAAACTAACAGTACATTTCATACCTTGTCAAATACGTAATTGTTTGGAAACTGGGGATAGTGATGGTTAAAGTTCTGGCTTGGTATTACACAACAGTCTGTGGTCTCCATTGCTATGCCACATGTTTTCAGTGCGAGGCAGGTCTAGATAGCAGAAAGGTCAGTCTGTATCTGCAGTCTTACTACAAACCATTCGTCAGTAACACACAGAGAATGTGAAGCCTTCACGTTGTTTTTAAAGGCTAAGCACCAGCTCTATGAAAGTGTCAAACAAATAAATACAGTGGAGTTTGAGTTCCTAACTTGTGTTAATTGACAGTAAATATTGATTGGAAAGGACCATTCGCTCACTCCGTTATCTGTAGCTCATTTCACTGGCGCTTTTCCAACAATATGGGCATGTAAGGACACCAACGAAAGGTGTTCAAGAGCCTCTGTAACATGGAGGTAAACAGGGTAAGGACACTCACTTCGCCTGTTTTAGTTGGTGTTAGTTAACGTTAGCTTGACTCGCTAAACTCGGTGCTCAGATTATACTCGGCTACGTAGCTGCATTACGGAGGTTTATAGTGTCGGATGAATTCGAGTTCGACTTCGATCACATTTACAAGAATAACGGTACCTCTACATTTGAGTTTAGCTTATTGCTAGGCTATTGTCATGAATAATGTTGGTTATTTAGCTAGATACTGTCATAACAGTCAGTCATAACGGTGTTTTACCGCGGCGTTGTTCAGCTGTTGTCCACCAGTGACGTCACGGTCGCGTTCGAGAATTTCCGTAGAGAGCTCGGGTTTTTCCGTCAATTTAATAAAATTGTCAGTTTTAAAGCAAATTAAGCTGCTATTTTAATTTTAATTCATACTTATATCTGTCAGTGACTACAATAATGTGGAATTTTCATGGAGGTCCATTAAGTGGTGCTTAGCCTTTAAACAAGCAGGGATTCTTCTGAAAGGTATGTCACGCAGAGAGCAAAGTAATATATTGCTTTAAAAATTGTATGTATGTCTTAGCATTAACGGTGCATTAATATGGGTACATTTTATTCTATACACCCTTGCCTTTGGCATTAACACACACCCATATCTATCTTTGGATTTTAAACATTAGTTGGGTAACACTAGATGATCACTATGCCTATTATTGAAATGTCTGACCATTACGTTTACAGATTGTTTGAATCCATCTGAGATTATCTTCAGCTCAGCAATGTTAATGGCATTTGATTTTCTTTCTTATGGTTCATTTTCTGTTAGTTTTTATCAAACGTTTTGCAGTATCAGACGCCTTATAAAAATAAGTCTTTCAGAGATTATAACCCTCAACATGTCAAGACATGATTGTGATTAGTTCGACGTGCTTATGCTTCCACAGCTAACTACATTCATTAGTCATTTACCTCCAAACAAAACATAAAACCCACCAGATTTCAGACGCCATCACGTCTTGGGTGATCAACTGCACGTTAAAGGCAGTCACATTAAGGAATGTCTTTCACGGATTTCAGTATTCATGCAACAAAAAAAAAAATAGCACACGCAGCCTGCTGGTACCGTTTGTGAGAATCAAAACCCACAAGTCAGAGTTAATGGAGTTTCTGATCTCAGCCGTGATAACAGGACGTTCTTCAGTGAATCATAAATCAAACTGGACACAACAAACCACAGTAATGGATGGTTTTCCACTGGTGGAGATGTTGGGCACTAACTTCAGGCACAAAGCTTGTGTGGTGTTTGTAGAGAAACATCAAAACCCAGACAATGGGGTAGTGGGCAGGGAGTAAATGCAGCTGTGTGTGTGTGTGTGTGTGTGTGTGTGTAGACATGGCCTAAGTACTAAATTCAAAGCTTGTTTTAAATATGATACAGAGCTATGCGTTATTATATTGAATATTGTATTATGTTATTTGTACTGGTCAGAAGTCTGAGACAGGCTTGAATGATTTAATATACAGCTGGATGGGAACATACATATGTGTGTGTGTGTGTGTGTGTGTGTGTTTGCATTTTTTGATGAGCTGACTCTTTACCCCTGCAGTCTCTTTTAGACCTCTTTCTTATCCAGCCTATTTTTGCAGTCTTAGGTAGGGCTAAGCTGGGGTGTGTGTGTGTGTGTGTGTGTGTGTGTGTGTGTGTGTGTGCACTTGTGTGTTTGTTTCATTTGTGGGTTAGTTAGATAACACCGTTAGACCAGTGGCATTTTACTCCCAAAATTCTTCTCAGAGCAGGTCTCTGAGTTTTTATTTGTGTGTGTGTGTGTGTGTGTGTACTGCTACACACACACATGCACATCCGCTCAGTCTATCTGTGCTGACCTTTACATTTCCATTAGCCCAGCGTTGCTGTGCCGTTGTATTTTGTTGTTGTGTTTGCAGTAAATAGTAAACCACAATCTCATAAATGACCTTTTCTTACAACGGCTCCTTGGGAGAAAATAACACACTGCAGCTGAACACACTCTCCGCGGGGAAGCGGCTCAAGCATCTGTGTGAAGTTGGGTGAGGTTTTTAGGTTGAATATAACACTGCATGTAATCATGGCTAATACGGTGGCATACTTACAGATCTGTTCCGGCTTCATGGGAGACGTTGTTCTGGGAATTCTTACGTCTTTATTTAACCTCTTAGGTGCTATTGCTTCTGAATGTCAGACGTCTTTACAGGGGCTGGAAAAACATTTCCAAAATTTAATAGACGTTTATGTTTGTTTTTTCAGGTCGTGTATGATTTGTTCTTTGTGTCTAAAGTTCATGACCTGATATCAAAATCATTTGAATACCTGCTGGTGTTTTCATGTTGAAAACATGAAACCACATGGTGGTTTCACACGGAAACCACCAGGTGCAGCAGGTTAGTGTCGCAGTCACGCAGCTCCAGGGGCCTGGAGGGTGTGCGTTCGATTCCCGCTCCGGGTGACTGTCTGTGAGGAGTGTGGTGTGTTCTCTCTGTGTCTGCGTGGGTTTCCTCCTGGTGACTGTCTGTGAGGAGTTGGTGTGTTCTCCCTGTGTCTGCGTGGGTTTCCTCCGGGTGACTGTCTGTGAGGAGTGTGGTGTGTTCTCCCTGTGTCTGCGTGGGTTTCCTCCGGGTGACTGTCTGTGAGGAGTGTGGTGTGTTCTCCCTGTGTCTGCGTGGGTTTCCTCCGGGTGACTGTCTGTGAGGAGTGTGGTGTGTTCTCTCTGTGTCTGCGTGGGTTTCCTCCGGGTGCTCCGGTTTCCTCCCACAGTCCAAAAACACATGTTGGTAGGTGGATTGGCGACTCAAAAGTGTCCGTAGGTGTGAGTGTGTGAGTGAATGTGTGTGTTGCCCTGTGAAGGACTGGCGCCCCCTCCAGGGTGTATTGCTGCCTTGCACCCAATGAACCACTGCGACCCTGAATTGGATAAGCGCTTACAGATAATGAATGACTGAATGTTTTCATGTTATGTAAAGAGGAAAGCCAAATAAAACTGTTGTGTCAAATTCACAGCAGTGTTCCAACAGTCATACAGTTTTCTAGTTATGTATATCACTGGGTTCATTCAGATTTGCTCACACTTTGCAGTTAAAGACTAAAAGTACCAAATAAAATGTTTGCAAAGTGCTTTGTAATGAATCACATGCTTTACGATCACTTAAAGATGTCAGTGAAATTTGACATCTGCATTGAACCCATCTGTGGCATTGAACACCCACCACCCCCACCCCTCACCGTAGCAGGGCAGCCATTCTCGGCACCCGAGGAGCGTTTGGGGGTTAGGAGCCATGGATGTTCCTGCTGGTTGTTGGACTCAAACCGACAACCTTCCAGTACCAAGCCCAGTCCTCAAACCATTAGGCCACATGCAGCAGTATCATTAATACAATGTTGTCCATAACATTGCGCCTAAACACTTTGTCATTTCCTCATGCCCCTGTGTTGATGACAAGATACGATTTGTTTGCTTGAGGAAACAAAAAAGGGAAATGTATTGAATGTATCTTACACAAGCCAACATCAATTCTTCAAGGCCTTGTATCTGTTTTCTTTCTTCGTCCTGTTGGGTGAACATTCACTGCTCTTGTTTTATTGATCGTCCAGGTCTTGGAAGAGTGCGCAGGGACATAAATGTCTCAAAACACAAGTGCATTGTGGGTCATCAGCACAGAGCTTTGCTGCAACTCTGACTAAAATGGTCTGTTAAAGCAATTCAGTTTAACTACCCTTTCTTTAAGTTTCTCTAGTGTGTGTCTTTGGATTGTTGATATTTCATGGTTGAATTGAATACTTACGCAACGTTTCTAGGGGCTAGTATTCAAATACTGGAATCATTATTCAGGAATTATGTAATAGGATCATTGGAATGGTAGAGAATACCTGGAACCTGGGTGGAGCTAGAAACAGTGCCAGTCCCTGATTGGATAAACACAATAGACACAGACTCATCAGCAACAATTTTAAAAACCCACTCGCTACAGTCGCTTTATAATACCACTGTTCAGTTGGAAGACACGGGCTTGAGTCGCTAACATTTGATTGGTCGACTGAGGAACAAGCCGTTATGTGTGTTTGGGGAAAAAAACAAAAAAAAAACAGCAGTTGTACTTCAGTGCCTTGTGCATTTGTTTGCATGAGAAGAATCAGCCCATGGTGAATTTAGTTGCTAGCACTAGTGCTAACTCATCAGTAGATGTCTTCACTTTTCTGACACATAGAGCAAGAGAGTGAGCAAGCGAAATATTCGCCCCGTTCCCAGTTCCCCTCAGGTGTCATACAAATGATCGAGCCTGGCACAAAATGGCTCCGGCGTCCCACAATGCCTTGAGGCACCATCCTAGGCCCTGGGGATTGCCCAGTTTCTAGTGTGTCATTTTTTAGTTGGAGACTTTTTTTTTTTTTTTTTTTACTAGGTCAGCTCAATACAGAAACTCAGAGCTAATGTGTACTTTCCAGATGGCAGTCCTCCATCATTACTGCTGCTTACTTTGGAGCCAACAGAGCAATTGGTTGCTACAAACATGTTCCATTTACTTTCCTTTTTTGTGACATAGGAACAACAGCCAAAGCTAAAACTACATGAGTTAGCTAACAGTGGTTCGGTTTGACATCAGTGAAGCTGGTCTGTTAAAGTGGAATATCAAATATAGAGGGATTTAGCACTGTGGGAAGTTGCTAACCTAGCTAACTTGTACCCCACCGATTAACTTAGCAGGCTGCTGAGTAAATGCCTAAATCATGTCAGCTAATGTGAGTTTATAATTCATTATTAGCCACCCATTAGCCACCTCTTATAACCACCAGCCTTCATGAGTTACTGCAGTTCACTGACTTTACAGCTGCATTAAGTAGTTCCACAATTGCTCTGTTGCTCTGCATACATTGTTAGCCCATTTTCACCCTGTTCTTCAACGGTCAGGGCCACCACAGAATGGGAATGATTGAGGAGATGGATTATTCTCAGTGCTGCTGTGACACGAACATGGTGGTACGAGTGGATCAGACACTGCAGTGCTGCTAGAGGTTTTAAACTCTCAATCAATCCCACGATGCACTGCAAAAAGTAGTGTATTTTTGCCTTGCACAATAGTGGGTAGTGGATGCCACTTATCCACTGCATTGTTTGGTAAAAACCCACATGAGGTAGTGTCCAAAAACATTCACTACCTTCCTGAATTCTCTATATGAGTGCACTGTGTAGTGGGTTATATAGGGAATAGTCAATAAAGAGCAATTTCACACACAGCAAATGTTAATTGATGGAGTCATAGCTTCTGTAGGACACTAAAAAGCATAATTCAGTCACCGAATGTGTTTCGATGGATCATCTCCATTTGGCATCAAGGAGAGTCTATGTACATTTGATAAACTTTAAGGCCAACGTTTCTTCTGAAGGTGAAATGAAGGGTTATAATAGGAATTGAAAATATTCTGTGAGGATTAGATGGTGTTCAGCTGGTGAGGGCAAGCATAGATATTGGATGATTCTAGTTCACCCAGAAAGTGTTGGATGGAGATCCATCACTCCAGAGAACACAGTTGCACTGCTCTATAGTCCAATGCTAATGGGATTTATACCACGCTACCCTTCGCTTGGCTTTGGGAATAGGGAATTTAGGCTCTTGTTTAGCGCTTCCCGAGAGGCTCTTTTTGTTTCAGAGTGTGTAGAGTTGAATGTGTGTGTGTTGAAATAGGTGCAGCTTAAGGAATTTTCAAAACAAACCTTTGGAAATATTGTCTGTATCGGGTCTGTTCCTTTAAAGCCGGACACTCTGAAAATAAAGGACAGAATTAGAGCTGAATCCCCACGACTGCCAGCTGCTGTTAAAACTGTAAGCTGTAATAAACTGCCATTTTTCCCAGAACAGCAGGGAAATACAGACGGTGTGGGAGGATCGAAGGGCTGTGGAAGGGTTGCCATTCATTTTATCCTCTTTATTTCTTTTATATCTACTCTCTGTCTTTCTCTGTCTCTCCGTCTCTGTCTCTCTCTCTCTCTTTCTCTCTCTCTCTCTCTCATCGCTCACCCCAACAGAGGAGGTTTCATATGGGCGGTAAGGTCAGCTTATCGTCAAGCTAAATGCCAATGTAATTATTAGAGTCTGGAGACAGTGAGATGAGATGATGTCCTGCAGCATAACACCATATTTAATTAATAAATGTCACCCCCTCTGTGTGTGTGTGTGTGTGTGTGTGTTTGTGTGTGTGAGACGAGTTGACACACAAGCTTCTAGAAGCAAAGTTACTTTTACACTGAATAGCTCACAGCAAAATGTGACAGAGGCAGTAGCTCATAGTGTCTCTAAATGTCTTTGTAGTGTAACTCTATGTAGGAGTAAATGGCTGTAGCTTGTGTCCATCTGTGTTTGAATGCAATGGAACCAGCTTCAAATGACTGGTTGTGTTGTACATCCAGCTTCGAGGCTTTTAATCAAAATATGAAGCCGACTTTGGCTGCTTTGTTTTCAAAAACATCAATTAGGTAAATTAGTGTATGATCAACCAACAAAACCAAATTGAGATCACTGCAGAAGATGTTCTGAATTTTGGTTCATTTTGGGTCCATTTACAAGGGGCTGAGATTGGTGTATGTTTCCGATATGCAAAAGGAACCATTACTCAATGGTATTACAATGTAAATATGTCAATTCTGATGGATGTTTTCAGTAATCAGGTTGAATCATTGCATTATGACAGATGTAAATGTAATATGGCATTGTATTTGTTATGCGTTTTCAGTAATGTATTGAGCAGACATGTTTTAGCTCATTTCGATGTTAGAGCATCGCTAATTAAAATGCACTGTGGCATACTGTTGAGAGCTAGCACCTCACACTTGCGTGTATCACACCTGAGCATCTTCCCATCAGGAGACTGGGCAGAGCGAGATGAGTCAGAGAGGCAGAGAGGATATTTTTATAACGTTTGATAATGTAAAATTTATGACTTTACACACTTTTCACTCTGAGTGCTCTCTCTCTCCGTTCTCTCTCCCTCCCTCCTCTCTCTCTCTCCCTTCTCTCTCTCTCTCTCCCTCCTCTCTCTTTCTCTCTCTCTCTCCCTCCTCTCTCTCTCTCTCTCTCTCTCTCTCTCTCTCTTCCTTCTCTCTCTCTCCCTTCTCTCTCTCTCTCTCTCTCTCTCTCTCTCCCTCCTCTCTCTTTCTCTCTCTCTCTCTCCCTCCTCTCTCTCTCTCCCTTCCTTCTCTCTCTCTCTCTCTCTCTCTCTCTCTCTCTCATATGAAGATGTAAGTGCTGTACAGTGATGAATTTAATAGTATGTGTTATTTGAAATAACCTTTTCTTTGTCATGTCTGTTTTTTTTTGTTTTTTTTTACGTGCTCTGTCCTTTAACACACTCTGACAGACTCCCTCAACACTGAAAAATCAGAGGGAATCAACTACATGTATATGAATGTAAACATATATAAATATTATAGTTCCTCCATCAGTCACTCACTCAAAGCCTACACTGCAGCCAAACACTCCTCCTGAGGAGCTCACAGTGCTCCCAAATGCAAAGGTCTAAGGCAGTGATTCTCAAGCCTGGTCCTGGTGGGCCACTGCCCTGAATGTTGTAGTTTCCTCCTCACTTCATCTTCACAGAGGATGGTTAATGAGCTCATTAGTTGCATCAGGTTTGTTGGCAGGACAAAATGTGCAGGACAGTGGGCCACCAGGACCAGGCTTGAGAAGCACTGGTGTAAGGAGGCAGCGCGGTGATATCACTGTAAAAAAACAAGATGAAGCATGAAAGTTTCATTACTTTGAGGAAATGCAGTAGGTTTTTATTCTCGTTTCAAATGGAGAAAAAGAAAAACAATCTATTTTAAGGCCTATCTGATGTTTAGTTCATTTTCTCCCGTGAGTCATATTTGTGCTGTGAATTGTGGGTAAGGGAACTACATAAAGAGTAGCGTTTTCCAAATCTCACCAAATAAAGCCTGCATCGGAACCAGATTGGCCACGGGACGCAGCCGCAGCCCGTTCTTGTTCTCACTGTCAGTGGTTGCTCATTGTCAGTCTCAAGAGGAAATGAATGAGAAGTGAAAGGAGAAATGGTGGCGGTATCACACGTGCTACTGATTACATATTCTGCTATTATTCATTCAAAGACCGCGATCCAGTAGCGGATGAACGTAGGTAGGAAAGCCATAAGGCATCTGAGCAACATGGCCGATCACTTTGCATGCCTTGGCTCCACTTCTAAACTTGACTAATGCCGCAGTCTGCCACTTCACAGTAAGACGGGTGTAGGTGTTGATGGTGTAAAAATTCTCAACCTTTTTTTTTTGTTTGTTTTTTGTTTTTTTACAGTGTGCTTTTGAGTCACTCTCTGAGTTACAGTATTACTCTCACTGAGGCTTTAAAGGGAAGATCACTTTATTCACTTCTGAGCTTTGTGAACCTGTGCCTCAGAGAAAGCGCTGTTCTCATCATGATGTGATCTGTTCTCTTCTTCATGATTTGTAGATTTGGGGGTGGGACGAGGGACAGACTACTTCGGTTTTGCCTTGGTTTTAATGAATAAAATGTAATTCTGACTGCTTTGTAAGAAAAACCTCCCATTTCCTCTGTCACTCTTTCACAGCTTCACTAAAATCACCCCCTTCTACTTCCACACTGGCCTCATTATAAGAAACGTCCTATTTGTTACTGCTAAAGTAAAAAATTGACGCGGCCTCAAAAACACCCTGCTTAGAGTGGCCCTAAATGTTTAAGAACTAGAGAATTGCTAACACAGACTGTGCTTCAACATCGAAACCAATATCGCCAACTGAAAGACATAATTACATGTGTGATATATATATATTTCATTCATTCATTCATTCATTGTCTGTGAGAGCTTACCCAGTTCAGGGTCGCGGTGGGTCCAGAGCCAACCCGAAATCATTGGGCGCAAGGCGGGTATACACCCTGGAGGGGGCGCCAGTCCTTCAGATTCACTCACACCTACAGACACTTTTGAGTCGCCAATCCACCTACCAACGTGTGTTTTTTTAGACCGTGGGAGGAAACCAGAGCACCCGGAGGAAACCCACGCAGAGACAGGGAGAACACACCACACCCTCACAGACAGTCACCCGGAGGAAACCCACGCAGACACAGGGAGAACACACCACACTCCTCACAGACAGTCACCCGGAGGAAACCCACGCAGACACAGGGAGAACACACCACACTCCTCACAGACAGTCACCCGGAGGAAACCCACGCAGACACAGGGAGAACACACCACACCCTCACAGGCAGTCACCCGGAGGAAACCCACGCAGACACAGGGAGACCACACCACACTCCTCACATACAGTCACCCGGAGGAAACCCACGCAGACACAGGGAGAACACACCACACCCTCACAGTCACCCGGAGGAAACCCACGCAGACACAGGGAGAACACACCACACTCCTCACAGACAGTCACCCGGAGGAAACCCACGCAGACACAGGGAGAACACATCACACTCCTCACAGACAGTCACCCGGAGGAAACCCACGCAGACACAGGGAGAACACACCACACTCCTCACAGACAGTCACTCGGAGCGAGACTCGAACCCTCAACCTCGAGGACCCTGGAGCTCTGTGACTGCGACACTACCTACTGCCCATTACATGAAATTAATGCACATATTTAAATCACGGAAATTCACTGCATTCATTTTCATACAGCTGTGAATGGCAGATCTGAGGTCATGATGATTGAACGAAAAAACCAAGGTGAGGCTAAACCATTAAGAATAAAGAGCAAAGGTTTAAATATAAACCACATTATTCTTCACAGCGTATGGCAGCTTTAATTAGACATCGATGATGTTCACTTCAGTCTGAAAAAGGCAAAAGACAGCGGTATGAAAACATGTTGTTACAGCTGGACTGAGCTGTCAGTCTCTCTCTCTCTCTCTCTCTCTCTCTCTCTCTCTCTCACTCTCTGCCTCTATCATTTTTTCAACTGGTTTCACTGACCATTGCCTGTCTTTCTTTTCACTTTTTTGTTTTCTTGCCTTTTCTGTCTTTCTCTAGTTTCTCCCTCTTTTCTCTCTCTCTCACTAACTCTACATTTTAACTCTCCCTCTCTCCCTCCCTCACCCCCCCTCTCTTCCTCCTTTTCTCCCCTTCTTTATCAGTGGTTATTAATAGAAGACTTGTGAGTTGAATAGGCGGTGTGAATTATTTAGAGTCTCCAGCGGTGCAGTGGGCGAGTGTTATTTCTGTGAACCAAACGATGTGTGTTAGCGTGTTAGAGCGAGTCGTGTGAGGAGACGTGTGTGTGTGTGGGGACGTGTGTGAGCAAGGCAGCCACTGTTGGGTTAAGTTTGTGTGTGTGTTTTGTGCCTGAGTTTGTGTGTATTAGATGTGGGCATTACAGTGTATGTCCCAGTGGATTTTCAGTATGTGTTTAAAACACACTCACTTTCATTATGCATTTTAGACTGAAATATCCCCTTATGTTTTTTCCTACTGTAAGCGTGTTCAGGGTTCAGGGTCACGGCAGGGTCCAGAGCCTGCCTGGAATCATTGGGCGCAAGGTGGGAACACAACCTGGAGGGGGCGCCAGTCCTTCACAGGGCAACACAGACACACACATTCACTCACACACTCACACCTACAGACCGGAGGTTGTGGGTTTGAGTGCTGCTCCGGGTGACTGTCTGTGAGGAGTGTGGTGTGTTCTCCCTGTGTCTGCGTGGGTTTCCTCCGGGTGACTGTCTGTGAGGAGTGTGGTGTGTTCTCTCTGTGTCTGCGTGGGTTTCCTCCGGGTGACTGTCTGTGAGGAGTGTGATGTGTTCTCCCTGTGTCTGCGTGGGTTTCCTCCGGGTGACTGTCTGTGAGGAGTGTGATGTGTTCTCCCTGTGTCTGCGTGGGTTTCCTCCGGGTGACTGTCTGTGAGGAGTGTGATGTGTTCTCCCTGTGTCTGCGTGGGTTTCCTCCGGGTGACTGTCTGTGAGGAGTGTGGTTTGTTCTCCCTGTGTCTGTGTGGGTTTCCTCCAGGTGACTGTCTGTGAGGAGTGTGATGTGTTCTCCCTGTGTCTGCGTGGGTTTCCTCCGGGTGACTGTCTGTGAGGAGTGTGATGTGTTCTCCCTGTGTCTGCGTGGGTTTCCTCCGGGTGACTGTCTGTGAGGAGTGTGATGTGTTCTCCCTGTGTCTGCGTGGGTTTCCTCCGGGTGACTGTCTGTGAGGAGTGTGGTTTGTTCTCCCTGTGTCTGTGTGGGTTTCCTCCAGGTGACTGTCTGTGAGGAGTGTGGTGTGTTCTCTCTGTGTCTGCGTGGGTTTCCTCCGGGTGACTGTCTGTGAGGAGTGTGGTGTGTTCTCTCTGTGTCTGTGTGGGTTTCCTCCAGGTGACTGTCTGTGAGGAGTGTGATGTGTTCTCCCTGTGTCTGCGTGGGTTTCCTCCGGGTGACTGTCTGTGAGGAGTGTGATGTGTTCTCCCTGTGTCTGCGTGGGTTTCCTCCGGGTGACTGTCTGTGAGGAGTGTGATGTGTTCTCCCTGTGTCTGCGTGGGTTTCCTCCGGGTGACTGTCTGTGAGGAGTGTGGTTTGTTCTCCCTGTGTCTGTGTGGGTTTCCTCCAGGTGACTGTCTGTGAGGAGTGTGGTGTGTTCTCTCTGTGTCTGCGTGGGTTTCCTCCGGGTGACTGTCTGTGAGGAGTGTGGTGTGTTCTCTCTGTGTCTGCGTGGGTTTCCTCCGGGTGACTGTCTGTGAGGAGTGTGGTGTGTTCTCCCTGTGTCTGTGTGGGTTTCCTCCGGGTGACTGTCTGTGAGGAGTGTGGTGTGTCCTCCTTGTGTCCGTGTGGGTTTCCTCCGGGTGACTGTCTGTGAGGAGTGTGGTGTGTTCTCCCTGTGTCTGTGTGGGTTTCCTCCGGGTGACTGTCTGTGAGGAGTGTGGTGTGTTCTCCCTGTGTCCGTGTGGGTTTCCCTTCTCGTTATCAGTGTTATTATGGACATGTGGAATGATGTGGAGGTCTGGGCTCTGGGGTGGGGTCAGTTTATTGATCTCAGTACATCAGCAGTTTCTTTTAAAGAAATGGAGCAAAAGTAGATACATTTGTTTTTATTTAAATACTTTTTGTTTGAACAATTATCATTATTGACACTTAAAGCGGTTTTAGTTTTTTTCTTTAAAGGAATTAAATTAACCGTATTTTGTGTAAGTTGTTGTAGAGTGTTTGAGCTGATGGAAATGGTTTCTTACTTATTACCTTACTATTTTTTAAAAGAAAATGTGGTATTGCGCGAAGAGGACTGTTTCTAAATGAGCAGAAAGACTGTGTATAAAGTCCAGTGAAGAGGAAAGCTGGTTAATACATTGGGGGAATTTGGGTCAGTATGATGCAACTGAACATCAAACAGCAAGGACAGAGCCTTATGTAGGTAAGAGACAAAAACACCACAGGCTGTCTGGACCCGGAATATGTGTGTGTTCATATGTGTGTCGGGTAATATGTATATATTCCTGTCTGAACAATCAGAAGCTTATTGAATATGTTAATGAATGATGACTGTGTTGTAACTGCACTCCAGACTGTAACACACCAGGATCTGTACCTACACGATGATTAAAGGCTAAGCACCACTTAATGGACCTCCATGAATATTCCACATTATTGTAGTCACTGACAGATATAAGTATGAATTAAAATGAAAATAGCAGTTTAATTTGCTTTAAAACTGACAATTTTATTAAATTGACGGAAAAACCCGAGCTCTCTACGGAAATTCTCGAACGCGACCGTGACGTCACTGGTGGACAACAGCTGAACAACGCCGCGGTAAAACACCGTTATGACTGACTGTTATGACAGTATCTAGCTAAATAACCAACATTATTCATGACAATAGCCTAGCAATAAGCTAAACTCAAATGTAGAGGTACCGTTATTCTTGTAAATGTGATCGAAGTCGAACTCGAATTCATCCGACACTATAAACCTCCGTAATGCAGCTACGTAGCCGAGTATAATCTGAGACACCGAGTTTAGCGAGTCAAGATAACGTTAACTAACACCAACTAAAACAGGCGAAGTGAGTGTCCTTACCCTGTTTACCTCCATGTTACAGAGGCTCTTGAACACCTTTCGTTGGTGTCCTTACATGCCCATATTGTTGGAAAAGCGCCAGTGAAATGAGCTACAGATAACGGAGTGAGCGGATGGTCTTTTCCAAAGTGCCCGTTTAAAGTGGACAAATTTAGTCCATTTTCTGGATATTTGGGGATCTTTGGGCCATTTGTTCACAGATGTCCCACTGTACATTGAATGATTGCAGACAAAAACAACACACCTTTTCCTCATTCTGCATTAAATTAAGTGCAGCTTCTAGAGTTGTTGTCCACCATCTACGTCACAGGCAAGACGCCTATTAGAGTTTCCCAACACCGTTGTGGGGGGGGGACCAACGGACTTTTAAAACTTATTCCTTCAATTAGTAAGAAATAACATGTTTTCTGACTCTCAATAAACACAAGTTAGGAACTCAAACTCCACTGTATTTATTTGTTTCACACTTTCATAGAGCTGCTGCTGAGCCTTTAAACATGGTGCCTGTTTATGTGGGAGGTCCAGTGTCATCAGAAACAAAACATTGTTTAAGTCGCTGAAAGTGCTGCTCGGTAGAGGACAAGACTTTGCATTGTTTGAGATGGATACTAAACATATTCACACTATCGTGGTCAGAGTTACACAGATGAGGAATATTACTGTGACTCTTAATTTGGGATTTAAAGTATTTTTCCATTCAAAGAGACGAGCAAAGAAAAAAAAAAGCCTCATAGTGGGTTTCAATACGGACTGTGGCTGTACTATGTGATATTGCCCCTTGCATTTTATGCTTCTAATCACATCACTGCGGTGCCTAGTAATAACATCTCAGAGCATAGCACTCCAGCTCCTGACTTGTTTCATAAATATGTATATATTGTGATTTCATATATCTACTGCTTCTCTATTGGACAGTGCGGTTTAGAAGTGTAGTGTCTGTGCGTGCCGCGTGTTCCGCAGGCAGCAGATGTGCGTGTGTGTCAGTGACGGAACGTCAGGACCGTTTAGTTTCTTCAGTCTGCCTCCTCCGTTTTATTCAAAGCAAAGAAAACTTTATTAAATATTTCATCAGGCGCATTACCTCGGTTTCAGTCTCCAGAGAAACACTGGAGTCACACAGCCATTTACACTCGCTCACTTCAGGAATCTCTCTCTCTAACACTCTCTTTTTCTGACACACACACACACACACACATACACACACACACACACACACACACACACACACTCTTACACTTTCCGGAACTTTTACCATGGCATTTACCTCAGCCATTTGTCAAACATTCCAGTTTTACCTACTCCAGCCCTCTCTGTCGTTTCTGTGTTCTGTTCTGTTCTGTTCTGTAGGCTTTGTGGGGACTGAAGAGAACCTAACAATGAGAGTGAGAGACACAGCATTAAAGAGAGCCTCAAAAAGTAGGGGGAGATACAGGGAGAGAAAAGAAATGAACACAAGAAGCATCAGAAAGGCTTAAAGGAGGGATATCTGGAGAACGTACAAAGAAAAGAGAGCAAGTGAAGTGAAAGAGAGAAGAATGGTGCATAGACAGAGGAGGGAGAGAATCAGAAGGAGATAGAGAGGGAGAGCACACACACACACACACACACAGAAAAGAATGGGATTGCAGAGTGAAAAAAGTGTGCAGCACAAGACTTAGAAAGAAAACTGGGCAGAAATAGAGAGAGAGAGAGAGAGAGAGAGAGAAAGAGAGAGAGAGAGATTCCTGGATGTGATAAAATCTCTGTTTTTGTGCATGCTTGTGGCCGAGCTGCAGCTGCTGGGTTGGTTGGTGTTCCTTCCTCGGCACTGCAGGGCTTTGTGTTGATCTAAACCCATTACCAGCACTCCAGCGATGAAATATAGAGGAACACTGTTCCCTCCTGCCTCTGCTGGAGGTCAACCGGGGACACAGACCATCATTTCACCAACACACACACACACACACACAGTGCTTTCTGCAGTGTTCCTCCAATCCCAACGGCTTTGATTTCTTCTTGAGCTTTTCTATTTGAGGTCTAAAGCAAACTACCAGCTACAGCTCTTAACATTTAGCCTTTCTTTAGCTCTCAAACAATAACAGATAAAACCAGGAACATGAATACTTTATTATTAATAATCTCCAAACATGTCCTTCAGACTACCTGTCAAATAAGTAAGAGGTAAGTCAACCATGTTGTGGGCTAGAGCCCTCCAACACTGGGCTGTGAAGCAGTGAAGCTGTGTTCTCCGGAGAATCTGGAGGAAACCCAAGCAGACATGGGGAGAACACACCATGCTCATCGCAGACAGTAACCCGAGGTGGGGTTTGACCTCACAACCCAGCACCGGCTGTTGGACCAAAGCTTGTTGGCTTTGATCACTTCTAAAACGTAAAATGGCGTCCTCAAAACTGCTCTGAACACAGAAACCTGGACAGCGCAAGCCGCTCGTTTAAGGATAAATGGAATGACCACTGGACCTTCAGCTGTGTGGAGATTTGAGAAGTGGCCCTCTAAGACTCAACAGAGTACCACTGCTCTAGTGCAAACCTAAACATGCACCAAAGTAGGACCCACTACGTTATATCACCCATCCGTACAGAAGTCACGTTTCATAAGCACACCATGGCCATGACGTGTTTTAACTAACGAGATACTGAAGGTGACACTGACTGTAATCACACTGCACAGGTAACTCCAGGCTCTCGGAGTTTTATTTGCTGCTAAACTGCGGCTCAGCATGAGATTCTTAACCTGCAGAGATGACACGCCACTGAATCACAGCTCTGGTATGAGGGAACAGATACAGTCTAATTTTAACCTGCTGATATCCCACCATTTACTGATAAATGTCTTCTCTTGATAACCTTGAAAAATACCCAGCTCTGTTCGGCTGCTGAGATGCATTCCTCGTCAGTGCTTTATTCTGCTTGTTGTGGAAAAGGTGGCGCATAGGATTTACAACATTCAGATAATCATTTTTATATTAATAAATGTGTAGCTTGAATAATCAGTCTTTTATGGACAAGTCTGAACAGAATCTTCTGTTGCACAAAGGAGATCGGTCTGAACACTGTGTTAAAAACAACCACATGAAGGACATTTCTATTAAGCTGCAACCCCTCCTTTCAGTAAATGATGGCACCGTCTGTCAGAAACATCGAGGGAAGGTATAGCTTTGCTTACTTGTGCCACAGTGTACACTAATGTTGGCTGGGACAATAAACTTTGCCCATTTTACAAGGAGAACTGGAGGTATGCTACATTTTGACTGCGACTGGTATTGTTTAATTGCTCCTGTTGAGCGGTAAATCCAGCATTGCCTCCCTCTTCCTACTTCACGTGAAGGAATGTGAGGAGTGTGGTGTGTTCTCCCTGTGTCTGCGTGGGTTTCCTCCGGGTGACTGTCTGTGAGGAGTGTGGTGTGTTCTCCCTGTGTCTGCGTGGGTTTCCTCCGGGTGACTGTCTGTGAGGAGTGTGGTGTGTTCTCTCTGTGTCTGCGTGGGTTTCCTCCGGGTGACTGTCTGTGAGGAGTGTGGTGTGTTCTCCCTGTGTCTGCGTGGGTTTCCTCCGGGTGACTGTCTGTGAGGAGTGTGGTGTGTTCTCCCTGTGTCTGCGTGGGTTTCCTCCGGGTGCTCCGATTTCCTCCCACAGTCCAAAAACCCACGTTGGAAGGTGGATTGGCGACTCAAAAGTGTCCGTAGGTGTGAGTGTGTGAGTGAATGTGTGTGTGTGTGTGTTGCCCTATGAAGGACTGGCGCCCCCTCCAGGGTGTGCTCCCACCTTGCGCCCAATGATTCCAGGTAGGCTCTGGACCCACCGTGACCCTGAACTGGATAAGGGTTACAGATAATGGATGGATGGATGAATTAATTTGGGGCGGGACTATCGCACATCGCACTGTTGAGTCCTTTTAAATCATCACAAATAAGTCCTTTCTCCGTGTCAGCCCTACGATGGCAGTCATTTGAGCCAATTCTATTGTTTAGTTGTACACACAAAGAAATCTGGCTTAAAATGGCCCAGTGTTTGCAACGGCTTAAAGGGAGCGAAGGTGGTAAAGAGAGAGTGTGAGAGAGGAAGGAGAAAAGTGTCTGTGTGGAGGTAAAGTCAGAGAGTGAAGAAGTAGAGAATGAAAACGCATCCAAGAAAGAGAATAAAAGGAAAAGAGAGAGAGACAAGGGAAAGACAGGGGTAGAGAGTGATGTGAGAGGGGAGTAAAGGAGGGAAAAGAGAGAGAATGAGAAAGCAAGGGCAAAAAAGAAACAGAACTGTATGTGTGTCTGTGAGAGAGAGAGAGAGAGAAAGTGAGAGCGGACGCTGTGTGTATTGTCAAACTAATGAAACTGGGTTTCCATCTGTCATTGTTGAACAACACTGAAGGAAAATAATTGTTCTTTTTCATTTCTTTTCTGTCGTCTGTTTCTCTGAGGGGCAGCAGGCCTAGTTCTGTCAAAGGGACAATACTCCGGCTCTGTGAGTGTATTGCTACACATTGTTATTTTGATATAAATGAAATGACCAGAAGTTTGTAGACAAGTGAATTCAGCCATTTTATTGTTCGCCTCGTGTGGACGTGGTGTAGAATCTCTGAACTGAATGAGCCACTGTCACCGTGCCACGGCATTGGGCTGCGGAGCAGTGGAACTGTGTTCTCTGGATTGATGGAGTTCCTGTGGCATGAGCTGGAGCGGAGATAGTGATCCAGATCTAGACAACATCAGTACTTGACCTCGTTAATGCGCCGTCGACTCCTCAGAGCAATGTTCCAACATCTAGTGATAATCTGTCCCAGAAAAATACAGAGTTATAACAGCAGAGGAGGATGGAATCCATATTAATACATTAATCAATATATTAGATACATATAGATAGGTTCAGATTAAGTGGCCAGTGAGAGGAATTAGAAGGGGCAAGTTTGTAATAAGACAGGATGGATATATGGGTTTCATGTTGGATTTACTGTGTGTGTGTGTGTGTGTGTGTAGATCCAACAAGGACAGGACCCCATCAAAACCCCTCCACATGAAGACCTCGATAAATTACCTCCTGTTATCAGAGAGGCCCAGAGTGGTAAGTCATATGCTTCTATACTTTACACACACACACACAGATTTCAGTAGTCCCTTTTACCCCCACACACACACACACACACACACATATATATATATATATATATATATATATATATATATATATATATATATATATATATATATATATATATATATTATTATTATTATTGTTATTATGACCTTGTTACAATGGCACCTCTCGAAGGGTGGGGATATATCAGACAGCAAGGCAACACTCAGCTCTTGAAGTTGGAAGCAGGAAAAATGGACACATCTATGGACCTGAGCCACTTTTACAACGGCCAAATTGTGATGCTCTTAATGTTGTGGTCAAAGCATCTCCAAAACCGCAGGTTACATGTGGTGTTCCTGGTGTAGAGTGGTTGATAGGCTACCTACCACAACTGGCCCTGGGAAGGACAACAGGTGAGACAGTGTTAGGGTCGTGGGCTGATGTGGGCGGGGAGTGAAGGATGGCCCGTCTGGTCCAATTCCACAGATTCCATTAGTGTAGAAAAAGTTAAAGCTGGCTCTGATAGAAAGATGTCAGGACACAATGCCACAAACCTGGCACTGTATTAGACAGGTGGGTTTAACATTAAGGCCGATGAATGGTGTATTTGACCATGTCTTTGTTAATCGTTATAGATTCTCTCATAGTTCATTTGCATAAAGATTTGCCAATGAGAAAATTAACTACAGTCATGCTGCCATCATTTCTTAAGAGTTTTTATAAGATTCCTAAAAGGCCCGTAGGGCGGCACGGTGGCGCAGCAGGTTAGTGTCGCAGTCACACAGCTCCAGGGGCCTGGAGGTTGTGGGTTCGATTCCCGCTCCAGGTGACTGTCTGTGAGGAGTGTGGTGTGTTCTCCCTGTGTCTGCGTGGGTTTCCTCCGGGTGACTGTCTGTGAGGAGTGTGGTGTGTTCTCCCTGTGTCTGCGTGGGTTTCCTCCGGGTGACTGTCTGTGAGGAGTGTGGTGTGTTCTCCCCGTGTCTGCGTGGGTTTCCTCCGGGTGACTGTCTGTGAGGAGTGTGGTGTGTTCTCCCTGTGTCTGCGTGGGTTTCCTCCGGGTGACTGTCTGTGAGGAGTGTGGTGTGTTCTCCCCGTGTCTGCGTGGGTTTCCTCCGGGTGACTGTCTGTGAGGAGTGTGGTGTGTTCTCCCTGTGTCTGCGTGGGTTTCCTCCGGGTGACTGTCTGTAAGGAGTGTGGTGTGTTCTCCCTGTGTCTGCGTGGGTTTCCTCCGGGTGACTGTCTGTGAGGAGTGTGGTGTGTTCTCTCTGTGTCTGCGTGGGTTTCCTCCGGGTGACTGTCTGTGAGGAATGTGGTGTGTTATATAGCATCTTTCTAGAAACCCAAGGACGCTTGGGTTTCCAAAAACACACGTTGGTAGGTGGATTGGCGACTCAAAAGTGTCCGTAGGTGTGAGTGTGTGAGTGTGTGTGTTGCCCTGTGAAGGACTGGCGCCCCCTCCAGGGTGTATTCCCACCTTGCGCCCAATGATTCCAGGTAGACTCTGGACCCACCGCGACCCTGAACTGGATAAGGGTTACAGATAATGAATGAATGAATGAAAGGCCCGTATCATGGAAATAAAAGAGTGTGATGTAGTCTGTAAATACAATTATAATACACCAAATTGTATTAGTCACTCACACGCATTTTGAATTCACTCTGCGAGTCTTTGAGATTTCACCCAAACTCCATTCCGTATACAGCAGTTTAACCCCACCCTCTCACACTGGAGTTATGAGGAGGGTTTTATGACTGAGGTGTAATGTGATTTATTATTTTTCTAAATGGAGAAGGAGGGAGCTGAGGGAGCTTTGCTGGGAAATCGAGTTCAGACATTTGGTTTACATTTTCTTGTGCATTAAGCAAATCAAATATATTCAGAGTTTGAATGCATTACCCACTTGTTGCTGTGGAAGACGCTGGAAGTTCCTACATTGAGGTAAAAAATGAGAATTGCTTCTGAGTTCACTGTTGTCTTTTTTTTTTGTCTTTACATCTGCACACGGGCCAGCTGTTCAGAACAGAGGAGAGTATAAATCTCACTTCACTGAGAGTGTGTGCTGATGTGTGTTGACATTGAGAGCAGTAAAACAGGTGTACATGTCCTCATGTCTCGTCCCCGGGTAGATGCAGTTTGTTTTTCCATCTGCAGTCATCCTTAGAGAAATCCTCTCTTAAATTCTGTCAGCTAGCTTAAGATTTGCTCCAGTCATATGGACTAGGCAGCAGTCTGCCAAACACCAACAGCAGCACAACCACCAGGCTGTCAGCACTTTTCCTGAATCAGAAATGATGCACTGGAGTCAGGTTTCTGAATCCCAGCTTGGAGCATTAAACCTGGTCCGCAGACAGGTGCAGTTTCACGACTTTCATCTACTCAACTTTATATTATTCATGTCATAACTGCACGGACGGCTGCAGCCTCAGATGAGCCTTGGTTCCTCTTAGCCGTTCCTCTTCCTGCTTGAGTCTGGGTTTCTTTTGTTGGTCGCTTCTCTACGTTACATAATATCATTAAAATATTCAGAGAAATCTCTATATGCAAGGGACAAGGCCCAAAACCAATACTGGCTGGCTGTGGTCTTCAGGTCCTAATTTAAAACAACATGGATTTAAAAACAGGCGTATTTCTGTGGTGGAAATCACTTCCCAAAACACTTATTTGGACCTGAGCTCATTTAAAGAGGACTGTGGTGATTGGGTTTGACAAATCAAAAATTTCAATTCTTTTTGCAAATCATAGATGCCCTGTCTTCTGTGCTAAGTAGGAGAAGGACCATTCCAGAGCCAGCATCCGTAATGCTGTGTGGAGCATTAGTGCACATGGCATGGGTGTTTGTTCACATTTGTGGAGGTACCGTTAATGCTGAATGATATTTACACGGTTTGGAGAAACATGCTGCCATCCAGACGTCTTTTTTCAGGCAAGTCTTTGCTTATTTCAAACATTCTGCTTGGATTACAACAGCAGGGCTTCTTAGTAAAAAGGTCCGGGTGCTAAACAAGTCCAGACATGTCCCCCCACTGAAATCAGTTGGGTACATTATGAAGCAAAATAATATGGTGTTCGTTCTTATTTCTTTGAGGAAGTTAATAGGCAAACCTCAACTGAATTGTATTGTGTATTAGAACACAACCTCAGTTCGCCGTACTGCAATTTAAACATAAAGCACAGAGATAAACCTATCTCCTTCATGTCAAAGCTGTTTAGTGTTGTGTTACTGAACGAGAATGAGTTTGATTAGAATCATATTTGCAGCCTGTGTGCAGGTGATGTTTACTCTTGAACTGGAACTTCTGACGTGTTCACTGCATTTTCATCTCTCTCTCTCTCTCTCTCTCGCTCTCTCTCTCTCTCTCTCACACACACACACTCACACACACACACACACACACACACAGTTGTATTTATGAGTAAAATAAAACTCTGTATATTTGCTGTCTGACACATACGCGTGATTTAGAGCAGCTCTGACAAACCGACTGAATTAAAACGGAGTGAGCAATTTGTTTAGTGTTTAGGACCTGTCCACACCTCCTGTCTGCCTGCATGTGTGTGTGTGTGTGTGTGTGTGTGTGACAAAGTGAATGTGTTTGTGTCCCCGCTCCCTGGCTCCCTCCCTCCCTCCCTCCCTCTCTCTCCCTGATAACAGATGGCTTGCCTGCATTAGAAGTGTTTTATTTCCCTGTGGATGCCAGATATGTCCAAAATAAGCACAAGATGCTTCTCTCAGGTGGAATATTCACATCGGGCTCTCCACTGGCACCTCATTCTCCAGTCAACAACCCACCTGCTTAATACGTCAGAGGGAATAAAAAGATGATACAAAGAAAGCCTGAGGGTGAGAAGTAGAGTAAAGGGTGAAACACAGGGTGAGCTGAAGAGAGAAGTCCATTTCGAAAAAGAGAAGATGAAGAGAAGGATAGAGAGGGAGTAAGTGAATGATGGAAAGAGAACTTATTGATGAGAATAATTGAGCAAAAGGTTAAACCCATTAAGGGTAGAGGTGTGGTTGGAGGTAGAAGATGAAGACAAGAGGAAAGACTAGAGGTGTAGTTTTACAGGGAATTGATAAAGTATTTTTTTTCCCAAAAAATTCAACCAATACAGTATTCTACGTCAACAAACTACCCATATGCATTATTCAACGTCTGCAATCCATAAGAATCACCACCAATTACCAATCCCAATAATCAATCACCTGTCCACCAAGAACCCTCTCCATCAACCAGTGGTCAACCCCTACAACCAAACCACACACCAGGGTTCCCCAACAGGCGGCCCGCGAGAGTTTAACCTCAAATTTTTGCACTTGAAATTCCTAATTTTTTCTCTGTTACTGCTAGAATACCAGTGCTCTTCAGATGCGAAGCTGCTGAGACAAAATGATTGATTTCTGGCCTCACACTCAGCCACGCCCATTTCACCAGGCTGAAGCTATTTCTCAACATGCGTTCTTGTGTGTCCTTACGTTCTCATGTTCTTGGGAAACGTCATCAATCGCAGCCTTAGTCCTGTTCTGTTTAAAAGTCCACATCTAGCCAAGTAGAGTCCAAATACCCGGATGTGTTCTTGCTCCGCCCACATTATGGAGGATGCACTGGGACGAGACTTCTTTAGACTTGAGAGTGTCAGTTATCTCAGAATGTATTTTGCACCAACTTCAGCACTATGGCTTTTTGCCGCCAATGAGATGGTGACTCATCAAGTACAATTTACAGAACCACAATACAGTGTCCTCCCATCTTCAGAACTTTGTACAACCAGGTACGGCAGTTCGAACTTGAAATACTTTGTATTGAGAAACAGCCTAAGTGAAATACAAAAGGTTAGGTGAAGTGGCTTCTCTCATAACTGTCCTGGTGTGTGAGTGAATGTCTGTATGTGTTAGTGATTGGCGCTCTATACTGAGTGAAACCCTAGTGCCCGGTGCAGTCCTCCAGGTGGACGGTCGTTCCTAGTCGAGAGTACGCTGTGTGTTGTGTTGATTGTAAAGCGTCCTTGGGTTTCTAGAAAGGTGCTATATGAGTGTAACTTTAAAAACCCAGTGTGACCGGGGCTTAACGCTACTTTCACCATTGACTGCCAAGTGAGAACCATGACCAGTCCAGGCAACCCTCACCATCCACCAGTAAACAGCACCAGTAGTCGGCATTATCCAACCACCATAACACCATCCACAGGCACCATAACACCATCCAAAATTAATTATCACCATCCAAGTCAAGTCAAATGTCAACCTGATGGTGAGTACACTGTGTGCGTTTGGCTGCCGCTTCTCGCCAGTGTGTGTTTGTGGATTGAATGTTGTGTTATTGTAAAGCGTCCTTGGGTTTCTAGAAAGATGCTATATAAGTGTAACGTTAAAAACCCAGTGTGACCGGGGCTTAACGCTAATGGTGAATGGTGAGTAAAATCAGATCACTGTAGTTAGTTAGGCCTACCTGTTTACATAGACTTAATAATAATCATAATCATCGTAATAATAATACAATTACCGAAATAAAAACTCTTGTCCCATGCTTTATGAGATAGAATGGGAATGACACACTGGCCCTTGACTTTGGTCAACAACGTTGGTTGGATGTGGGCTATGAGGAAAAGTAATTGGGGACCCCTGCCATACACCAAGGATCATCACCAGTGACCAACCCCTACAACCAATACCAGTCACCAATTCTAAACATTAACACCATACACCAAGAACCACCATCAGAAGCCAGCACCTTTCACCATTGACTGCCAAGTGAGAACCATGACCACCCACCTATGACCCTCACCATCCACCAGCAAACAGCACCATCCAAAATTAATTATCACCATCCAAGTCAAGTCAAATATATTTATAGAGTGTTTTTTACAACCTGATGGTGTCACCAAGCAGCTTTACAGAAACTCAGAATTAAAACTACATTTACATTAATATCCCCATGTGAACAAGCCAAAGGTGGCAGTGACAAGGAGAAACTCCCTGGAAGCTGGAGGACGAAACCTTGGAAGGAACTCAACCCCATCAATTAACATCTAACCCCACCAGTATCCGGCCCCATTCTTCAGTAACCAGCACCAAACTGAACGTCTTCATAATTTCCTCCACAGTCCTCAGCTTCTCTCGTCTCTTCTCCCACTGTTTATATAATCTACTTAAACTTCTACTTAGAGCAGTCTATTTATATGTGTTTTGACATAATTCTTATGTAAGAGTTGAGGAGCGGTCTCTGAGAGAGAAGGAAGGAGAGTAGAGTGGAGAAATTTTCTTCCTCTGCTGTAATTTGGAGGTTGGTTTTCCCCGGGGGTGTGTGTTTGGCTCTGTTCCGTTCAGTGAGAGTAGAGACAGGCACCAGCTGAGCTGGACTCTAAACACAGAGCTGGAAACATCTCCTGGGTTTGTTCACTAATTGACAGAGAACACCAGCAGTCTGTACTGTACACAGACCAGCCTCACTCACCAATACACAGCTCCGTTCCTGCTGCATTTGGCCCCCTGTGTCTATAAAGGAAAAAATAATAAATTATATTTGTATGCAACATTTTAATAACCCACAGACACTAACTGGTATAAAAGCAACAGGGTAAACACAAAATAAATAAACCTTCACTCATAGCCTTTATTCTGGTCTTGTTTTAGATTCTGTCAGGTTTGAACTCTCCATTAACACATTATTTCATTGTTTGCATTTTCTGTCTCCAACTGCATTATTGTGACTGTAAACACACAGCTACTGCCTTAGGGCATATACCTGCATTGTTTACTGTTCATTCATTCAAGGGGGGTCCAGAGCCTATCCGGAATCACTGGGCGCAAGCCAGAACACATCCTGAAGGGGGCGCCAGTCCTTCACAGGGCAATGCACACTCACACCTATGGACACTTTTGAATCGCCAATCCATCTACCGACGTGTGTCACCCGGAGGAAACCCACGCAGACACAGAGAGAACACACCACACTCCTCACAGACAGTCACCCGGAGGAAACCCACGCGGACACAGGGAGAACACACCACACTCCTCACAGACAGTCACCCGGAGGAAACCCACGCAGACACAGGGAGAACACACCACACTCCTCACAGACAGTCACCCGGAGGAAACCCACGCAGACACAGAGAGAACACACCACACTCCTCACAGACAGTCACCCGGAGGAAACCCACGCAGACACAGAGAGAACACACCACACTCCTCACAGACAGTCACCCGGAGGAAACCCACGCAGACACAGAGAGAACACACCACACTCCTCACAGACAGTCACCCAGAGGAAACCCACACGGACACAGAGAGAACACACCACACTCCTCACAGACAGTCACCCAGAGAAAACCCACGCAGACAGAGGGAGAACACACCACACTCCTCACAGACAGTCACCCGGAGGAAACCCACGCAGACACAGGGAGAACACACCACACTCCTCACAGACAGTCACCCGGAGGAAACCCACACAGACACAGAAAGAACACACCACACTCCTCACAGACAGTCACCCGGAGGAAACCCACGCAGACACAGAAAGAACACACCACACTCCTCACAGACAGTCACCCGGAGGAAACCCACGCAGACACAGAAAGAACACACCACACTCCTCACAGACAGTCACCAGGAGCGGGACTCAAACCCACAACCTTTAGGTCCCTGGAGCTGTGTGACTGTGACACTACCTGCTGCACCACCATGCCGCCTTGTTTATTGTTATTTATTGTTATTATTAGCCCTCTAGCTCCAGTTTAAAAAAAAAAAACATTTTTAAAACCAAACTTTTTTTGGTCTTAGCTGGTGGAGTAAGATTTTTATTTGTCTAAACTTTGCCTTGACTGATTAGAGTGGATTGTAAAGAGTGGTTTCAGTAACGTGTGAAGACACCTGGTTGTTACAGGTGATGGAGATTGTGCAACTCCTCCAGCAGTCTTTCATAATACTGTGCTTTAAGCTTTGGGCTGAAAAAGACTATATACAGGCCACTGTGGGTCAGAAGGAGGAAAAGAGAAGCTATTCTTGCTCCTATTCTCTGTCTCTCTGTCTTTTTTTTTATCTCTCTCTCTCTCTCTACCTCCTGAAGCTAAGCCAGGGGGCCAATTAGTGAAGCTGCCATGTGTTGTTTCGATTCTCTCCTCATCCGTTCCCTTCGTTTGTCCTGTTAAGGTGTGTTCTGTTCCAAACCTTGTCAGGAGATTTTTTATTTATTTATTAATTTTTTTTTGGTACCTGTACCTCTCTCTCTCTCTCTCTCTCTCTCTCTCTGCTCTGTATCTTATTCTCTTTTACCTTTGTGTCTGAGCTTCTGGTGTGTGTTGTTGAGAGTTGAGAGTGTGTTTCGCACGTCCACACGGATCTTTTCCAGCCTTCGGAGAAAACAGCAATTATCCCCCGACGCTAAACCCTGCAAACAGCAAGCGGTGTCTCGGCGAAAGCAGAAATTGATCTTGTAAAAACTTCTAGAGCGATAGAGAGCAGAAATCGATCCTGTAAAGCTTCTAGAACGAGAGAGAGGAAGTGCAGGTGAGCATGAAGGACCCGGAGCTATAAATAGGCGTGTGATGTCCGTACAGCCAGAGTGACACGGAGAGGGAGTGTAAGGCTTTACTTGGGATTTGCACTGGAACCCGTTTTTATATTTAATGACATTTCTTTGGAGTTCTCTGCTGCCTGGGAGTTTTTAAATGAATCCTTCAGGGGGCGTATTACAGCACTTCCTACTTTTAGACACGAGTTAAAATCGGACATGTTTAAAATAAGATTTTAACTCACAAATATGTCAATACGTCAATAGTTTACATGAGCTGTCCATGCCGCAGTCCATCTTTAACAGTCGATACACCAGCAGTAGTTAGACTGTTACGGCAGAGACCGTATAAATCAAGACTGGAGATTTTGACTCCTTGGGATCTATGTGTAATCCTTTATACTGATCTGAATTTAAGATATTATAATGAATTTGTTCCATAATCGCTGCTGTTTGAGATTCAGTCCCAGCTGAAGTTGTCATGGTAACTAAACAGATTCAGTAAGATTTGAGAGTCAGGAGGGTTCTGTAATACAGCCCCAGGTCGTACTGCTTTAGAGGCGTAATCAGTCATTTTCTCGACAGTGTCTCTTTCATGTTTTGAAACAGCTATTACACTGATATCTTGGGACACCTAGTGGCCTGGATGTATCGGAGAGTCTGAGGGAACCTCCCTATCGACATTATACCGGTTCATCCTGGGACTGTCAAGCTGTTGTTTTTGCTGATTGTAGCTGATTAGGTCTTCATTCCTGAGAAGAACGATCACACAGACGTGCGAAAGCTGTCAGTATTTTTTTTCACACTGATACATCGTATAAGGCTTGTTTGCGCAGATCTGAGTGTGTGTGTGTGTGTGTGTGTGTCCTGCGGTGACACTGTTTCCTGTGTTTGAGTCACAGCTCCAGCTCCAGAAGAGCGTTTCCTGGAGAAGCATTTTTAGTCCTTTTATTGTAAATAATGGATGGAGGTGGTGACTAAATTATGATGCAGGAACTGCAGATATTTGCTCCTGGAAAAAAGGTGATTTTGGGCATGCACCGGCAACACACACCTACACACACTCACACACAATTCGGTAAGAAAAAATAAGACAAATAGAATTTTCAGTGTTTTGGTGTTTATCAGTGATTACTTTCAAAATATTATTATTGCACGCTAAGTTTGGAATTAGCATAAAAGACCTTCTGTTAGCTAAGACGATTCAAATCATTGGAGGGTTGTGTACCACGTCTTTTAACTGAAACCATACCTGAGTACCATACACTTTCCCCCCCATCCTCTTTCCAAAGTCATTCAGAGCAAAGGTGCCCAGCCACCGGGCTGTGTACCAGTACCAGGCCCAGGAGCACAATGCTGTCTCTCCTCAAACCCTCAAGCTATTGAGTCTGGATATTAAATGTATATACTTTGTAGGAGGGCATAGGAACTCTGAGTGCTCCATGAATATTTTTCTCACGTTTATTAAATTTGCTCTTGCCTTTTGGCATTGAAATAATGCCATAGGGTTTTCAGCTTTGACAGCCACCAAAACAAGGCTGGGTAAACAACTGAACGCCTGACAGAACACCCTGTTGAGACCACCTTGTCTCCGTGAAGCAGGCAACAGCCACAAATAACAAAACCCCACACACCTGCACCACTAATCCCATCCAAAAGGGGCTTTTGTTACCTAGGGTGAGTGTTGCCGTACAGAACTTGTACAGAGTTGTGCAGCTGGTACGCTGGCTATTGTTGTCTTTATTTAGCTCACCTTCTCTTCCTCGCACACACTCACCCTGAGCTGGAGAGGTTAGACAGTGCTGTTTGCTGGTGTTTGTTTGTCCAACCGTTAGTGGATTGTTTCTGTGCTTCTCTCGGGTCACTGCCAAAGAGTCATGTTTGTTAGGAGAGCGATTAATTGGCTGGAAGAAACTGTTTGTTGATCTAATCAATAATCTCTCTCTCTCTCTCTCACTGATCAACCATAACACAACAGCTAGTGGACACAGTGTTTACAACCTCACTGCTGTGTGGGATCTACCTGCTTACCTACTGTGTGGTTAGCACACCATTAGCATGGTGTATTTTCACCATTTTGCTTCTTTGCCTTCATCAGGATTCATGGCCTTGGTTCACTTGAGTGTGGGGTTTGAGATGAAGAAAAGCGAGACGCAGAAAATCCTGTCGTTCCAAATGTAGGTTGAAGCCCAGACGTGTCTGAACATGGCAGAATCCAGAGCAGTGTTAACATCAGCGCTGCAGTTTGTCTACGGCCAGAATTCTTTAAGGCATTTTCCCCTCTTTACCCCAAATGTAGTCCGTCAGTCGAGACAGGTTTCATCAGAGCTCAACTTTAGGGGAAATAGCAGCAGACGGTGCTTTTTAACGCAAGGTGTCAGCACTTTAGACAAATGTGAACAGGTTTTATACCAGAAATCATGTCAAACGTGTTTTAAACCAGCGCCCAGTTCTTAGTTTTTTAGTTTTGTTTCCGGATACGAGACAAAAACGAGAAGCTAATCTGTGTGCCATTGTTTCAGGACTTTTATTAATATTGTTTCCAAAGCTATGACGATCACCATTGACCCACATTGACAAATAAAAAAAAAATAGTGAGGTCCACGAATGCATAACAACAGAAGCACACGCATTTTTGCGATTGGGTCTCCTCCAGTCAGTCAGAATATAAGACAAACTTTAGCTAACCGCCACACTACACTGACCGATCACAGCAAGGCCTTGCTCAAACATCAGAGCTCAGTCGACAGCCCAGTCGTCAAAAAACCAAAAGCTGTTCGTTGATAAACTTCAGACACCAAGCATCATTTTATTAGTGGACTACGTTTGTGTATAAGTTCTGGGACGCTAGTTCCGTTAATGCTAGTTTTCGGCTGCGCGATTGCTTTACCACCCAATGCAGAGAGGCCTGTGCTTTCAGAGGCAAAATGTTTTTTTTGTTTTTTCAAACCTGATTCATAATAACTTCTTTTTTGTGTCTTCTAGCTGCATAACCAGAGCTCTCTTATCCTTTCACTCACACTGAGATGCAGCCAATGACTGTAATTTAGCTGCACTTCTTAATTATCAGCCCACTGAGTGAATAGATTTGATTTCGTAGCTGCAAATCATCATTATTCTGCTGAGTATTGTAGCCATGCATGACAGATAGATGTTAAAATAAGTTATGATGATGTCCCCAGCTTGTGAAAGGCTTTACAATGTATGGATTTGTTCTGAAATTAAAGCATTCACTTCAGTCCAGAATCAGTGGAGCACAAATGCTGGTGTTTGGCTTCTTTTGCTTGAACAGTGGAGAAAAAAATTGAACCATGTTCATTATTAAGCAGTGTGTATTGACTGTGACCTGGGCATTGCTTCATTTTAATTACGCTCCCTAAAAATGTGTTTGTCTTATTTTTTACGTATGTCAGAAAACCATCAGACCACGCCCCCACTTCAAAATAACAGTCTTTCCCAATTATGACATTTATTGGTCTTGGTTGAGAAATTTATTCAGTGTATTTTGGAGTGCTTCATTATTCATAATGTAGGAGATTATTCATTCTGTCACTAAAGTCCTGTATGAAAACAGAAGAGAGGGATTGTGTTTCATTGACAGCAGCAGTGGCTATTAGTTGCTCCTGCCAGAAAGCTTTTAAAGGGGACATATTATGCAAAACCCACTTTTTGTGTGCTTTTGTATTTCCACTTGGGTCTCTACTGCTACTATAAACACTCCAAGCGCAAAAAAACAAACAAAAAAAAAACATCCAGCCATTTTCTTTGAGTCAGTTGAAATAGAGTTTGGTGTCGGGATGCTTCTACAAGCTCTTTGATTTGGTCCCTTATTGTGACATCACAATAAGGAAATTTGCATAGAACCTCCCTGCGTAAACATGGGATTGGTGGGGGGTGGACATTATTTGAATAAAAGTGACAGAGCCCATGTTCTGAAAGGGACTGAAAATGGCAAGAATAGATCTGGTGAGATCAACATAGGCCCATAGACCTATTCAAACGTTTTAAAAGAGGTATAATATGTCCCCTTTAAAGGCGTAGTGTGTACCACTGAGCCAGTGTGTGGTTTGTCCATTCTGGGCTGCTGTAGAAACATGGCGGCGCATCATGGCAGGCTCACATCTGTGTAGATATGAAGTTCTCGTTCTCAGCTAATGAAAACAAAATGGTTCCCAGTTATAGGTGAATAGTACATTAATGAAAACAAGGAAACTATATTTCATTTCACTAAATAAATCACCTAAATCATACACACTGCATCTTTATTTGAGGTTTATGTCTTTGTTTGTTTACCGACAGTCCTCCTGGTGGACTGCTTCTTCTCCATCTGTGGTAATGTTTCTAACAAACATACAGCTCAGTGTCTTTGAGAGTGAGGTGAGGTTTGACTTAGTTAAGACTCCATTTCCTTTAAAAATATGTCCCTGTTCAAATACTTGTCGGTGAGTGTGAGTGATCTATCTCCTCCTTCACCACCGTGGAGCAGAGTCTGCCAGAATCACGCACTTCTTGTCATGTAATAACACTCCTAGAGTAGGAGGACAAGCCGCGGGAGAGTGAGAGAGAGTGTGTGTGTGTGTGAGGGTGAAGAGTTTCCTTGTGGAGGGATGAAAAATGTCACATCTGCGGTTCACAGCGCTATATTCAGGTCCTCAGAGGCAGACAGCTCTTTCTCGAAGCCCATTAGCTTCTTTATTATCACCTCTGTCTCCTATAGAAACGCTGCTTTGGCACTTAGCGCCAGGTCGGTGGAAGGAGCAGGGAATCTGCCACTTGCTCACTTGTTCGTGAGAAAGAGAATGAGAAGAAGGAGAAGGGAAGAGAAGATCACAGTCGTGCCCATTTCTCACAGCCACAAAGTGTGGGCGTTCCTCACTTTACTCTTTATTCACCCCAGTCCTTTCTTATTTTTATTATTTATCTGATTGTTTCAAGGAAATATATCGTGGAGGATCGAATATCTTGCTTTGTCTTTTTAAAATAAATTCATTAGAGTGTGTAAACATTGTTAATATTTCAGAACTCCCCGATTCATACAGTCAGGAGGAATGCGAAACTGTTCTTACTTCTGATCAGTGGCGATTGCTCTAAGACTGCAAGAGAAGCTCAGCTTCCCCTAAAATGTAAAAAAATAAGTGATCAAATATATACTGTTGTGTACATGTCATTGAATAAATATGCACTACAACGCGCTCAACTTTTGTTCAGAATCAGCTTCTTATCACTGGTAAAGACGCGGCTTTCCTCTCAGTCATTCCCACAGCTTCACAGTGCTTTAAACAGTGAGGACCCTGAGCGTACACAGAGTTCAATAGCGAAGCAGCGAAACGAGACGAGTCATTGGATAAATGCTGGGCTTTGTCCCGCCCATCGGACGCTCAACGTCTCTGGGGGTCTATGGGGCGGTGGGCTGGCCTCGGCTGGCCCGGACGCTCAGCTTCTGCATGATGATTGGATGATCTGTCTGAGGCTGAATCCCTTTTTGATTGACAGTGAAATGAGCGAATCAGCGATCCTTTGGTGTAAAGCTCCGTGGGAGCACAGGCGGACACACTTCACATGGGCCAAGGCCGTTTAAGCAGCCTAGCTCTGCTGGCCATTGAGAGGACACTAGTCAAGTCCCTGGAAAAGACGCCTTGTTGGTACGACAGGGTCACCAGCATCCACCACTGCTTCTGATGTATGTTTATGTGAAGAGATTTTATTCAAAGTCCTTGTCAGTGTTGGGGATTTCTTTTAACCCATTCTTTTGAAATCCTAACACAATGCAAATGATATAATACACTATGTATGAAATGTGTGTGTGTGTATGTTTGTGTACTGAGTGAGGTTTAATCGCACTGGGGTAGCTTGCGGAGTGTACTGCCCAACCCTTCACTGCAGATTACTTTCATTACACCAGCTCTTACAAATCAACTAATTACCAAACTCTTACTGCATCAAAGTGAGCGTGATAGAGCAGAAATATTGGGAGTGTATCTACAGTGGAACCTCTACCTACGAACTTGATCCGTTCCGTGACCCGGTTCGTAAGTGGAAAAGTTCGTTTCTCGAGTCAGTTTTCCCCATTTAAAATAATGGAAAAGCAATTAATGGGTTCCAGCGCCCACCCCGAAAGTCACCCTTTTTGCACTGATCTATGTTTACAACACTCTCAAATTAGTAAAAAAATACATGTAGCGTTACTAAAAATAAAAGAGAAATACAGTGGTAACAGTAATAAAAAGAAATAATAAAGTTGTAAGTGGTTTACACATCGCTACCTTGAAGACGTGACGACTGGCTGGAGGAGTAACACAGGCACTGGCTGTATGACGGGAGGTGGGGGGTGGGTGGAATAACGGAGAGTAGGCGGTGAATGTGGGGAGACGAAGCGTAGATATGACTTAACTTAGCACGAATTTCGATGTCTGCTATTTACACTAATGCTAAATTGCTAAAGCTACAATGTGCTAATCTTAAAAGCTCACTCAAGTCTGGGCGCTAGGAGACTCGCCTATTGGGGTCATTGGCCGTTTCCAGCCGCCGGCTCGGCGGAGGCTCGGGTTCGTTTCTAGAGTCGTGGTTCGTTGGTGGAGGCAACAAATATTCCAATGCCCGGTTCGTATCTTTGAAAGTTCGTTAGTAGAGGTTCCACTGTATTATGTATCTGTGTTCCCAGGTCCTTATGGTCCGCACTTTAGTATTAAATTATTATCTTTTTATTTTTTGAGGATTCTACACAGCTCATAAACACAAATATCTTTTTTTTTTTCATTTTATGTGAATATATGTATTTATAATAACAGTGTTACAAATTCACAATTTCGCTGAAACTACATGTAAACAATGACTTTTTAAAAATACACAAACCTATTGGTAAGGTCCTTTGATTTAAATGTATAGTCTACATTATAGTCTTCATCCTATCAGGATCTGAGGCCTTGTGTCCTTTATTAGGCACAGTCACATGAAATGTCGCATGGAATATACGGCATTCCGTTGTTAGTAACCCAGGACATTAGCCACAAGTCTGAATTACTCTGATGCATGTTTTGGACCCTCGTCAGTGACTGACTCCTTCATGAGGGTCATAATCAGTGGTGATCATGTGACATTTTGTAGTCGATGGTGCCCTGGCAAACCTAGGCTTGCCTGGTCTTGTTTTGTTTAATGGACAAGATATTTTTAAATCCAATCCCATGGCGGTTTGAAAAGTGAGACGTTGAATTATTCACAAAGACATGAAAAAATGCGCCAGAAAACCCACTTTGCTTGTTATCCGAGGAGATGGCAGAGAGCAGCTGAATGCGAGCCATCGCTGGCACGGCTGGCTCCCTGAAGGACGCTCGGTTTTTTTGGTTAAACTCACGGTTTTCCCGGAGATTCTCTCTCCTCTTCCCTCTGTGGAGCTGCGGCTGGATGATGACCAGCCCAAACAGATCGAGGGGTAGCGCTGAGAGACGCTAATTAAAACTGAAACGAACTCACTGGCACATCTCAGTCTCATTAGTGTATCACTGCGATCTTGGTAGATCCATGGGCTGGAAGTGTGAAGAAGAAGGTGAAATTCATGACGATTTCATCTCTAGAGGAACCAGCAATGGGCAAAAACTGGGATTCGGCAGAGGAATACACCTGGAATAAAGCTCCCTGTAGCTGGAAATCAGGCTCGGATTGGCTTCTGTTTTTGAAATCGTTGTTGTTGTTTTTTCCTGTGCCTTTAGCACTCTAGCACTTTTTGTCTAGACAGAGTACCTCTGCTACATTATTTATAAATCTATGTCTGACTTCTTTAGGCCCTTTGTATCTTGTTTTTGTATGAAATGTTCAGCATACTTGCCTTCTCTTTGTAGTTTTCAGTATGTCAGGTTTTCACCAAAATCCACCCTTCGAAGTCTAGATTGTATTATCACCACAATTTAATTTTACAGTGTGTCCAAACATTTCAAGACACCCGTTCAATCAATATTCCTTCAGAAGTGAAGGGCATTAATCAGCAGTAATAGGCTTCTACACTTGTAGAAATGCCTACTAGTTTAGAATGCCTAACATTTATAACAGCTCCAGGGACCTGGAACTTGTTGGTTCAAAGCCCGCTCTGGGTGACTGTCTGCGTGGGTTTCCTCCGGGTGACTGTCTGTGAGGAGTGTGGTGTGTTCTCCCTGTGTCTGCGTGGGTTTCCTCCTGGTGACTGTCTGTGAGAAGTGTGGTGTGTTCTCCCTGTGTCTGCGTGGGTTTCCTCCTGGTGACTGTCTGTGAGAAGTGTGGTGTGTTCTCCCTGTGTCTGCGTGGGTTTCCTCCGGGTGACTGTCTGTGAGATGTGTGGTGTGTTCTCTCTGTGTCTGTGTGGGTTTCCTCCGGTGACTGTCTGTGAGATGTGTGGTGTGTTCTCCCTGTGTCTGCGTGGGTTTCCTCCGGGTGACTGTCTGTGAAGAGTGTGGTGTGTTCTCCCTGTGTCTGCGTGGGTTTCCTCCGGGTGACTGTCTGTGAGAAGTGTGGTGTGTTCTCCCTGTGTCTGCGTGGGTTTCCTCCGGGTGACTGTCTGTGAGATGTGTGGTGTGTTCTCTCTGTGTCTGTGTGGGTTTCCTCCGGTGACTGTCTGTGAGATGTGTGGTGTGTTCTCCCTGTGTCTGCGTGGGTTTCCTCCGGGTGACTGTCTGTGAGGAGTGTGGTGTGTTCTCCCTGTGTCTGCGTGGGTTTCCTCCGGGTGACTGTCTGTGAGGAGTGTGGTGTGTTCTCCCTGTGTCTGCGTGGGTTTCCTCCGGGTGACTGTCTGTGAGGAGTGTGGTGTGTTCTCCCTGTGTCTGCGTGGGTTTCCTCCGGGTGACTGTCTGTGAGATGTGTGGTGTGTTCTCTCTGTGTCTGTGTGGGTTTCTTCCGGTGATTGTCTGTGAGATGTGTGGTGTGTTCTCCCTGTGTCTGCGTGGGTTTTCTCCGGGTGACTGTCTGTGAGGAGTGTGGTGTGTTCTCCCTGTGTCTGCGTGGGTTTCCTCCAGGTGACTGTCTGTGAGATGTGTGGTGTGTTCTCCCTGTGTCTGCGTGGGTTTCCTCCGGGTGACTGTCTGTGAGATGTGTGGTGTGTTCTCTCTGTGTCTGTGTGGGTTTCCTCCGGTGACTGTCTGTGAGATGTGTGGTGTGTTCTCCCTGTGTCTGCGTGGGTTTCCTCCGGGTGACTGTCTGTGAAGAGTGTGGTGTGTTCTCCCTGTGTCTGCGTGGGTTTCCTCCGGGTGACTGTCTGTGAGAAGTGTGGTGTGTTCTCCCTGTGTCTGCGTGGGTTTCCTCCGGGTGAATGTCTGTGAGGAGTGTGGTGTGTTCTCCCTGTGTCTGCGTGGGTTTCCTCCGGGTGACTGTGAGGAGTGTGGTGTGTTCTCCCTGTGTCTGCGTGTTGTGATAAAAATTTTGTCCAGCTCTAGTTAGAACATTGCTGTGAGGAAGATTTGACTGCATTTAGCCACATAAACATTAGTGAGGTCAGGTACTGATGGTGGATGTTTGGTTCTGGAGCTCCATCACTTCAGAGAACATTATACATCTCTATTGAGCATAATGACCTTTTTACTTCATGTTTTTCTTCTACAGCGATTATACACACTGTCCACCGGCTGCAGCTTAGAGGAGATGAGTTCATTCATTTTAAGGGTTGACTTTAGTCTGGACATATAAAGTATACATATTGTCCATGTCTCTGTGAGTGACAGCCACTACGCTGCAGTAATGGTCATGCCTTGCTTGACTAGAGCTGCATTTTCCTCACAAGGAGAAACTGTCTGGACAGTAGCGGAGATGATTGATGGCTGGTGACTAGTGTCTGGTCACTAGGGAAACGCTGTGGAAAAACGCTGCTGATTGCTAGTCTTTGGTGCGAGGCTTCATATTGATTTGATAAGCACAAGGGAATGTTTCTCTTGGCACTACACATCGTCTTGGTGTTTTAAGAAACAGAAAGTAATTGTACAGTTTGCTGTTCATATGTTTTTTGACTATCACTGTATCTGTATTTACAAACAGGAACAGGGCTGGTCCTGATGAAACGTTTACTCATTTCCACCAGGAGCTGGAACCAAACCATCTATATCCCCAATGAATTTAACAGGAGGAGGAAAAACTTCTTAACTTTCAGTGTATGTTGATGTAAAGACATTTTATTGCAGACAGTTTGTCCATTTGGTTCCTTCATCATGGCATTGCTCCATGGCGTAATTGCAGTTTTCTTTTATTTCTATACCGACGTACTCGACACAGACTTCCGACTGTGATCCTAGTTCTGATGGTGAATGCGTGAGAATATAAACACATCCCTTCAGTGTTCGGCAGAGCTCTGAGCCTCTCAGAGCAGATCAGTCCAAACGTGGACCAACAGCTCTGACGTCTTTGCTCCTATAATTAACACGTCCTTCAGGGAGCATCCTGGCACCGTACCACTGCAAAACAAGGAGAGAGGCTCAGCGTCTTCTCTTTCACAGCACTGTTTCTCCATCGTTTAGAGCTGTAGATAACGATTATAGCTTTAATCATTTCACTGGTCAACTCATCTAGACACCAGAAGATACAAAAGCATGTGTATTAGTAATATTTGTTCAAGTTTATGCATTTCTGGATCGTATCTATCCTCCATCCATCCATCCATTATCTGTAACCCTTATCCAGTTCAGGGTCACGGTGGGTCCAGAGCCTACCTGGAATCATTGGGCGCAAGGCAGGAATACACCCTGGAGGGGGCACCAGTCCTTCACAGGGCAACACACACACTCACACATTCACTCACACACTCACACCTACGGTCACTTTTAAGTCGCCAATCCACCTACCAACGTGTGTTTTTGGACTGTGGGAGGAAACCAGAGCACCCTGAGGAAACCCACGCAGACACAGGGAGAACACACCACACTCCTCACAGACAGTCACCCGGAGGAAACCCACGCAGACACAGGGAGAACACACCACACTCCTCACTGACAGTCACCCGGAGGAAACCCACGCAGACACAGGGAGAACACACCACACTCCTCACAGACAGTCACCCGGAGGAAACCCACGCAGACACAGAGAGAACACACCACACTCCTCACAGACAGTCACCCGGAGGAAACCCAAGCAGACACAGGGAGAACACCGTATCTATCCTCTTTACTATTAAAACTGAGTGTCCTGTTTGCTCATAATATAAACCTTGGTGTAAAAAGTGGTACAAGTCTTTATCTTTTTGTGAAAGTTTGGAAAGAAGAAGGGATGGAAGGAAGGAGAGAAGAAGAAGATGAACCCGGTGGATGTTGGTGGGCAGATGGACATTTTGAGGATTACCAGCGCCTCCTGGGCTGTTTGAAAACTACAAACACGGGCCTGAGTCAATCCTCAATGAACTTTCAATTCCCACGATGCCCCAGTCATCTTAGAAATACTAAACTGCAGCCTCCTCTGGGGTGTAAGATATTTGTAAAAGGGACTCCGGGCATTTCATGTTCATACTTCTTTTTGCCCCGTTTTTTTCCTTTTTTTTTTTTTGAAATGTGAAGAAAAAGAAGCCCAGAAGCAATTGAATTCATTACTGTTTCATTTCTTCTGCTTTTTGAGAGCTTTTCATTGAAGAGACACTCGGGGGAGAGTGTGAAACTTTCACACTTTTTAGTTCCACACGATCCCAACAAATGCTGCTGATACTTAGTCTGTATTTAGTCTGCAGCTGCAAGCTTTTTTATTTTTTTGACTGCAGTAGGATGGTGTACAGCACACTTTTAATCCTCCTGCATGTGCCATTCACCATCTGGATGTTCCACAGAGTTTAAAGAGATAGTTTGGCAAAGAATCAAGTTTATACACCCCCCACCACACCCCCCACACCCCAAATGTAGTCAATTAGCCGAGACAGGTTTAGTGTTCCTACTTTGCTTCTGTTATCTGTGAAACCTGCATTGCTGAAAATGTTATAGCAGCTAAGAAAAGTGAGGCTAAACCTTTGTAAACACCAACTCATCCAGCATTTCCATCCGTGACTGTATATTTGTTTCAGTCCAATCATTAATTATTTTAACTGTTCTATTGTCGGCGGCACGGTGGAGCAGCAGGTAGTGTCTCAGTCACACAGCTCCAGAGACCTGGAGGTTGTGGGTTCGAGTCCTGCTCCGGGTGACTCTCTGTGAGGAGTGTGGTGTGTTCTCCCTGTGTCTGCGTGGGTTTCCTCCGGGTGACTGTCTGTGAGGAGTGTGGTGTGTTCTCCCTGTGTCCGCGTGGGTTTCCTCCGGGTGACTGTCTGTGAGGAGTGTGGTGTGTTCTCCCTGTGTCTGCGTGGGTTTCCTCCGGGTGACTGTCTGTGAGGAGTGTGGTGTGTTCTCCCTGTGTCTGCGTGGGTTTCCTCCGGGTGACTGTCTGTGAGGAGTGTGGTGTGTTCTCTCTGTGTCTGCGTGGGTTTCCTCCGGGTGACTGTCTGTGAGGAGTGTGGTGTGTTCTCCCTGTGTCTGCGTGGGTTTCCTCCGGGTGACTGTCTGTGAGGAGTGTGGTGTGTTCTCCCTGTGTCTGCGTGGGTTTCCTCCGGGTGCTCCGGTTTCCTCCCACAGTCCAACAACGCACGTTGGTTGGTGGATTGGCGACTCAATAGGTCTGTCTGTGTGTGTGTTGCCCTGTGAAGGACTAGCGCCCCCTCCAGTCTCCACCCCGTGATTCCAGGTAGGCTCCAGCCCCACCATTTGAGTCCTGGTTCCTCACAGTGGTCCTCTTGTGTTGAGGGAGCATCTCCTTCTGAGCCTTAGTTCAGCTCAGTGCTTCTGTATCTCTCTCTGTGGGAGTTTTTCCTGAGTCTGAAATGAAGGGTATGTTTTGACACTTGCCACTTGGTGGAAAAGGCTTTTATAAATGTTTGTGTGTGTTTACGTTAGTGATCAGGAAGGTTTATGCGGCTTATGTAGTTGCCATGTAGCTTTATGGACAAGGACAGTGTTACAAAATATATATGAAAAAAACACCCTCGCCCACCCAGCGCAGTCTCTTCTCCTGGGACCAACACAGGACTTCAGAATGAAATTAACGTTGCGCTACCTTCATTTCCCTCACGTTTCTCTGACAGGAGTCGAGTGTTTTCCTGCTGAAGCTAAAATAAAAGCCACCTGCTCTCCCTGCGTGAAGAGTCTTTTCCTCCGCAGCATCGTTCTTCATGTCACACTCCTTTTGATCTGCAGCCCTTTCCCCCAAAGACACATTACTCAACATCATGTTTCTGTTTTTTCATCTTTCTTTAGTCGCTTCGTTCCCGTGCCCTTGCCAAGGCCAGTTAGCTAGCCGCGCTGTAGCGAGAGTTTGAATGAGATTGGCTGCTGCTCACCGGACAGATGTGTGTGAACACACGAGGGAGTGGCTGGAGACGAGCGTGATGGTGTGTGTTGGTGTTGGAGCTCTGCCCTGAAGCTTCAGTAGACAAACTCCCTGAATGTCAAACCAGTGGTGTCCAGGAGTGAGAAACGAAAATGTAGAACGTTTAACTCTTTTACTCCAACAGTAGCCACAGGAGGAAATGTCCACTTTTACATTACAGTTGTTTAAAGACATTTATGCATTTTTGTCCTAGTTTGTCTCAGAGAAGCATTAGTAGATCTGAACTAAATGTGTGTGTCCTCTCGTTATTCAAGGCCCTCAAGACCCTTTCCCCTGGGACTGTAGTCTGTTGATATCAGGCCTTATTCGTTCTCCACGTCGCAGCTGCGTAGCTGTTCTAATGGAAACCTAATAAACAATAGAGTGGAGGCGCAGTCCTCTCTCTCCATCATCATCAGTGGTGTGCATTTTAATTCATTAAACTCTTTGTATGGCAGTGTTTACTGTAAAAACCTTGCCACCGGTCATTTCATGTTCCTCTGATGAAGTTGAAGGCTGTGCTGGATTGTGTTGATCATCAGTGGAATTTTTAACTTCAGTGTCATCTGTCTTTGTTTATTTCTCTCTCTCTCTCTCTCTCTCTCTTTCTGCTGTCATCTCTATTCTCTTTCTTTCTCCTTAGACTCAACCTCATTTTCTCTTTCTCTCTCTCTCTGCATTTCTACTGTCATCTCTATTCTCCTTCTTTCTTTCTCCTTAGACTCAACCTCATTTTCTCTTTCTCTCTCTCTCTGCATTTC